>NW_012105742.1:1011587-1014919 GCF_000951045.1 Mandrillus leucophaeus | reverse complement strand
CTATGCAGCCATAAAAAAGGATGAGTTCATGTCCTTTGTAGGGACATGGATGCAGCTGGAAACCATCATTCTCAGCAAACTATCACAAGAACACAAAACCAAACACTATGTTCTCACTCATAGGTGGGAATTGAACAATGAGAACACCTGGACACAGGAAGGGGAACATCACACACGGAGGCCTGTTGTGGGGTGGGGGAAGGGGGAGAGGGATAGCATTAGGAGATATACCTGATGTAAATAATGAGTTAATGGGTGCCATGTATACATGGCACATGTATACATATGTAACAAACCTTCACATTGTGCACATGTACCCTAGAACATAAAGTATAAAAAATAAATAAATAAATAAATAAAAAGTTCAAAAAAAAAGAAAAAGAAAAAGAAAAAGAAATTCAGCAGCTCTGAGTTTGACCTGGCTCAGCCACCTTCTCCGAGCCCCACAGAAGGATGGTTGCAGTTAAAGTGGGCACAGAAACACCTCTGGGCTTTTGTGAGTGCTATACTTTCTGCCTAGCAGTTCCTTTCTCTCTTCTCCATTTAGCTAACACTAAGTCTCCTCTGGTAGTTTGCCCAAATCAGGCATTCCTCCCAGCACTCTCAGAATCCCTATGCTGAACCAGCTGTAGAACTTGGCCCATCATGTTAGAATTATTTCTCGCAGGAATGTCCAACCCACCCAACTCAGCACCTCAAAGTCAAGAAATGAGTTTTCTCTTCCTTACATGCCCTGAGCCAAGCCACATACTGAACATTAAAGAATAATGTTCAAACCCAGAGATTCTCATTTACTCCTCTTGACATGCTTTTCCTTGCTCTATTGTACTGAGCACCCACTATGCATCAGGCACCCTAAATGTGTTGTCTTATTTAATCTTCATAATGGCCCTTTAGTTAGATATTAAATTAGATAATAACCATTATCTCTCACCTGGACTATGGAAAGAGCCTCCTGCTGAAGGAACACTGAGTTCTTCCTCATCTGACACCCAGCTTCCACTCTTGCCACCTATAGTCTATTCATACAGCAACCAGAGTGATCCTTTTATTTTTTATTTTTTTATTTTTTTGAGACAGAGTCTTGCTCCATCACCCAAGGTGGGGTTCAGTGGCACGATCTTGGCTCACTGCCACCTCTACTTCCCGGATTCAAGCAATTCTCATGCCTCAGACTCTCGAGTAGCTGGGATTACAAGTGTCCGCTACCAGGCCTGGCTAATTTTTTTGTATTTTTAGTAGAGATAGGGTTTCACCATGTTGGCCAGGCTGGAGACCTCGGGTGATCCGCCTGCCTCAGCCTTTCAGAGTGCTGGGATTACAGGCGTGAGCCACTGGGCCCGGATGAGTGATCTTTTTAAAATCATGTCATGACTGGGTGCGGTGGCTTACGCCTGTAATCCCAGCACTTTAAGAAGCCAAGGCGGGTGGCTCACCTGAGGTCAGGAGTTCGAGACCAGCCTGGCCAACATAGTGAAACCCCGTCTCTACTAAAAATACAAAAAATTAGCTGGGTGTGGTGGCTTGTGCCTGTAATCCCAGCAACTTAGGAGGCTGAGGCAGGAGAATCGCTTGGACACAGGAGGTGGAGGTTGCAGTGAGCTGAGATTGCACCACTGCACTCCAGTCTGAGCAACAGAGTGAGACCCCCATCTCAAAATAAATAAATAAATAAATAAATAAATGAAATGAAATAAAATAAAATAAAATCAGGTCTCTCCTCTGCTCAAAGCCCTTTGATGGCTCCCCATTTCACCCTACATAAAATCCAAATTCCTTACCATGTCCTACAAAGCCCCACATGAACTTCCTAGCTCTCAGTCCACAAACTTTGACCTCATGCCCTAACACTCTTCCCCCTTGCTCTCTCTGGCAAGTCACATGGGATTTCTGACTATTCCTCAAACATTGCTACTCACACTCCTGCCTCAGGTCCTTTGCACTGGCTGTCCCCTTTGTCTACAAAGCTTTACCCATGATACCCCCATAGTTTGCTCCTTTCCTTATTTCAAGTCTTTGTTCAAATGACACTTCATTAGGGAGGTCTTCCCTGACCCTTTTGTGATGTTTTTAAGGCCGAGGGTGGTGGCTTATGCCTGTAATCCCAGCACTTTGGGAGGCTAAGGTGGGCAGATCGCTTGAGCCCAGGAGTTCAAGACCAGCCTGGGCAACATATCTAAACCCTATCTCTACAAAATATATACATAATAATTAGCCAGGCATGGTGGCACATGCCTGTAATCCCAGCTACTTGGGAGGCTGAGGTGGGAGAATCACTTGAGCCCAGGAGGTTGAGGCTGCAGTGAACTGTGTTCATGCCACTGTACTCCAGCCTAGGTGACCCCCCAAAATAAATAAATAAATAAAGCCTAGAGCAGATGTGTATAAGAGACAGGAATGAAGGAATGGAAGGACAAGAAGCTCCTGGGGAGTGATCGCTGCCCTGCCTCTCCTGCGGGGTGCTAGTGAGGGTGAACTGAGCTCAGGTGCGGAAGCTGCTATATCGCTCTGTAGAAACAGAGGGGACAATGATCAGCTGGCATTTATTTCAGAGAAAGTGCATTTTCTCCTTACTACTCTTCAGCTGTTTTCTTTTTTTTTAATATAACTTTCCTCAGACATTCTGCCCCTTCCTGCCCCTTGATTCATTCTTCACCCTCTAATAGTGTTGTCCGCAGTTTTTCTAGCTCTCTGTTGTCCTTTTGACTTTCCTGCTTCTTTGTTTCTCTTTCCCATGCCTCTCTGGAAGGAAAGCTCACCAAGCTGAATTGTAATTGGTGATTTCCAAGGCTAAGAGGAAGTTCGGTCTCACACCAAAGTCTTCTGCCTGCAGAAGGCACTTTTCTCCATCTGTAAAATGGGCTGAGTGTTTTGCAGGGTTTTTTGAATCAGTGCTGGTGAGTCTGTGGGGGAGGGGCCTCAGGACCACAGCACTCACATTTCCACTCTAGCCAGAGGCTTGCCAAAGCCTTGGCCACAGGAGCCCCATACCGTAACAGAACGATTTCCTCTCCCTCTGTATGTGCTATTTAGTGTTACTTAGAGTAATACTAGTTTGAGGATAAAAGGCCTCAGGGTTTTGGGAACTCCTTAATCCACTGCATGGCAGGGTCTGCTGGGGGTATAACTGGCAAGACCATGAGTTAAGTGCAGGAGGGGCTTGTCACATAGGACCAGCCGTGTGTCGGGGTAGATGGAAATAACTAAAGAGCTTCTGCACAGCAAAAGAAACTACTGTCAGAGTGAACAGGCAACCTACAGAATGGGAGAAAATTTTTGCAATATACTCATCTGACAAAGGGCTAATATCCAGAACCTACAAAGAACTCAAA
>NW_012105742.1:1004664-1007072 GCF_000951045.1 Mandrillus leucophaeus | reverse complement strand
CATATGAATGAGCTCTCTTGGAAGCAGATCCTCCAGCTCTGGTTAAGCCTTCAGATAATTGTGGTCCTAGCTGACATCTTTTTTTTTTTTTTTTTTTTTTTAGATGGAGTTTTGCTCTTGTTGCCAGGGCTGGAGTGCAATGGTGCAATCTTGGCTCAATGTAACCTCTGCCTCCTGGGTTCAAGCGATTCTCCTACCTCAGCTTCCTGAGTAACTGGGATTACAGGCGCCCGCCACCACACCCGGCTGATTTTTTTAAATTTTATTTTTAGTAGAAACGGGGTTTCGCCATGTTGGCCAGGCTGGTCTCGAACTCCTGACCTCAGGTGATCCACCCCACCTCGGCCTCCCAAAGTGCCGGGATTACAGGCATGAGCCACTATGCCCGGCCACTGACATCTTTTGACTGCAACCTCAAGAGAGATCTTGAGTCAGAACCACCCAGCTAAGCCACTCCTGAATTTCTGACCCTCAGATATCATAAAGAGATAATAAATGATCACTGTTGTTTTAGGCCTTTAAGGTTTTTTTATTTATTTATTTTTAAATTTTCTTTGAGACAGGGTCTCACTCTGTCACCCAGGTTGGAGTGCAGTGGCAAAATCTTGACTCACTGAAACCCCTGCCTCAAAGGCTCAAGTGTCGTCCCACCTCAGCCTCCCAAGTAGCTGAGACTACAGGCCCACACCACCATGCCTGGCTAATTTTTGTATTTTTTGTAGAGACAGGGTTTTGCCATGTTGCCCAGGCTCGTCTCAGATTCCTGGACTCAAGTCATCTGCCCGTCTCAGCCTCCCAAAGTGCTGGAATTACAGGCATGAACCACCACCCCTGGCCTCAATTCCCCTTTCTGACCTTAACTTTCCTGATATCACCTGCCACCTGATACGTGATAAGTTTGTTTATTAACTTCTTTCTCCACACTAGAATCTGAGCTATATGAGAGTAAAGTCTTTGTTCTGTTTGTGTCTCCAGCATCTACAACTGTGCCCAACATACAGTAAACGTTCAATAAAGGATAGTTGTATTTATTATCATTAGATAGCAAGGTTAGGTAAAAATTCATTTCCTGCCCTCACCTGGAAAAAAAAACCCAGCCCCTGAGGTTGGGGGATAAATGATGAGGAGAATGTGGATGAGGCAATGTGGCCCTGGGAAATGTGAGCAGAGATGAGTCTGAAACTCTGAGTTCTGGGTCTAAGTTCCTCATCCATTGAGAGACCTTAAACAAGCCTCTTCTTCCCCCTGGGTCTCCATTTCCCCAACTGCAAGATTCAAAGATTGGAATGACCTACAAGATCACTAAGATTTCTTTCAGCTCTAATAATCAATGATTCTAGCTGGGCACAGTGGTTCATGCCTGTAATCCCAGCACTTTGGGAGGCTGAGGTGGGAGGATTGCTTGAGCCCAGGAGTTCAAGACCAGCCTGGGCAATGAGGGAGACCCTGTCCCTACTAAAAATTTCAAAAACTAGCCAGACATGGTGGCACACGTCTGTATCCCAGCTACTGGGGAGGCTAAGGTGGGAGGATTGCTTGAGCCCAGGAGTTCAAGAGCCATGATTGTGCCTCTGCACTCCAGCCTGGATGACAGAGTGAGACCCTGCCTCAAAATAATAATATTTATCATCATCAGCAGTAGCAGCAGCAGCAGCAGCAGCAGCAATGATTCTAAGGATGAGCCAGGACAGAGAGAAGCAAGGAAAGCTCAGTTCTGGAGTTGGAGGAAAGGAGAGGGAGTGAAGAATCTAGGCTGGATGCAGTGGCTCACGCCTGTAATCCTAACACTTTGGGAGGCAGAGTCATGCAGATCCCTTGAGCTCAGGAGTTCGAGATCAGCCTGCCCAACATGGCAAAACTCTGTCTCTACTAAAAATACAAAAATTAGCCAGGCGTGGTGGCACATGCTTGTCATCCCAGCTACTTGGGAGGTTAAGGCACAAGAGTTGCTTGAACTTGGCACGTGGAGGTTGTAGTCAGTCAAGATCCCACCACTGCACTCCAGCCTAGGCAAAGGAGCAAGACTTTGTCTCAAAGTTAAAAAAAAAAAAAAGAAAAACTACTCTCCTCCTTTTCTCCTTTTCCTCCAAGTCCAGGGACCAAGCACATCCTGACTCCATTCACGTTGTGCTCATCACCAGGAAACCCTTCCCATTTGATAATTTCCTCTTTTTCTAAGGCCCAGCTCTCCTTCTCTGTGAAGCCTTTCCAGGCTCCCCTAGGCTGGGTTAGCCATACCTTCTTCCTGGCTTCCATAGTCCTTTGCACATGTCTTTTTTTTTTTTTTTTTTTTGAGATGGAGTCTCACTCTGTCACCAGGCTGGAGTGCAGTGGTGCGATCTCAGCTCACTGCAACCTCTGCCTCCCAGGTTCAAGCAATTCTCCTGCCTCAGCCTCCCAAGTAGCTG
>NW_012105742.1:1001095-1002319 GCF_000951045.1 Mandrillus leucophaeus | reverse complement strand
TCAGCTCACTGCAAGCTCTGCCTCCCGGGTTTACTCCATTCTCCTGCCTCAGCCTCCCAAGTAACTGGGACTACAGGCGCCCGCCACCTCGCCCAGCTAGTTTTTTGTATTTTTTAGTAGAGACGGGGTTTCACCGGGTTAGCCAGGATGGTCTCAATCTCCTGACCTCGTGATCCACCCATCTCGGCCTCCCAACGTGCTGGGATTACAAGCTTGAGCCACCGCGCCCGGCCCCCCTTAACTGTTATATATACTTACTGATGCCTTTCTAAAGAATAGAATGGAATAGAAGTAATGGTGTGTGACTTCTAAGACAAAGTCATAAAAGGCATTGTGCTTACCCCAGTCTGCTTATGAGAAAGCATCAGACAAACCCAAATTGAGGGATGTTCTACAAAAGATCTGATCAGTACTCTTCAAAATTGTCAAGATCACAAAAAAGACGGACTGGGAAACAGTCACAGATTGAAGGAGACTATACGAACATGATGATTAAATTCAACATAATATCCTAGATGGGATCTTAGAACACAAAAAGAACATGAATGGAAAAACTGATGAAATCTGAAAAAAGTTTCGTTAACAGTAATGTACCAATTTTTTGTTTGTTTGTTTGTTTTTTGTTTTGAGACAGAGTCTCACTCTGTTACCCAGGCTGGAGTGCAGTGGCACAATCTCCACTCACTGCAGCCTCTGCTGCCCAGGTTCAAGTGATTCTCCTGCCTCAGCCTCCCGAGTAGCTGAGATTACAGGCATGTGCCACCACATCCAGCTAATTCTTATATTTTTAGTAGAGACGGGGTTTCACCATGTTGGCCGGGTCTCAATCTCCTGACCTCGTGATCCACCCGCCTCAGCCTCCCAAAGTACTGGGATTACAGGCATGGGCCACCGCGCCTGGTTCCCAAGGTTAATTTATTAGTTTTGGCAAATGTACTATGGTTATGTAAGATATTAACATTAGAGGAAAGCTGGGTGAAATGTACATGGTACAATAGAAACTTTATATTGTCTTTGCAACTTGTCTGTAAATCTGAATTTATTTCAAAATGAATAGTTAAAGAAAATGCATTGTGGCTGCCTCCTTACCCTCCTTCTTGGAGAACATGCTGCCATGTCATAAGTACAAGCAAACAGTCCTGTGGGGAGGTCCACATGGTGAGCAACTGAGGCTTCCAGCCAATAGCCATATGAATGAGCTCTCTTGGAAGCAGATCCTCCAGC
>NW_012105742.1:966534-998495 GCF_000951045.1 Mandrillus leucophaeus | reverse complement strand
AGTGCAGTGGTGCGATCTCAGCTCACTGCAACCTCTGCCTCCCAGGTTCAAGCAATTCTCCTGCCTCAGCCTCCCAAGTAGCTGGGACTACAGGCACCCACCACCACACCCAGCTAATTTTTTTTATTTTTAGTAGAGGTGGGGTTTCACTATGTCGGCCAGCATGGTCTCAATCTCTTGACTTTGTGATCTGCCCGCCTCAGCCTCCCAAAGTGCTAGGATTACAGGTGTGAGCCACTGTGCCCAGCCCCTTTGCACATGTCTTTCTAAAGCACTTTCCAGATAACTGGACCTTTGTATCCTGGTGCTTTAGTAGAGGCTCCTAAAAGGAAAAAGTGGGTATTTGGGCTACACTCCCAGGCTTACAATTACGTCCCAGGAAAATTGGCCCCTAATGGAAGGAAGGAGGGAGAAAACAGGGAAGGAGGTGGAAGGCCAGGGCTATGCGAGGGCTTCCCTAAAACTTTCCACTCTCCTTCTTCTCTTCTAGTCTTAGCCTCACTACCAAGACAAGCATGCTCAAGATCTGCCTGCCCGCCCCTGTTTCACCTAAGCACTCTGTCAAATGTCATTTATTTCAGCCATATTAACTTTCTTGTGCGCCTCCTTCTCCTTAGTGCATGGTGCTCCTCTCACAATATACATACTCTGAGTTCCTTCCTAAACCCTGCTCTAGGACTCTGAAGGCTCCCTGATATTTGGTGTTGAAGACAGGTTTGAGGGGCCATTTTATTTCCAGAAGAATAGTTTGTGCAAAGGCTTGAGAGCATGGTATGTTCTGGGAATCACAAAAGGTGATAAAACAGTCTGTAAAGTGAGGTTGTGAACAGTGGGCGATGAGGCAGGACAGGTAGGCAGGAACCAGCCTTGGTGTAGGGTTTTGCTTTGTAGGCTATGAAAGCCATTGAAGGATCTTAGCATGCTGGAACTCACTCCCCTTCCACTCAGTCCTCATCTTCTACATCCCTTCCTAGCTCTTTCTGCTTTGCACACCCTGTCTCGTCTGGCTTATACCAAAATCTTAGTAACACTAAAGATTTCTTGAGAACCTTCACTATGTCAGCTTTCTGTTCACATTACCTGATTTCAAGCTTTTAGTACCCATGGGTGAGGAAATGGGTTCAGTAACTTATTTGCCCTAAGTCACAGATCAAGGAAGAAGCAGAGCCCAGTTTTTTAACCATTACACTAATTTTGGTCCATTCTGTCTATTCATTTCTATCCATTTCTAAATCTCTTCTTTGGAGAACAAATTGGATTGATTTATTTCTCCTTCCTTCCTTCCTTCCTTCCTTCCTTCCTTCCTTGATGGAGTCTGATGCCCAGGCTGCAGTGCAATGGTGCAATCTTGGCTCACTGCAACCTCCACCTCCCAGGTTCAAGTTACACTCCTGCCTCAGCCTCCCAAGTAGCTGGGATTACAGGTGCCCACCACCACGTCCAGCTAATTTTTGTATTTTAGTAGAGACGGGGTTTCGCCATTTTGGCCAGGTTGGTTTTGAACTCTTGACCACAGGTGATCCACCTGCCTTGGCCTCCTAAAGTGCTGGGATTACAGGCGTGAGCCATCGCACCCAGCCACAACTTAGAGATAGCTATCAAGGCACTTTTGAGATCTGGATGCAGAAGAGGAAAGATTGAGTCCCAACACTGCAGGAGGGATTTCCAGGTTCTGATGGGCTCCATCTCACTCTTTGTGCTTGGCAGATTGTCTCTCCCCATTCTCCTTACCTTTTTTCTTAGTTCATTTGCTTACTCCCGTTCCCAGGCCCTCCTTCACTTCCTTGGACATTGTTTGCCCTTGTGTTCTGGGTCTTGGTTGATATGTGTGTTCTGAAAATGCTTGAATGGGTCATGACCCTCTGGAACCCCTGTGGGTATTTTGGGTAACTGCAGAGGATTGCCATATCTTCTCTCTCCTTCCCCAACTCTAACAAAATGGCTTTGGCTTCACCCTGGGCTTCCCAAATTCTTCAGCAAAGGTTGGTTCCTTCCTACCTCATCTCTAAATACATAATCACATGTGCTTCCCAGAACATGCCAAGCTCTTGAAACCTTTGTATGTATATTCTTTCTCTGGAATGCCAGTATTCCCCCTACATTTTAGACCAGGAAAATTCCTAACTATCCTCAATCTCAACTGAAATATGACCTCTCCCCCCACCAACATCATTGTCATAAATCAGATCATCATTTCTTGCCTGGACTACTCCCTAACTCATCTCTAGGATTGCCACTCTGGCCCTACCCCATCCATTTTTCATATTGCACCCAGAGTAATTCTTTTAGAGACAGGGTCTGGCTTTGTCACCCAGGCTGGAACACAGTGGCATGATTATACCTCACTGAAACCTTGAACTCCTGGGATTAAACGATCCTCCTGCCTCAGCCTCCAGGGTAGCTAGGACTAAAGGTGCATGCCACCATGCCTCACTCTTTCAAAACAATTTTTTTTGTAGAGATGGGTTCTTGCTCTGTTGCCAAGGCTGGTCTTGAACTCCTCGCCTCAAGCAATCCTCCTGCCTCAACCTTCCAAAGAGCTGGGATTGTAGGCATGAGCCACCACACCTGGTCTACTTTCTAAAATGCAAACTTCATTGTATTGCTCTCCTTAAAAGTCTTAAATGGTTTCCCCTGCCCTAAAAGTAAAGTCATGACCCGTTAACCCAGTTTGGCCTCTTCTACCTCACTCCCACCCACTTCTCTTGCTTCTTGCTTTCTGACCCCACTTACTACCCTACTGGTACTTCAGCCAGAGTTCCTGACACATTTGCTTAGCTCCTTGAAACTTATCTCTCTCCCTCTTTTTTTTTTTTTTTTTTTTTTTTTGAGACGGAGTTTCCCTCTTGTTGCCCAGGCTGGAGTGTGATGGTGCGATCTCTGCTCACTGCAACCTCCGCCTCCTGCGTTCAAGCGATTGTTCTGCCTCAGCCTCCCACGTAGGTGGGATTACAGGTGCACGCTACCATGCCCAGCTAATTTTTTGTATTTTTAGTAGAGACGGGGTTTCACATGTTGGCCAAGCTGGTCTTGAACTCCAGACCTCAGGTGATCCACCTGCCTCAGCCTCCCGAAGTGCTGGGATTACAGGTGTGAGCCACCATGCCCGGCCTGAAACTTGCCTCTCCTGACCCTACATGATGTTCCCTTGACTTGGAACTCTCTCTCTTCTTCTCCCAGCTAACTTCTACTGACCCTTCAGGTAGGTCTTAGCCTGAACTCACTTCACCATAAGCCCTTCCCCAGACTCGGTGAGCTGCCTCTGCTTCCTGTTCTTACTGCCCAATATTTTTCCCAATACAACAGTGATCCTGATTGTTAACTGCTTATTTATTTACTCATATGTCTCCCACATCCAACTGGGAGCTCCCTAAGGACAAGGGCCTACCTTACTCCTTGCTTAGCCCAGAGTCTAGTAGGCTCTTTATGAATAATTGTTGAACTGGTTTGTGAACCAAGTCTTCCCTGTCTTCACAGCACAGACTCAGGCACTGCTGCAGCTTCTACCACCATCATTCTCATAGTTACTGTTCCAGATCATAGGTGATTGATTGTCTGGGTGTTCTTCTCTTTATGGACTGGGGTTGCACCTTTGATGTTTGTACCCGTAATACTTTTTTTTTTTTAGCTGGAGTCTCGCTCTGTCTCCAGGCTGGAGTACAGCGGCGTGATCTCAGCTCACTGCAACCTCCGCCTCCCAGGTTCAAGCAATTCTCCTGCCTCAGCCTCCGGAGTAGCTGAGACCACAGGTGCATGCCACCACACCTGGCTAATTTTTTGTATTTTTAGTAGAGACGGGATTTCACTATGTTAGCCAGGATGGTCTCAATCTCCTGACCTCGTGATCTGCCCGCCTCAGCCTCCCAAAGTGCTGGAATTACAGGCGTGAGGCACTGCGCCCGGCCCTGTACCCATAATACTTAATGCAGAGCTCAGCATTCATCTTCCCATCCATCCACTCATTATTTTTTAACAATTATTTCTTGAGTATCTACTGTGTGCTAGATATGGTGGATATAGCAGTGAACAAGGTAGACAGGGCCCTGCCCTCAAGCTCACATTCTAGTGGCAAACAGTGAGTGCTCAGTGAACAGGAGGCTCAGTGGACCTCAGCCCTGTTGGGAAGCCTCTGGAGTCTTTCCTGTCAGGAGCCACAAAGCAGGGAGTACAGGTTCTGTAGTGGGGAGAGTAGATTTTCTTAGTGACCTCTGGATCTCTCTTTGTCCAGGTCTTCTTGGGACTGGCCATCACGTATCAGCAGCAGGGAGGGAAGAAATGAGGAAGGGAGAGAGAGGCAAGTATAGACAAGGTCTGAGTCCCTAAAGACAGGCAATTATGTGTGGCTGAATGCCCGTGGCCACTTTGCCGAGGCAGTTTGGTAATCAGCTTTCTTTCCTACACTGGAGCAAAAGAAAGAAATAGAGTCACACAGTGAAAGACGTAAAAGGATAGAGATGACAGAGGAAAAGGGAAGGAGAGAAAAAATGGAACAGAGAGGAGGAGGAGCAGGGGTTGGGGGGGAGGAGGAGAAGCATAAGGAGAGGGAGGAAGATTGAGGTACAGAAAGAAGGCCTGCGGGACTGAGCCCTACCTGCGTCGTTGGCGGGCAGCTCTGGGGTATAGCTCTTCATTTAGGTCATCAGGGGAAAAAGAAGGTTCAATTTTGAACCCTTGGAATTCCTTAAATGCTTTCAGTAGTCCACTGATCCCTCAAGTTGTCTTTGGCTCCATCTGGCCATCCCAGGAGGCTCCTGCCAGGGACCTGCCAGCCCCCAGACCAAGATATAGTCATTGTGGACCCTCTCAAGCAAAGGGCAAGTGAAGGAAAAACAGCCTCTCTGGGAATAGCAGCCACTGATTTTCTTCTTTTAAAAAAATTTTTTTAGTGCCTATATAATTGCAGAAACCACTGATTTTCATCTTTCTCAGAAAAGACCCTGTGTTCACCATCTGTTTCCTGACTAGGGGCTTCAGGCCCTACTCTCTGAGATACTGGCCTGACAGTATCCTAATCTGCAGGCACAGAGCAGAAACTTCCCTGAGCTGGGAGCCTGGGAGGCAGGGCTCCCAGATGCCAAGCCGCAGTCTGAGTTCCTTACAGTGATGCTGCTCTTGCCAGAAACCTCAGCTGCTCGCTCCTGAGGCTGGGATGCCATCTGCTGCTCAGCTTAGGAAACTGGCTGATGGACTGTACAGCCAAGGCTGAGTCTGGTGGGGGCTGGGCAAGAGGCCTGCCCTGGGTCTCAGGAGAGCCATGTTTTTTGTTTCTGGATAAATCTAGTACTGGCCTTCAGGGACAGAGCAAATACTCTGTCCTCAGTCGTTCTTCTTAGACTAGGCAGGATGCCTCTCTTCAACAAGAAGAGACCTAGGGATTTTAGGGGGATGGGTGGGTCTGCTCTGCCCTTCATAAAGTTCAGTGTCATCTCAAGGTTAAATTACCCAGAGAGGTCCAGGCTGCCTTTGAAGTTCTACAGATTTCCTCAAAGGGTTTATTTCTTTTCTTTTCTTTTCTTTTTGCTTTTTTTTTTTTTTTTTAATTTGCAGGTTTAACTAAGATTATTACAAGTTGAGTTAATTGGCTGAATGAAATAATGAGGCCAGGCCTAGAGGAAGTGGGGCTTTGAAGAAAAAAGCATGCTCATGCAGAATTGAAATAAAACCTTCAGACTGTCAGCAGTTTTTGAAGCCCCTGCTCTTTGGGCTGTCTTTGTTCAGGGTTCAACCCAGATAGGGTTGAGAACTCTAGTATTTTAGGGGCCACATATTTATTGGTATTTCTTGAAGAAATGGTTATTCTGAGGAAATTTTCTACAAGCCAGTGTGGTAGCCAGCCTCCAGCATGATCGATCTGCAATGCTGTCCATGTCCTGATATTCATGCACTTGTAAATCCCCTCTCCCATATGATACCAGGGTTTGTCTGTGTGACCAGTAGAATACGACAGAAGTAATCATATGTAACACACACGATTCGGGTATAAAAGACCCTGTGGCTTCTTTCTTGGTCTCTCTGTCATCTGATCACTCACTCTGGGGCAAGCCAGTTGCCATGTAGTGAACAGTGCTATGGAGGGTCGTATAGTAAGGAACTAGGCCTTCTATCAACAGCCACGTAAGCCATTCTGGCAGCAGATCCTCTGGCCCTCGTCAGGGCCTCAGATGACTGCAGCCCTAGTGGACGACTTGACTACAACCTCATGAGTGACCCTGAGCCAGCTTAGCTGAGCTGCTCCCCAATCCTGACCCCTAGAGACTGTATGAAATAAACATTTGTTACTTTAAATTCTTAAAGTTTTTGGATAATTTGTTTTGCAGCAACATAATAGATTTGTTATATGGTATTATTATTATATCATGGCATACCATCTGCATTATATCACTTCTTTTCCTTATAAAGTCTGGTGTCTGGACTCCACCCCCTTAATCTCTCTTACCTCATCTCTTACCACCCTGCCTCCCCCCGGCTTAGTCTCACCCTTGGCTCACTCTGCCACAGACCCTTTGAATTTGCTTTTCTCTCTGATGGAACTGCCTTCCACTCAACCAACCCCAAAATCTCTGCATGGTAACTTCTTTATCTCCTTCAAGTCTTCATTCAAATGTCATCTCCTCAGTATAGCCTGTCTTGACACTCTTCACTCCTTGTATAGTAACTCCTACATCTTCCTTTTTTTTCCCCCCTACTGTATTCTTAGCCCTTATAGTTACATAACATGTAGTAAAATATCTTTTACATATTTATCTTGTAATGTCTGTCTCCCTCCACTAGAATGAAAGCTCCATGAAGGCAAGAATTTGTGTTTTTGTCTATTTTAGTTAATGTTCTATTCTTAGCATCTGGAATAGTGACAAGCATATGGGAGATATGCAATATATTTAGTTATGGGGAAAAAATGAATGTCATGATTTGCCATTTATATCTTCTAGATTCCATATTATATATCATATGCCATAGTATGATAGTTGACATATATGTTATATTTAAATGCAGTGCAAGGCAGTGCAGATACAAGGGCCATAAATAAGAAGACCCAGCCAGGCACAGTGGCTCACGCCTGTAATCCCAGCACTTTGGGAGGCCAAGGCAGGCAGATCACTTGAGGTCAGGAGCTCGAGACCAGCCTGGCCAACATGGTGAAAGCCCTTCTCTAGTAAAAATACAAACATTAGCTGGGCATGGTGGTGGGTGCCTAAATACCAGCTACTAGGGAGGCTGAGGCAGGAGAATAGCTTGAACCCAGGAAGTGGAGGTTGCTGTGAGCTAAGATCACACCACTGCACTCCAGCTTGGGGGACAGAGCCAGCCCCTATTGAAAAAAAAAAAAAAAAAAGGAGATCCGGCTTTGTTGCCTGTTGGCCAGCTATGTGACCATAAGCCAGGCATGTAACTCTCTGGGTCTGTTTTACTCATCTGTAAAGTAAGACTAGTATAACTTCCCTGTCTTATCATAGAGTAGTTGTAGGGATCAAATGAAATGAATGTTACAGCATTTTTAAAGAGTCTAACACATGATGTAAGTGTTTCTGAAATGTGTTCCAAAGACCAGTTATCCCAGGGTGTGAAGAAAAAGAAAGGTCAAAGAGGTTTGCAAAATGTGAGTTCCCATATTCTAACTCCTGCTGGACATTCGCAACTCACATTAGCACATGACAAGCTCTGAAAATCCTGCATAGAAATATCTACTCCCAGTGCACCTGACTAACATTGGGAAACCTTGCTCTATACAAATACAGAGCATTATCTTTATTCTCAGAATAGCATTGTTAGTTTATTATTTATTATTATTGTTTTTATTATTTTTGAGACAGAGTCTTATGCTGTCACCCAGTCTGGAGTGCAGTGGCACAATCTTGGATCACTGCAACCTCTGCCCCCCAAGTTCAAGATATTCTCATGCCTCAGCCTCCCGATTAGCTGGGATTACAGGAACCGTGACCACGCCCAGCTAATTTTTATATTTTTAGTATAGACATGTTTTCACCACGTTGGCCAGGCTGGTCTCAAACTCCTGACCTCCGGTGATCTGCCCACCTCGGACTCCCAAAGTGCTGGGATTACAGGCGTGAACCATCATGCTTGGCCTATTGTTACTTTAGATCAAGAAGGAATGCTCAAGTTCTTGGAACAGAAATTCCAGTGGGTTGGGCAATGAGATCCAGCAGCTGAAATGCAGATTGGAGGAGGGAAAAAGGAGGAGGAGGAGAAAATAGAAAAGGAGGTGGCACAAGAGAGGACGAAAGGAAAAGAAGGGCAAGGAAAATAATAAGAAGAAACAAAAACGGTGGTGAAGGGAGAAAAGGACAACTACATTAATACCCTTTGCAAATAACTGTAGAACAAAGGCAGGTCTGACACGGTGGCTCACGCCTGTAATCCCAGCACTTTGGGAGGCCGAAGCAGGCAGATTACCTGAGGTCGGGAGTTCAAGACCAGCCTGACCAACATGGAGAAACCCCATCTCTACTAAAAATACAAAATTAGCCAGGTGTGGTGGTGCATGCTTGTAATCCCAGCTATTCGGGAGGCTGAGGCAGGAGAATTGCTTAAACCTGGGAGGTGGAGGTTGCCACGAGCCAAGATCACACCATTGCACTCCAGCCTGGGCAACGAAAGCAAAACTCCATCTCAAAAAAAAGAAAAGAAAAGAAAAAAGGCAGCCTGTGATCTCCTATGGATGGGGTGGGAGAGGGAATCCTGGAATCCTAGCACTGTCTGCCGAGCCCTGCTTATTCCTTTAAGTGTGACCTCTGCCAATTTCCACAGTTGGAGCTCAGGCTTCCTTTTCAACTTCAGGGAACCTCTGACTGAAGATATTTCTTCCTTATCAGAGAGGAGGAATCAGGTAAACCAAATCAGCAGTTTCTTAATTTAATGTACTTATTAAGTGCCTGAAATGGCAGCTGCCATTTTTTTCCTTTCCTTGTGAGCAATAAGCCTTGGCAGCACGCCTGGCCTCAAAAAGGAAGAAGGCCAGCAATTCCTCCTGAAAGGATTCCTTAGGCTAAATGGGACATGAAGAGGCCATCAGGTTTATTTCTGACCTCCAGGTAGGCCTGCCCTGGCCCAGCCAAATAGATGCTCTTAGAAAACGAGCTTTTGCAGCTCTCTCAGGCATCCACTTATATTTCCAGCCCTCATGGTGAGGAAGTCCTTTATTATATCTCATTTCAGTCTTTTTCCTATAATTTCTTTTTTGTTGTTGTTTTTTTGCCTTTCTCTTATTTCAGAATAAGACAGTGATCTGTCACAAGTTGCATGCATAGTGCAATGTATAGTAACCAATATAGAAACAACCCATCTCTCTGGTCGTATAATTGGTGAATATCATTTGAGAATCCTCATTTCCAGTCAATTGGGAGACTAGGCTTTATCTTTATTTATTTATTTAAATAAATAGAGACGAGGTCTCACTGCGTTGCCCAGGTTGGTTATTTATTTATTTTAAATTGTGGGATTCAAGGGTGGGATAGGGAAGTAATGGAAAGGAAGCGACACGCATTGAGTACCTGCCTGATCTTTTATATATGACATCTCATTTAATCCTCACAACAGCTCTAAAATGTAGAGATTAGTATTCCCATTTTATAGGTGATGGAACTGAGGCCAAGAGGTAACATACCTAAAAGTCAAACAGCTAACATATAAGTGGTGGAGTCAAAATCAAATTCACATCTGACTCCTAGGTTCATGTTCTCTCTACCCAGGGAGCTTGTATATATCACACAGAAACCTAGGTCTTCAGTTTCCTTGCATCGCTGTGAGATATTTGGTTTATTGTCCAATAAACATGCTGAGGTTCTGGCTATTTTACATGCCCATTTACTATTTGGTAAACTTAGCACCACAAAGGTGCAAGTAACTCCATCAAGTGAATGCCTGAGAGAGCAGCAGAATCTCCTTTTCTTAAAGTATCTGTTTGAGCTGGGCCAGGGCAAGCTTACCTGGAGGCCTTCCTGTGACCAAATCTGAACTCACTCTACCTGATGTCCATTGTAATCTCCACAATGGTAAGGACCATGTCTGTTTTATTTATCATTGTATTCCTCCTAGAGCCTAGCACAGGGCCTGCCACATGGCAGATACTCAATATTGGTTCAATGAATGAACGATGAAGTCAGACAAAGACTCTAAAAACAAGGTAAGAGAACCAACCTTTAAAAGGGCCAATGTTTAGTTTAAAGAAGAAGCAAAGAAGAGGAGAGGTAGCCAGGAAAAGAATGAGAGACAGCAAGATAAGAAAACTCAGCACAAACAAGCAAGATAAAAATAGCCTCTCACCACCACTGTCCTTTTAAAATTACTTTCTATATTTGAGCCTAAGTGACAAGTGAAATCTCCTCTGTAATTTCCCATGTGTTCAGTTTAATGAATTTCCGGCAAATGGTTTCAGTATTGGAGGGCCAATTTGGACATTGTAGGGGTGGGGTTGGTGAGAAAATGAGGGGTATGGAAATAGACTAACAAATTGAGTCTAGAAACCAAATGAAGAGGTGATTGAAGGCATGTGAGGAAGGAACAAGTCCTGGAACTTGTTCAACTCCAAGAAGGACTGGGAATTGATCTTGCTCTAGCTGGTGTCACCATGATGTTTCCCTGCATGCTGTAGAAGGAGCCCACAATCCCAGGCTGCCTTGCAACTATGCTTTGTAGCACATTGCCTATTGTCCAAAGAGCTTCGTTTAAACAGAAGGCAATATGTTAATAACAATTTCAAACATTAGAGGGAATAAAGAGACTGTGGTTCTTTCAGGTCCAACATGCCTTCTACATAGCAGGTATGCCATACATGTTAAACTGAGTCACAGTGAGGGGGTTGAGTTATGGAAGGAAAGCATGGGAATGCCCAGTCCACCCCTTTGCCTCTGTTTGTGCTGTGGACCAAATGCCTTCAGTTTTTCCATAGATGGAGGACGGAGCTCTGAGAGGCCACAGGACCCAGAATACAAAGTCCTTTTTATTTTAGTTCTTAAAATTGACAATGGCAGGCTGGTCATGGTGGCTCATGCCTTAATCCCAGCACTTTGGGAGGCTGAGGCGGGCAGATCACTTGAGCCCAGGAGTTCGAGACCAGCCTGGACAACATGGTGAAACCTGGTCTCAACAAAAATACAAAAATTAGCTGAGCATGGTAGTACACACTAGTATTCCCAACTACTCGGGAGGCTGAGGCAAGAGAATCACTTGAACCCAGGAGACAAAGGTTGCAGTGATCATGCCACTGTACTCCAGCCTGGGTGACAGAGTGAGTGAGACTCCACTGCAAAAAAAAAAAAAGAAAATTGACAGTGACCATGCAGCCCACAATTACAAGCAGAATTATAGATTTTTTTTTCAGGTTCTCAAGTATACTGCTTTCTTGTGTGTGTGTGTGTGTGTGTGTGTGTGTGTGTATTTTATTTTATTTTATTTTTTATTTTATTTTATTTTATTTTGAGATGGAGTTTCGCTCTGTTGCCTAGGCTGGAGTGCAGTGGCCCAATATTGGCTCACTGAAAACTCCTCCTCCTGGGTTCATGCTGTTTTCCTGCCTCAGCCTCCCTAGTAGCTGGGACTACAGGCGCCTGCCACCACACCTGGCTAATTTTTTGTATTTTTAGTAGAGATGGGGTTTCACCGTGTTAGCCAGGATGGTCTCGATCTCCTGACCTCATGATCTGCCCACCTCAGCCTCCCAAAGTACTGAGATTACAGGCGTGAACCATGCACCCGGCTGTATTTTATCTTATTGTATTGTATTTATTTTTTAATATATAGAGACAGAATCTTGCTATGTTGTCCAGGCTAGTCTTGTACTCTTGGGCTGAAGTGATCCTCCCACCTTGGCCCCCCAAAATGTTGGGATTACAGGCGTGAGCCACCATACCCGGCCCCATATACTTTTCATTGTTGTTATTTAAACAGTTTTATTGAGACATAATTCACACACCCTACAACCTACACATTTAAAGAGTGCAATTTGCCGGGTGTGGTGGCTCACGCCTGTAATCCCAGCACTTTGGGAGGCCAAGGCAGGTGGATCACCTGAGGTCAGGAGTTCGAGACCAGCCTGACCAATATAATGAAACCCCATCTCTACTAAAAATACAAAAATTAGCCGGGCGTGGTGGTGGGTGCCTGTAATCCCGGCTACTGGGGAGGCTGAGACAGGAATTGCTTGAAAGAATTGCTTGAAACCGGGAGGCAGAGGTTGCAGTGAGCCAACATCGTGCCATTGCACTCCAGCCTGGGCAACAAGAGCAAAACTCTGTCTCAAAAAAAAAAGTGCAATTCAATGGTTTTTATTATACTCAGTTACGTGCAACCATTGCCACAATTTTAGAACATTTTCATCACATCAAAAAGAAACTCCAAGCCCCTTAGCTATCACCTTGTCCCCTACTCAACCCTAAGCAACCCCTAATCTACTTCCTGTCTCTACAGATTTTCCTTCCAGTCTCTGCAGATTTTCCTATTCTGGACTTTCATATGAATGGGATCAAACAATATGTGATATTTTGTGACCAGCTTCTTTATCTTAATGTTTTCTTTCTTTCTCTTTTTTTTTTTTTCTTTTTTTGAGATGGAGTCTCACTCTGTTGCCCAGGCTGGAGTACAGTGGCATGATGTCGGCTCACTGCAAGCTCCACCTTCCAGGTTCACACCATTCTCCTGCCTCAGCCTCCCGAGTAACTGGGACTACAGGTGCCCGCCACCATGCCTGGCTAATTTTTTCTATTTTTTAGTAGAGACGGGGTTTCACCATGTTAGCCAGGATGGTCTCGATCTCCTGACCTCATGATCTGCCCGCCTCGGCCTTCCAAAGTGCTGGGATTACAGGTGTTAGCCACCGTGCCCAGCCTATCTTAATGTTTTCAAGGTCCATCTATGTTGTAGCATGAATCAGTACGTGATTCATTTTTTTCTTTTTTTCTTGTGAGACAGAGTCTTGCTCTGTTGCCAGGCTGAAGTGCAGCGGCTCCATCTCCGCTCACTGCAACCTCCGCCTCCCTGGCTCAAGCAGTTCTCCTGCCTTAGCCTCCCAAGTAGCTGGGAATGTAGGCTCAAGCCACCACACCCAGCTAATTTTTTGTATTTTTAGTAGAGACGGGGTTTCACCACGCTGGTCTCAAACTCCTGACCTCAAGTGATCCCCCCACCTTGGCCTCCCAAAGTGCTGGGATTACAGGTGTGAGCCACCATGTGCAGCCTCTTCTTCTTTTTTTTTTTTTTTTTTGAGACAGAGTTTCACTGTCACTCAGGCTGGAGTGCAATGGCATGATCACAGCTCACTGCAGCCTCAACCTCCCAGGCTTAAGCAATCCTCTCACCTTATCCTCCTAAATAGCTGGGACTACAGTTGTGTATCACCATGCCCACCTATTTTTTTTTTATTTTTTGTAGAGATGGGGTCCCATCTTTATGTTGCCCAGGCTGGTCTTGAACTCCTGGACTCAAGCAATCCTCTTGTCTTAGCGTCTTCAAAGTGCTGGGATTACAGGATTCATTCCCTTTGAGGGCTGAGTAATAGTCCATTGTGTGGATATGCCACTGTTTTTTTTCCATTCATCAAGTAATGAACATTTGGTTTTGGGGGGCTATTATGAATAATGGTGCTATAAACATTTCTGTATAGGCTTTTGTGCGACAGGCTTTATTTGCTCTTGGGTGCATACCTAGGACTGGAATTGCTGAGTCATAAAGTAACTCTATGTTTAATCATTTGAGGAACTGCCAGATGGTTTTCCAAAGCAGATGCACCACCATTTTACATTCCCACCAACAGTGTATGAGGGTTCCAATTTCTCCACATCCTTGCCAATCCAACTATGCTTTTGAGAAATAACAAGGACAACTGAAGAGCCCCACTCTAATTGGGTAGCTAGTACATAGCAGCAAGAGGAGTACACAGATGGAGGAGGGGTCCCTCCTCTACTCTAAGCCCTTAGGATCAGCCAGAGAGAATACAGCTCTCTCTAGTACTCTTCCTGACCCCTTAGACTATGTTAGCTGCCCCCTGACATGTGACCAAGAATACATATAGTACTTGTCATTCTTCTCCACTAGACTGTAAGCTTTAGGCAGGCAGGAATCTCTATTGTTCTGACTTTGTCTGTAGCATCTGAACAGAGTCTGGCACATGATAGATGCTTCGTAAATGTCGATTGACTGAGTGACTGACTAACTGAACAAACAACTAGATATTTCTCTACTGGTGGTTCCTGTCTAGGGAGAGAGAAAAAGAGTAGTCACAGAGGCAGAAGTCATTAAGGAGGGAAGCAGGAATGAGAGGAGATGTAGGAGAAAGGGAAAGGCAGGCAAGAAGCTTGGGGACCTGGTATAACTTGAGGTCAGCTTTAAGTTATGAGGTCAAACTTAGAGCTAATGGACTTCCCCTAGTCCTTTACTTTCCATCTAGCTGCATTTTTCTTTTTCCAGACATGTTCCCTTTTATGTTTTATTATTATTCTCAACAATTTTGTCTTTGGAAGAAGAGGAAACAAAAAAGTAGAAAAATAGTTGATATTACAGGTAAAAAAAAACATAAATCAACCCACGAAAATTAATCCAAAATTTAAAAGAATGGAAGTCAAAAAGGTTGACTATGAAGGATTTTTTTTTTTTTTTTTGAGACGGAGTCTCGCTCTGTCACCCAGGCTGGAGTGCATTGGCACAATCTCGGCTCACTGCAACCTCCGCTTCCCGGGTTCACACCATTCTCCTGCCTCAGCCTCCCGAGCAGCTGGGACTACAGGCACCCACTACCACGCCCGGCTAATTTTTTTTTTTTTTTGTATTTTTAGTGGAGGCGGGTTTTCACCATGTTAGGCAGGATGGTCTCAATCTCCTGACCTCATGATCCGCCCACCTCGGCCTTCCAAAGTGCTGGGATTGCAGGCGTGAGCCACTGCACCCGGCCTGACTATGAAGGATTTTTAAGTTGGGAACAAAAGAAATCATCTTGGTTTTTCTCCAAAGGTCACTGAAAGACCTATAGGCCAAAAAGTTGACCACATGTTCAACAGGACATGAAAATATGGCTCACCTCACAGCCTTATTTATAATGGCTGGCCTTCCACACAAATTCTGCCTTCTACCTGGCCTAATCTGAATCCAATCATCACCAGGTTATTAGTCCCTCTCTCCCCAAAGGTCTGCATAGCTCCCTGTCCTCAATTACTTCTTGTCTCTTCTTTGAAAGCACACATGCGGCCGGGCGCGGTGGCTCAAGCCTGTAATCCCAGCACTTTGGGAGGCCGAGACGGGCGGATCACGAGGTCAGGAGATCGAGACCATCCTGGCTAACACGGTGAAACCCCGTCTCTACCAAAAATACAAAAACTTAGCCGGACAAGGTGGCAGGCGCCTGTAGTCCCAGCTACTGGGGAGGCTGAGAAAAGACACGGGAGGCGGAGCTTGCAGTGAGCTGAGATCCGGCCACTGCACTCCAGCCTGGGTGACAGAGCGAGACTCCATCCCAAAAAAAAAAAAAGAAAGCACACATGCATATTCACACACACATACACCCTCATCTTTCCTTTTCATGAACCTTCAGAGTAGCTCTGCCCTCTCCACTTTGTGTGTTTGGAAGGAAAGAAAGCGAAATATATGAGATGCCAATGCAATTTCTCCTTTAGCAGAGCTCAGCAGGACAATTACCCACCCAATCTGCCTGGTTTTATAGCTCTCATAACCTTCCTTTATGAACACGCTGTGACAGCCGGATGTAGGCATTGATTATGGCAGCAGTCTTCAGCCACATTCCTATTTAACTGCAAAGCAGAGCTCCTGCCTACCAGCCCAGCACTGATCATGTGACTTTTTAAATTACTGTATTTATGGAAGCCTTTTCCCAACCAGAGCCTGTGTCCAACTCCATCAAAACTGGGGAAGATTTGAGCTCGCCACTTCCCCTCCAGTGGCTCTTTGGCCCTACAGCCTAGGGTCTCTTGCTGGAATCAAACTGGGGCTCTGGGCTTTCTTAGGAGAGGTCTGCAAGAGTTAGGGTGCACAAGAAGCATACCTTTTTCTTTATGAAAGAGCTGAGGAAATAGACAATGAAACATGTTGGCAGATGCCAAGGGCAGTGGCTTGGTTGCCAGGGGTTCATCTGGCAATGGTGCTGGTGCAAGAGATCAGCAAAACCCACAGGATAGGTTGTTGTTGTTGAGGGGCGGGTATCGGAAAGGAATTTGGGGGAATTAGAGCACGGAGTTAGGAATTACTGTTTGTAGGCCTTTCCACTCTGGACCCCAGGGGAATCATATGGACTCTAGCCAGTGGGAGAGGGAAGTTTTAGTGTTCTAAAGAAATCCTGGTAGCCTTGCAGGCAGTCTGTCCTGACCAAGGACTCTGCCTGCCTGTGCCATGGTGGAGGACAAGTCTAGCAGAGAAAGCCAGTGTTCTTCAGTTACTGCAGCTCAGCGAAAAATCCCACTGCAGGGCACTAGGGATGCCGGTCCTGCAGAGGTAAGCAGTAGGAGTGACTGGCTTAATCTATTCGAAAACCTCCTGGAAAGATCCCGAAGACCGTGGACCAAGGTGACCTGCGTGGGTGGGCGATCCATTAGCCGAATGACAGCATTGCCGCAGAAAGTCAGAAAAAGGATATGCGTGGGAAGCGCAAAAGCGTGGGCTGGGCCTGCAGCAACGGAAAGGCGCCACGCTCGTGAGGGGAACCAGAGTTCCGGGGGCGCGTAGTGTGGGCAGGCAGGAAGCCTGGCTCCACTAGGACACACAGATTCTCTCCTGAGCAGCTGTGAACTATGCACCCCTTCTACCCTTAAGAGATGGATTGGGAGTCCAACAAACGCAGCCATTGCTCAGACCCCAGCCCTTCTCTCCTATAAGAAGCAGGTTCACCTCTGCCACCGCACTCGCATTTTTTTTTTTTTTTAAGCCCGGCCTTTCCTAGGCGGGGTCAAGGGCCCCGCCCACCGAAGCCACGCCCATAGCCGCCCCGGGGCGGGGCTCCCCTCGGCTCCCGGCTGCCCTTTCCCCTCCGGCCTCTGCCAGTGCTGCTGCGCCCTGCGGAGCTCCGAACACGTGCGCGTGAGTAAGGACCCCGAGGGGAGAGTCCTTGGAGGTTTCCCAGCCTGGGGAAAGAAGCAATGTAGGGTGGCTTCTGCCGGGGCACGGGATGAAATTGGGGTTCGTCCCCTCGTGACCCCGAACTTGGAGGGCATCGGAAAGAGACCTGGGTCCCGGAGTCGTCCCCTGTTTTTGTACCGTCCCTCTTCTCCCTAGGGAGTCCCCTACAGCCTGACTCTGACAGCCTCCATCTCCCAGTGCCAGGGGCAAGGACTTTGGAAGGTTTGTGAGGAACAAATGTCCGGTGGAACTGAGTCAGCCCCTTTAACCTGAGCCTTGAAAGGGGCACGCTATTTTTAGATCTGTTTTTAGACCCAGCGAACAATGAACCCTCTCTACTCATTTTCCTGTTCCTCTAAATTATTTGGAGGAAGTTAGGAGTGAAATTTGGGGATGGCTGGAAAAAGGTATGATCTTAGCCTTACATAAATTATAATGGTGACTGTGAGGCCGGGCACAGTGGCTCACGCCCGTAATCTCAGCACTTTGGGAGGCCCACGGATCAGGCGGGCGGATCACGAGGTCAAGAGATGAAGACCGTCCTGGCCAACACGGTGAAACCCCGTCTCTACTAAAAATACAAAACTTAGGAGAATCGCTTGAACCCGGGAGGCGGAGGTTGCAGTGAGCCAAGATAGCACCACTGCACTCCAGCCTGGTAACAGAGCAAGACTCCGTTAAAAAAAAAAAAATAGTGACTATGTAGAAATATTTATTATCATTTGTGCAAACATTTTGGTTATTTATTTTTTTTGAGACGGAGTGTCGCTCTGTCACCCAGGCTGGAGTGCAGTGGCAAGATCTCGGCTCACTGCAAGCTCCGCCTCCCGGGTTCACGACATTCTCCTGCCTCAGGCTCCCCAGTAGCTGGGACTACAGGCGCCCGCCACCACGCCCGGCTAATTTTTCGTATTTTTAGTAGAGACGGGGTTTCACCGTGTTAGCCAGGTCTCTATCTCCTGACCTCGTGATCCGCCCACCTCGGCCTCCTAAAGTGCTGGGATTACAGGTGTGAGCCACCGCGCCGGCCTAACAGTTTGGTTATTGCTCTTAATCAGTAGTTGAGGTCTTGGCATGACTACTGCCTCCAATTCCCCTTATATCCAATACTGCAGTTATTTTTCTAAGTGCTGTTTTTATTGTCTTTCAGGAAGTCCTATATTGGACTATCTAGTTTTCCCACTCTTCACTGCCCATTTCTCTCACTGGATAACTTTTCCCTTTTTACTCACTCATTTTCACCATCTGAGCCTTTTTTGGAATGTAGCTCCTCAGGTGTTTACAGAGTGCCCACACTATACCAGACATTATCCTGGGGGTTAGCTTATATCACTTAAGCCTCCCAACCACCCTACGTACAGAGTACTATTAGTAATATCCCCATTCGGCTTGGTGTTTTCGCGCCTGTAGTCCCAGCTACTCACTCAGGAGGCTGAGGTGGGAGAATCACTTGAGCCCAGGAAGTGGAGGCTGCAGTGAGCCATGATTGTGCCATTGCACTCCAGCCTGGGTGACAGAGAAAGACCCTGTAATATAATATCTCCATTCTACAAATGAGGAGGCTGAGGTATAGAGAGGTTACCCGCCCAGTGTCATTTGGCTAGACACTAGTTAGGCGACAGAGCCAGGCTCCCCGATACTTGTTTAATCGACTCTTTTGCTACTGTTGAACTGCCGTGGTGTATAAGTAACAAGAGGTGAAAACAAAGCTAAACAAGGATAAGCTATTGGTTTTATTGTCTGCTGTTGTTTCTGTGGCTCAGGCCTAAGATACCACGTTTTGAGGGCAAGGACGCTGAGCTGCACACGTGTTCACTGTTGGCTGACTAACCTGGAGTTGTTTCATTGCAGAGAGGCCAGCTGTGGCAGATGCAACTGCAGGTGAGTGCAATCCCTTCAGCTCTCTTGGCTCCAGCTGTAGGCAGCTGCCTAGGTTGTCTTGTACCTAGGCCAGTGTTACACTGCTGGGAGAACAGCAGCCAATAGCTGGTTGGCATTCTGGCCCTGGTTCGTGCCAACTCTGTGTTGACTACCCCAGGATGCCAGCATAGTTGCTTATCCATCAAGGCAGGGATGTTTTTTGGCTTCCGTGGGCCACATTGGAAGGATAAGAATTGTCTTAGGTCACACATAAAATATAGTAACACTAACGATAACTGATGGCTAAATTTTAAAAATATTGCAAAAAAAAAACCACCCTCATAATGTGTTAAGAAAGTTTACCAATTTGTGTTGGGCTGCGGGTTGGAAAAGCTTGCATTAAGGTTTAATCTGTGAGAGCATGACTTTTTGCAGACAGAATAAATCCAGACCTTCCTGAATAGTTCTGGTCCAACAGGTTTGGGTAGCAAGAAGTTACTTGAATCATACCTTGGAAATAAAACAAAGCTAATGGGAAGAGGGGGTTGGTAAAAATAGACGGAAAAGTTACACCTTTATGTTTAGTGCCTACTAAGTGCTCAAAGGGGGCCAGATACAATGGGATTTTTGCTAATTTCGCTGAAATTAAAGTGCGTAGCTCCCACTACCCACCATAAAAGCTAGTCATGATTCCCTTTGTAGAGGATTTTACAACCATAGTTATCTATGGGATTCCCTATTAGGGAAACATTGATGGGAATTCACTTTAAAATTATGGGCATTCTCTAGCTCTTTAATAAAATATTAAAATATCGATTGAGGGGGCTCTGGGAACTGAACAACTACAACCACACTAATTTCTCCTTTGGGCTGACAGTATATTCGCTTTAGTTGCTTACTGATTTTCAGAAATGAATAGTTGTTGCCCCATTGAAGTGAGTTCCTTTTATAATTGTTGCCCCATTATTGAGTTCCCTTTGTAGTAATTTTGTTTTGGAATGCTTTTTCCCAAGTGGTTGGGATGATAGGTGTGTGCCACCACAACCAGCTAATTTTTTGTTTGTTTGTTTTTTTAAGTTGTAGAGACAAAGTCTCATTATGTTGCCCAGGCTTTAGTAGAGACGGGATTTCACCATGTTGTCCAGGCTGATCTCGAACTCCTGGGCTCAAGTGATCCTCCTGCCTCCTAAAGTGCTGGGGTTACAGGCATGAGCCACTGCACCATGCCTGGCCTGGAATGCTAATTTTTTGAGAAGAGGTTCTTTTGAGAAGAGATGACCCTCAGTTGCTATGAAAAGTGACATCCTAGTTTCCACAGGAGGAACTGGGGAGGATGTTGGGGGGCAGGGGAGTTGTTTATCAAAGCTTGTTTTGTTAGATCAGTTGGCATTCCCTTAATAGGATTCTCTCAACTAAATATGAGTGCTTTGTGTGAATGCCTCAACTGTGAATAGCCTTTTACATATGGGGTCTTAAGGCTAGTGATATCTGTAGGGCTTGGGGGATGGTTAGCTTTATAGTACTCTAGGCAGGGAAAAAGCAAATAATGGTAAATAAAATAATTCCTGAGGCTGTAGAAATGAGGATAAATCATAAATGGCAAGCAGCATTCTGTTTCCATCTCTCCAGATAAGGGTACTTAGGAGCTGTTGTTTTAGACTGGGGTGCCAAACATTCAAATTCATCGGGAATATAAAAAACAAAAAAGGAATTAGGTGGGTGTGTTGGCATGCATCTGTAGTCCCAGCTGCTTGGGAGGCTAAGCTGGGAGGATCACTTGACCCAGGAGATTGAAACTACAGTGAACCATGGTCATGCCACTGCACTCCAGCCTGGACAGAGTGAGACCCTATCTCAAAAAATATATATATACAATGCATTGCTATTTATTCACCGTTCTGTGTACTAGATCACTAAGTTTGCTTGTCTTCCTTTTTAGGATGACTTGAAAGTAGGGCATCCTTCACCCATCTGAAGAGAGGAAATAGTGGCAGGTGACAGTCTGCATGTGCAGTTTTCAGGTAAATATCCCTGTTCATTCCAACATTGACTACCTCCTCTGTGCCAGGCCTGTTGGCTAGTTGGTATCTATCAGGAAACAATTGAGAGGTAAATTAACCTATATTTGTAAGATCCATGAAGGAAAGGACAGTATATCTTGTTTTATTCACTGCTAGATCCCAATCACAGTGCTTGGCACATGGCAGGAACTCCCTGAATGTTGGATAAAACAACTGAAAACATGGAAGGGGATTCCTGTTAAAGAGTTTGACAACAGGGTCTGCAATCAGTGCTTCCATGCCTGTTTTGCAGCCAACATTCGACTAATAGGTCTTCTACCTGGAGTGTCTAGGTATCTGAAACAATGAGAAAGCTGTTTCAGGAATCATCCAGCGGTTGTCAGCTATCCAGGCTTGTGTGGTGCCTGTGATGGTGTTACACTGTTGGAAGAGCAAGCACTGTCTTTATTGAGGTTTGGCTCCAAGCACTGTTTTGGTGTTGTAGCTGAGTACCTTTGGGCAGTGTTTTGCACCTCTGAGAGTGGAATGACTCCTCCTGTGGAGTTGGTCCTAGTCTGGGTGCAAACAATTTTTTTCTGTTAGAAAAAGGACCCTGTCTTAGGGACAGCCTGTCATTCTTTACCTCTTTGAATCCTAGATGCCTTCACCTGAATATCATCTACCCCCATCACGACCCCAGATGTCTGACAGCCCTGTGTGACACCAAGATAAGTAATATATGTAGTCTTCTTGTCATGTAGGTTCCAATTAAATTACTGCAGCTCAGACGGGGGTAGGGTGCTTAAAATTATGATTTGAAAAATTATGTAGAGTATCAGAATTTTTTTTTCTTTTTTTTTTTTCTTTTTTTTGAGACGGAGTCTTGCTCTGTTGCCCAGGCTGGAGTGCAGTGGCTCGATCTCGGCTCACTGCAACCTCCGCCTCCCCAGTTCAAGCGATTCTTCTGCCTCAGTCTCCCAAGTAGCTAGGACTACAGGCACCTGCCACCATGCCAGGCTAATTTTTTTATTTTAAGTAGAGATGGGGGTTTCACCATATTGGCCAGGCTGATCTCAAACTCCTGACCTTGTGATTTGCCTGCCTCAGCCTCCCAAAATGCTGGAATTACAGGTTTTTTTTGTTTGTTTTTTGAGACAGAGTCTTACTCTGTCACCCAGGCTGGAGTGCAATGGTGCGATCTTGGCTTACTGCAACCTCTACCTCCTGGGTTCAATCGATTCTCCTGCCTCGGCCTCCTGAGTAGCTGGGATTATAGGCGCGCACCACCACACCCAGCTAATTTTTGTATTTTTAGTGGAGATGGGGTTTCACAATGTTGGTCAGGCTGGTCTCGAACTCCTGACCTCGTGATCCACCTGCCTTGGCCTCCTAAAGTACTGGGAGTACAGGCATGAGCCACTGCGCCCGGCCAAGTATCAGAATTTTAGAGAATTCTTAGAATCTAAAGTCCAACCCTTATTTTCTAGAGCTCTGCTGTGCAGTAGCTATATGCTACATGTGGCTGTGTAAGTTGATAAAAATTAATCAATTTCTTAATCTCAGAATCTGTTTCACTGCTGACTACCCTACTGGAAAACTCAGAGAACATTTCCACCAATTCAGAAAGTTTATTATGCACTGCTGTTCAAAAGCAGGGATCAGCAAACTTGCTGTAAAGGGCCAGATAATATTACATTTGTTCAGCCATGTGGTTTTTGCAACTATGTTTGCAGCTCTAGTGCAAACACAGCCTGAGACAGTAACAAGTCTGTAGTTCTAATAGAACATTGTTTATGGACATTGAATTGGAATTTCATAAAATTTTCAGTGTCAAAATGTTTTTCAATGATTTACAAATTTAAAGACCATTCTTATTTTGAGAGCCATATAAAACAGGCTGGAATTGGCCCTCGGGCTATGGTTTGCCAACCTCTGTCCTGGAGAATTAAATTCAGGCCTTGAAAGTTGAACAGCTCATTAGTGACAGGTTCAAAGCCAGTAGCAACATGACTCCCTGAAAAATTTAACGTTATCAATAGCTTTGCCTTAGAATGTTATACTCTTCATCTTTTTTTTTTTTTTTTTTTTTGAGACGGAGTCTCGCTCTGTCTCCCAGGCTGGAGTGCAGTGGCCGGATCTCAGCTCACTGCAAGCTCCGCCTCCCGGGTTTACGCCATTCTCCTGCCTCAGCCTCCCGAGTAGCTGGGGCTACAGGCGCCCGCCACCTGACCCGGCTAGTTTTTTTTTTTTTGTATTTTTTAGTAGAGACGGGGTTTCACCGTGTTCGCCAGGATGGTCTCGATCTCCTGACCTCATGATCCACCCGTCTCGGCCTCCCAAAGTGCTGGGATTACAGGCTTGAGCCACCGCGCCCGGCCTATACTCTTCATCTTTTAGGGCACTAAGGTGACTGCAAGAAATTAACCAGTAGTAAAAATAGTCTGTTTTTGTGTGTTTGGGATTTGTGTTTTTTTGCATGGGTTACTTATACCAGTTTTCTCCACTTTTAATGTGCTCCAAAGGGAGAAGTCTTAAGAAAGAATAGCAGTCTGCACTTCTCAAATTCAGCCACAATCTCAGTCCAAGTTGGTAAAACCAAAATGGCTCCTAAGGAAAGAGGAAAATTTTGTGTTATGAAGAGTTACAGTATTTTAAATCTGAGTCCTCAAGTTCTAAGCATACAGGTTGTTTTCCTGACTATAGTAGGGCTATCCATGAGCAGAGAGAAGTTCCTATGTTGCTACTTAAAAAGAGAGAAATAATTGGTATTTCTGTTCCTGTATTCAATATCCCAAAAGGCATCAATGGTGTAGTCATGTGCATTTAAATAATTTGATGGGATTTCCTACTTGATAAATAAAGTTAATTATTCACCTACATATCCCTCTTGACTTTTTTTTTTTTTAAGCAAAGAAATTTATTTCCTGGTGAGTCTAAGAAGATTAGTAAAACATTTCAGAGTAGTTTTTAAAATCTTTTTTGATACAGGGTCTCAATTGTGTCATCCGGCCTGGTGTGCAGTGGCACAATCACAGCTCACTGCACCCTCGACTTCCTGGGCCAAGCAAACCTCCTGCCTCAGCCTCCCAAGTAGCTGGGACTATAGGCACATGCTACCATGCCTGGCTTCAAAGTAGTTACTTTTTTTTTTTAGAGACAGGGTCTCACTCAGGCTGGTGTGCAGTGGCATGATCACAGCTCACTGCAGCCTCAACTTTCTGGGCTCACGTGATCCCCCTGACTCAGCCTCCTGAGTAGCTAAGATTACAGGTGTCACTGTGCCTGGCCTCAAAGTAGGTTTTTTTTTCTTTTCTTTTCTTTTTTTTTTTGAGACGATGCCTTGTTCTGTTGCCCAGGCTGGAGTGCGGTGGCACAATCTCAGCTCACTACAACCTTCTCCTCCTCCTAGGTTCAAGCAATTCTCCTGCCTCAGCCACCCAAGTAGCTGGGACTATAGTCACATGCCACCACACCTGACTAAATGTTTTTTTGTATTTTTAGTAGAGATGGAGTTTTGCCACGCCACGTCGGCCAGGCTGGTCTCAAACTCCTTACCTCAGGTGATCCACCCGCCTCAGCCTCCCAAAGTGCTGGGGTTACAGGTGTGAGCTACCACACCAAGACGAAGTAGTTTTTTTCTGTTAATCTTTTCCCGTGCTGCAATGGAAACTGGAATGAGACTGGCAGGGTTACTGGTCTGTAAATACCCAGGCTGCCAGCTGCCATAGGTAGTAGTAAACACAAGTGCCTCTTTTCATTTCTTAGGCCAAGTTTCAGGTCTTAGGCCTGTACCATATTAAGAGGAAAAACTAAAAATGAGGGTTTCCAAACACCCCCACCAACCTTGAATTTAAAAAAAATGAGGGAACCACAATTAATAAACACTATTCCTGGCACCTGTCCATGATTGCACTTGCTGGGTTGAAACAAGCTAGTGTCAGTGGGATTTTATGTTGAAATTTTAGATCATGTCTCACTCAAATTTCAACCAGTAAAGCAAAACCCAAAGGGATAAATTCTGCAAGTCCCAAAGGGACACAAAGAGATGGCTAAGTGCCTAGGAATTCACACAAAGGAAAACACCATGCTAAGAGCTACTAATTAAGAACTTAAAAGGAGTGACAATGACTCCTGTGAATGTTGTTTCTTAATTAGGGCTTTGTGAACAGCTCCAGTTAATGGACCTGTCAATGTACTCTTGAAAAACAATTTCACTGAATTAACAAATTAACTGTAATAACTTAAAAATCTCTGCTTAGCAACATCTTTATCCTTAATGCTATTTAGGAACACTTATAATGAGCCAACTTGCTGAGTCATTAATTTTTCAGTTTAGTAGCCTAGGGCTTGTTCAGAGGAGTCCTTGTTACTTATTTGACCTTTCTTGCCCTCCAGTAAAGGCCCTTTAGGGTGTAAGAATGTTCTGTGCTGCTTCTTAAGGGTGATATACTCATTGGGAAAGCACAGTAAAAAGGACTTCAAATTTTATTTTATTTCACAATACTTTTAGATTTATAGAAAAGTTGGGAAGATGGTACAAAGAGTTCCCATATATACCTACCCAGTTTCCCCTAATAACATCTTACATTGGTATATTATGGTTGTCACAATTAAATGGGCTAATATTGATACATTAGTATTAACTAAAGTCCATACTTTGTTCAGATTTCATTAGTTTTTATGTAATATGTTTTGTCTGTTCCAGGATCCCACTGAAGATACCACATTACACTTAGGCTCCTGTCGGCCATGACAGCTTCTTAGACTTGTTTTTAATGACCTTGACAGTTTTGTTTTGTTTTTTTTGTTTGTTTTTATTTGAGATGGAATCTCTGTCATCCAGGCTGGAGTGCAATGGCTCAATCTCAGCTTACTGCAACCTCTGCCTCCCGGGTTCAAGTGATTCTCCTGCCTCAGCCTCCCGAGTAGCTGGGATTACAGGCGCAAGCCACTGGGCCCGACTGCCTCCTAAATTCTTTAAACATTCCATTTTCATTCTGTGGTCTTAGTTTATTCTGTCATGTAGAGATTAGTGGTTGAGCCTGTTGTCTTTGAGAGTGGATGCTGTAGTCCTTATATGGCTGATTTTCACCCCATAAGCTTATAGTAGAGGATGGGGATTTCTTTTTTTTTTTTTTTTGAGAGAGAGAGTCTCGCTCTGTCGCCCAGGCTGGAGTGCAGTGGTGCAATCTTGGCTCACTGCAAGCTCTGCCTCCCGGGTTCATGCCATTCTCCTGCCTCAGCCTCTCGAGTAGCTAGGACTATAGGCGCTTGCCACTATGCCCGGCTAATTTTTTTTGTATTCTTTAGTAGAGACAGGGTTTCACTGTGTTAGCCAGGATGGTCTCGATCTCCTGACCTCGTAATCCGCCTGCCTTGGCCTCCCAAAGTGCTGGGATTACAGGCATGAGCCGCTGCGCCCGGCCGTGGGGATAGGGATTTCATTATCAGCTGCTAAAAGGGAGAAGCCAAGCCCAGAACTAAGGGTTCTGATGAGTTGAAGGAGAGGAAAGATCCCCCTCAAGGCAAAGAGCCTCTGAGTTAGAATCTGTGCTTCACCAGAGTGACAATGGTAGAACTTCTCCTTCTCAGTATTAATTCTCTTGGAGAGAACTCTAGGGTTGTCTAAACCTGTTCAAATAGGCTGGCTACCCCAGCAAGTGATGGGTTGGACGTAAGGCAAAGAACAGGAGGAGTGAAAGGAGGCAGAACAGACAAGTTCTGTCCCAGCCTCTGCTACCTCTAACCCCACGGCATTCTATCCTTTTCTACACTGGGCTTCCTTTTCTTACCCCAACCACGATCTGTTCTTCCAGGCACTGTCATTTAGTTTTCCAGGCACTTGACCTCCTTCTGATTTGTGTACTCCCTCCAAGGCTGAGTTGCAGTGAGTGACAATAATCTGTGCTAATTACTTATCTTGCCAGAAGACTCACACCCTTTTTAAAGGGTTTATGGCTTTTATTAACTGAATTCTATGCTAGATGTTAGGGATAAATGGTTAACAGGACACAGTTCTTGCTTATCTTGCCATGGTCTGTCAAGCCTTATGCAGTCTAGCCTTATCTCTCTCAGCCTCTTATCTTTATCACCCTTAGATTCCCTTGTTGGCCACCCTGGTTTCTTTCAGTCTTTAATTAGCCTTTTGTCGCTACCTCTCTACACATGCTGTTTTTCCCTTCTGGTTCCATCTTGACATTGCCTATTTTGAGCTCTCAGCTCAGTTGCAGAGAAGCTGCCTTCCCCGTCTGGCCACCATGTGGTACTATAACTATGTGTTATAGTACCATGTTGTACCATAGAGCTAGACACAGGTGCCATGTTGTGTCTTGAAATGTGTTCACGAGCTTCCAAAGGTTTACCTCAATCCCCTTTAGTCAAGAAGCCTCAATTCTACTCACAGTTGGTAATAATAACCTCTCTGTCATAATGTACCCAAAACAGAGTAAGAATATCATGCTTTTCAGTAATACTCCAGTGAGAGAGGCTAAGAGTACTGTTTTTGTTCTTGTAAAAGAATTTTTTTGGACATGAATACAAAGGTGTCAGGTTACCAAATCATTTACTAGTAAACCCTAACAATATATAGGAAACTAAATGTAGCCTTTAAACATTAAGTGATGATAATGGATTTGGCTGGGCATGGTTGCCTATAATCCCAACACTGAGAGGCCGAGGAGGCTGGATCACTTGAGGCCAGGGCAGGACCAGCATGGCCAACATGGTGAAACCCTGTCTCTACAAAAGAAAAAATTAAAAAATTAGCTGGGTGTGGTGGTGCATGCCTGTAATCCCAACCACTTGGGTGGCTGAGGCACGAGAATCACTTGAATTTGGAAGGCAGAAGTTGCAGTGAGCTGAGATCATGCAACTGCACTCCAGCCTGGGCAACAGACGGAGACTGTATCAAAAAAAAAAAGAAAATAATGGATTTTCAGAGACCTGCTATTTAGATTTCAGACATCTGTTAACTAAAACACATGTGCGGGCTTTTGTTATTATTTTAGTAATCTGTAAATATCTTTATATTTGAGAAAATTTGTGAAACATCTTTGTGTGTAAATTGACTTGCAGAACCTCTCTTACAAGCAGGCATATTGGTAAGTAGCTGCCAGGATATAACTTATAACCAGATTGAAGTGTATAATTATAACATGTTTATTATTCTGGGGTTCTATAAAAAATAAAATCTTTGAATCTATGATTTTTGTCATCGAGGTATACTTTGGGACACGTGACGCCATAGAATATCAATACTATTTACTACATGTTGACCATGTTAAATACATTTAATACATCTCTTCTTTTAACAGCCCTACAAAGTACATGTTACTTGCTCAAAGTCACAGTCACACAAGAACTTGTGTGGTGTTGAATGAATCTGGCTCCAAAAGTAGTGTTTGGTTTAGGAGCTTTCATGTATTAAGTCGTGTAAATTTCTGCTTCTTCAATCATCAACCTCGTTCAATCTAACATCTTGAAGGGACTACTCAAATGCCTTACTTACAGATTCTTACACCAATTCCAAATGCCAAATACCTTGTTTCAGACGGTCAACATCTCGGCTACTCTTGCAGTGGGTTCTTTTGTCCTAATGGAACAAAACATATAGTCTTTTAGATTTTTAAAAAATATTCCTCTGGAAAGCCTTAATGAATGCCACATTCTAATCCCTAGTCTTGCCCTATGATATGATTTATCACTTTTTTAAAAAATTCCTCAATGCTTGCCCTGTTGTGTCTTGAAGAAACTATGGGTTATTTTTATTTTTATTTGAGACAGAATCTCGCTCTGTCACCTGGGCTGTAGTGCAGTGGCAAGATCTCGTCTCACTGCAACCTCTGCATCCCAGGTGCAAGTGATTCTCCTACCTCAGCCTCCTGAATAGCTGGGATTATAGGGGTGCACCACCACACCTGGCTAATTTTTATATTTTTCTGTGTTGGCCAGGCTGAACTTGAAATTCTGACCTCAAGTGATCTGCCTGCCTCAGCCTCCCAAAATGCTGGGATTACAGACGTGAGCCATCACCCCTGGCACTATGACATTTAAAAATCAATTCCTCAAGGGTTTACTTAAATTTTAGAAGATGGAGATGAAGTTGGGTTCCCTTTATATATGTATATTCCTGCTAAATTGGGGATATAATAAGATTTGGGGCTGGGCATGGTGGTGCAAGCCTGTAATCCCAGCTTGAACCAAGAAGGCCCGAGGTTGCAGTGAGCAGAAATGGAGATTGTAGCACTGCACTCCAGCCTGGGTAACAGCAAAACTCTCAAAACACTTGAATAGGCACATTGTAAAATTATTACATGATAATACAACACAAAGTAATTCTTAGATTATTTCAAGAATATTTGCAGTTAATTGGTCTAAAAAATTACATAATCTCCCTACATGCTAAAACATTTGCTGTCTGGGCGTGGTGACTCATGCCTGTAATCCTACCTCTTTGGGAGGCTGTTGCAGGAGGATCCTTTGAGCCCAGGAATTCAAAGCTGCCATGAGCTATGATGGTACCACTACACTCCAGCCTGGTGAAAAGATCCTGTCTCAAAAGAAGCATTTGCTAAAATGGTCGACATTCGGCACTCCCCAAGCTTACAAAATGTATCTGACTGCAAAAGCCACAGTAATGCTTAATGAAGAAACCCTGGATGTCTATCAGTTAAAAAGAAAGCTTCATTCAAGGCTAGCAAAGGCAATTAGGCAAGAAAAGGAAATATATGAAAAGGAAAAAACGTTAAAATGAGGTAAGATTACTTGGAATGCTGTATCACCTGAAAATAGTTAATTGAGGTAGCAAGTAATCAGTTTTAATACAAATTTGTGCTTAACAAGGGGGATAAGTAGGAAATTGAAAGGAAAATAAGGCTTAGAATAATTAAGTTATATATGAAGAAGGCATTGGAATGATGACTGTACAACAGAGGCCTAATAAAGTAAGTCATACCATGTCCAAGGAATCTCAGCATAGAATGGAAATTGTCAGTTTACAACAGTTGCTTTTGTAAACACTTGCTTTTGTAACTGGACAAGATGATTCTAACATTCATATGGAAAAATACAATGATAATATTCTGCAAAATTAAGGGTGAAGAAGGAATAAAACACAAAAACAATAGAAGGTAGCTCAGGCTTGTAATCTCAGCTACTAGGGAGGCTGAGGCAGGAAGATTTCTTGACCCAGGAGTTCAAGGTTGCAGTAAGCTGTGGCTGTGCCTCTGCACTTCATAATCTCAGCTACTCAGGAGGCTGAGGCAGGAGAATCCCTTGCACCCGGGAGGCGGAGGTTGCAGTGAGCCAAGATCCTGCCACTGCATTCCAACCTGACCAACAGAGCAAGACTACGTCTGTGGGGAGGGGGAGGGAATTCTGTGGAGTGATTGGGGTGTAGCCAACTGGAGGCTCCACTTTTACTTGTGGGTGACATGATCTGTCACCTGGAAGTTCAGCTGGGCTTGCTGACTGTAGCATCTTTGCTCTTTTCATATGGCTTGAGATTCTCACAGTATGGCAACAAGGTTCTAAGTGGATAAAAGCAGATCTTGAAAGTTCATTTCTGGGCTGGGCATGGTAGCTTATACCTGTAGTTCTGGCACTTAGGAAGGCAAAGGCAGGAGGATTGAGTGAGTCCAGGAGTTCGAGACCAGCCTGGGCAACATGGCAAGACCCTGTCTGTACAAAATTTTTTAAAAAGAAAACATTAGCCAAGCGTGGTGATGGGCATGCCCCCAACTACTGGGGAGGCTGAGATGGGAGGATTGCTGGAGCCTGGGAAGTCAAGACTGCACTTTAGCCTGGGCAGCAGAGCAAGACCGTCTCAAAAAGCAACCGCACCAAAACCAAAACAAAAGTTTGTTTCTGTATTCTATTATTCTGTAGGGTAAAGCCAGTCACAGGGCCTTCCAGATATAGGGTGAGGGGAAATTAATTGCGTTTCATGAGAACAGCAGCACAGAATTTGTGGCCATATTCAAAAGAATATGTATATATACACATACACACATATATATGTACATAAAATGCTTTGTATATGTATAGTAACTTCTTAGAGCACATAAGAAATATCATAGTAGTTGCCTTATTGTAGGTATATCTAAATCAGGAAACTTGATAGGACATCAGTAAGGTGGCAGAATAGAACAGTCTGGTGCTTAGGACCTCACAGAAACACCAATTTGAACAATAATCAATACAAGAAAATACCTTCATAAGAACTAAGGAAGCCAAGTGGCAGATAGTACCTGGGTATGGCACAGAAATAAGAAAAGATGCAAGTGAGAACCGGATTTGCCTTGTATGCAAACTCTAGCCCCACCTCAGTAAAACCCAGTGACTGGCAGGCCCTCACAGCCTCATACTCCAGGCTGGTACCTGTGGACCTACACTTCAGGCTGGCTCCCACATACAGGTTTCAGGCCCACTGCTGCACATCCAGGTGGCAGGCTAGCCTACCACATATGGTGTGCACAGTGTCTGGATGAGCTGACTGCTGAAAGATTTTCTCAGTTAAAGCCAGGCGTGAAGACCAGAATAAGTGTCCCCTTAAAATGTGCTGATACTAACGCATGGCCTTAAGGATCATAAACAATGAGGGAATCACAGAAAGGTGCAAAATAAATCACCAGCAACCCTAAAGAAGTGGCAATTTATGGACTGCCTGACAATTAAAAATAATGTTATTGAAGAAGCTCAGTGAGCTACAAGGGAAATCCAGATAGAGAACTAAATGAGGGCTGGGCGTGGTGGCTCACGTTTATAATCCCAGCACTCTAGGAAGCCGAGGCAAGCGGATCACCTGAAATCAGGAATTCCAGACCAGCCTGGCCAACATGGTGAAACCGTATCTCTACTAAAAATAACAAAATTAGCCTAGTGTGGTGGCACATGCCAGTGATCCCAGCTACTGGCTAGGGAGGCTGAGGCAGGAGAATCACTTGAACATGGGAGGTGGAGGTTGCAATGAGCCAAGATCACGCCATTGCACTCCAGCCTGGACAATAAGAGCGAAACTCCATCTCAAAAAAA
>NW_012105742.1:962246-964564 GCF_000951045.1 Mandrillus leucophaeus | reverse complement strand
GCAATCTCGGCTCACTGCAAGCTCCACCTCCCAGGTTCACGCCATTCTCCTGCCTCAGCCTCCCAAGTAGCTGGGACTACAGGTGCCCGCCACCACGGCCGGCTAATTTTTTTTGTATTTTTAGTAGAGATGGGGTTTCACCATGTTAGCCAGGATGGTCTCGATCTCCTGACTTTGTGATCCATCCGCCTCGGAAACCCGGGAGGCGGAGCTTGCAGTGAGCCGAGATTGTGCCACTGCACTCCAGCCTGGGCGACAGAGCAAGACTCCATCTCAAAAAAAAAAAAAGAAAAAAAAATAGGACTTGTATTACCCAGTTTATCTTAGATTCTGCATTTCAATTTGTAACCCCAGGGAAATGGCCCTTTCCTACATCTCCAGCCCTTTTTAATGCCTATGCACAGGAGGCTGAGGCGGGAGGATTGCTTGAACCCGGGAGGTGGAGGTTGCAGTGAGCCATGGTCACACCACTGCACTCCAGCCTGAGCAACAGAGCAGGACCCTGTCTTCAAAAATAAACAAAATAACAAAAAAAAAAAAAAAAAAAAAAAAAAAATCTGCAGTTTCCCAAAGTCTACCTCAGAGTTTTCACACATTCTGATCCCTCTGCCTGGGGATGCTTTATTCCCTTCACCTAGTTAATTGCCTACTCATTAGATATTAACTCAAACCTCAGTTTCTCACGAAAGCTTCCCATCCCCTCAGATTATTCACTTATCTCAAATACACACGTATTTATTGGTTCAAAGTCTGCATTAAGTGTAAACTCCATGAGGGCAGTGCCTTTGTCTCCTTTCCTGCTGTTTGCCTGAGGCCTAATATATTGACGCAGTAGGTACTCAAGAAATATTTCTTGTATCACTGACTAAATTAGATTGAGATAAAGTAATATTGTGAATCAGTGGCTTACTACTTATTTTGTAGATAAAACAATTTATCCTGTCCTGAGATGGTAACTTCATTTTTTTTTGAAAGGGAGTTTCACTCTTGTTGCCCAGGCTGGAGTGCAATGGCGCGATCTTGGCTCACCGCAACCTCCGCCTCCTAGGTTCAAGTGATTCTCCTGCCTCAGCCTCCCGAGTAGCTGGGATTACTGGCACACACCACCAAGCCCGGTTAATTTTTGTATTTCGAGCAGAGATGGGGTTTCTCCATGTTGGTCAGGCTAGTCTGGAACTCCCGACCTCAGGTAATCCGCCCGCCTTGGGCTCCCAAAGTGCTGGGATTACAGGCGTGAGTCACCGCATGGCCAAGTAACTTCATTTTTATGGCTATGCCATTTCAGGTAGTGCCTTGTTGAGTCATCAAGACTCCACTGAGTAGCTTTTTCACCTCTATTAAATTACATAACCTTTTTTTTTTTTTCTTTTTTTGAGACAGTGTCTGACTCTATAGCCCAGGCTGGAGTGCAGTAGTGCCCTAGGCTCAGGGCAACCTTCGCCTCCTGCTCAAACAATCCTCAGCCCCGTCCTCCGTACCAGGTGAGTAGCTGGGACCACAGGTGTGCACCACCACGCCCAGCTAATTTTGTATTATTATTATTATTATTATTATTATTGTAGAGACGGAGTTTTGCCATGATGCCCAGGCTGGTCTGGAACTCCTGAACTCAAGTGATCCACCCGCCTCGGCCTCCCAAAGTGCTGGGATTACAGGTGCCATCTACCGTGCCTCAAATTACATAACCTTTTAATGTCTCAGTTTTGTGATCTACCAAATGGTATCCCCTAGTAGCCGCCTCTCAAGGTTATTGTAGGGTTATGTGTAAACTGCTTATTGCATTGCCCACCCTATAGAAAGCACTCCATATTATAACCATTCACTGTGCTGGAAAATTCCCAACTCTCCAGATGCGGAGTTCTGCAAGGATGGTTGGGGAGAGAGTTGCAGCCAGATTAGGTCTCCAAACAATTTACTTAAGCCTCTGAAGGCCGGAGCTCAAATCCCGCCAACCCGGATACCTAACCAGTACCTCAGTCCCAAGGGTGCAGTCAAATTCACCAAAAAGCGGCGGTGGTCTTTCCGAGGGAAAAGGCTCGCCGTCCTCCGCCTCAACGACCCTCCTGCACAGAATTCTTGATTTTAAAAACCAGCTGGCCACTTTGGGAGGCCGAGGCGGGCGGATTACGAGGTCAGGAGATCGAGACCATCCTGGCTAACACGGTGAAACCCCGTCTCTACTAAAAATACAAAAAGAAATTGGCCCGGCGTGGTGGCGGGTGCCTGTAGTCGCAGCTACTTGGGAGGCTGAGGCAGGAGAATGGCGTGAACCCGGGAGGTGGAGCTTGCAGTGAGCCAAGATCGCACCACTGCACTCC
>NW_012105742.1:958102-959336 GCF_000951045.1 Mandrillus leucophaeus | reverse complement strand
GGGGAGCGGAGGTTGCTGTGAGCCGAGATCGTGCCATTGTATACTAGCCTGGGCAACAACAGTGAAACTCTGTCTCAAAAAAAAAAAAAAAAAAAAAGACAGTTTCATCATTAAGCTGTACCAAACTTGTCATTTAGACCTTTCAAAGTCTCACCAGCAGTTCTTGCTTTGAAAGGCCGCATTCTTTACCATTCCTGAGGCACACCCACTCCCACACCCAAATGTGAATATAGCTTTTTACCCATCCCTGTTCACAAACAGGCCCACTTTGAGGGCACAAACAGCCCCACTTTGAGGTCAAACTCCTTGTCAATCTCCATCAAACCAAGATCCTGAGGGCTGGAGTTTTGTCTTTTCCATCATTGTAGAATGTCCTTCATGAAATAGGCATTTGATGAATGAAATCTTGCATTAATTTTGGTGGCCGGGCATGGTGGCTCACACCTCTAATCCCAGTACTTTGGGAGGCCAAGGCAGCCGGATCACATAAGCCCAGGTGTTCGACACCAGCCTAGGCAACATAACAAAACCCCGTCTCTACAAAAAATACCAAAAAAAAAAAAATTAGTTGGGTTTGGTGACGTGCTTCTGTAGTCCCAGGTACTCGGAGGCTGAGGTGGACGAACACTTGAGCCCAGGAGATCAAGGGTACAGTGAGCCAAGATGGCACTATTGCACTCCAGCCTGGGAAACACAATGAGACCCTGTCTCAAAAAACAAACAAACCAACAAACAAAAACCAAACTTTTGTTTCTTTTGTGTCTTTTTGCTGATAAGCCCCAAGCACCTGTTATATTTCTTTTGAATCTCCCACATCATCACTAAGTTCCTCAATAAATAATTACTCAGTTGAAAAAGTTTGACTTTCTCTGCACAATCACCAGATGGCATTAGAACCTTATGCAAACATGGGTAGGTGTGTATCTGAACTGAGATTTGATAGGCGGTCATGTTTCTGTCTGCTAGAGGACCAGAGGCTGTTTCATCTAAGAGTTGAGAACAAGATCAGTTGGAATCAGACTTGCAGAGTAGAAAGCAGATCAGCTTTTGAGTGGAAGACTCAAGAGTCACTGAAAAGTAGGATCCCCTCCAAAAAAATTTTGTCTTTCCAAAGCTAGCTACATGGTGGGTTTAAACATCATCTCTTTTTTTTTTTTTTTTTTGAGACGGAGTCTCACTCTGCCACCCAGGCTGGAGTGCAGTGGCGCAATCTCGGCTCACTGCAAGCTCCACC
>NW_012105742.1:884276-955331 GCF_000951045.1 Mandrillus leucophaeus | reverse complement strand
GTAAACCCGGGAGGCGGAGCTTGCAGTGAGCTGAGATCCGGCCACTGCCCTCCAGCCTGGGCGACAGAGCGAGACTTCGTCTCAAAAAAAAAAACAAAACAAAAAAACCCAAAAACCAGCTGGCTGGGCGTGGAGGCTCACGCCTTTAATCCAATGCTGAGAGGCGGAGGCGGGAGCACCGCTTGAGCCAAGGAGTTCCCTCCAGCCTGGGCAAAATAGCGAGACCCCTTCTCTGCGGACAAAATAAAAATAAAAATATTAGCTGGGCGTGGTGGTGCGAGCCTGTAGTCCCAGCTACTGGGGAGGCTGAGGTGGGAGGATCTCTTGAGGAAAGGAGTTCGAGGCTGCTGTGAGCCGTGATAACGCCAGTGCACTCCAACCTGAGTCACACAGCAAGACCCTGCCTCAAACAAATAAATAAATGATAAATAGACATACTTAAATAAAAACCAGCCAAAATTGTATCGTTTTCCCTTTGTGGCCTCAATATCTGGCGCTTTCCACCATTCCTTGGCAAACTGAGCAACCAGAGAGCATAAAAGTCGGGTCTCAGCCAGGGACTCTTGCGAATCGCTTCTAACGCATACTCTATTTAAATTTTGTATTATGCTATTAAGGAGGTTGACAAACAGCCTTTTAGGGAATGGGACTCGAACTCGTAAGCCACGGACGTTCCTCCATTTCCCGCCTCAGCTGGATGACGGAGAGGGATCTCCAGGATTAAAGAACAACTACCTCAGGCTAGGGCGCGAGCGAGGTGCGCGCGCCGAGTAGGGGGAGGGGCCTGGCGCGCGCCGAACTGGACCGAGGGGGTGGGGGCGAGCTCTCTCGCGAGAGTGGGTTTGTTCTTGGGCTGCAGCCGCTGCCGCCACCTCTCGCCAGCGCCGTTGCTGCGGGGGATTGTGGGAGCCTCCGCGTCCCGCTCGCTGGGAGAGAGGTACCTCTCCTTTTCCCTCTCCCTTTCCCTAAGGTAGGCGTGAAGCGGGTAAGAGTCGGGGTGGGGTGGCTGGGGGCTCTCCGTGTCCGCCGGGAGGGGACAACGACGGCGACAGGGGCTGTGGGAAGCCGGCGGCGCGCCTTTCTTGCTCGCTCCCGCTCTGCCTCCCTCCGCGCTGCGTATGTGAGCCGCCTGATCGGCGGCCGCCATGTTAGGAGCGCAGTGGCGGCGCAACCAGCCTTCTCGGGCGGTGGAGGTGAGCGGTCCGGGAGGGAAACACGCGGCCGGCCGAGGGCCCAGGGTGCGGCGGGAGATTGGGGGTCAAGAGGTGCGCTGACCGGCCGAGCTTCCCGCGCGTCCTGGGCTCGTTGTGGGCGGGGGCGGGACGACTAGCCCGTTACACGCGGGCCGCGGCGCTGAGGAGGAGGGAGGAGCTCGCTGGAGGCCTGAGGGACAGACTGTCCATTGGGGGCCTGCCGTTTGGGGAGGATGGTTAAGATAGCTAAGTCCTTGGGTAGCGCCGGTCCCAAATAGCCCGTTCGCCTTTTTTTCTCTGAAAATGTTCCCCAAAATGGAGGGTTTCGCAGACTCTGAAGAGCCTGCTGTTTGAGCAGCGTTTCTTTCTTTTCCCGGTGTCACGGCCTTCACGCCACTCCTCGCCCATCGCCTCAGAGCGCCCCCTAAGACTCCCGGCCCAGACGCGCGCGCGCGCGGCATTAGCTGGACATCAGAAACAATTCCTCCCCGCCCCCCATCGCGTAAAAATGGCCGAAAAATGAAACGTTAACGCTTGTTTTTCGTACTGCGTCGTGGAGCTAGCCGCCTGCAGTACGCTGCGAGGCGGGTGATTTGCGCTTGTTTAGTCAGTCGCCTCACATCCTTTTTTTCTTTATCAAAATACTATTAGTTCTGATTCCTGTAGAGAGGATCGTGTGGTGTGGGACCTTCCGGTTTCCAGACAAAGGGTTTTGGAGTACCGTGGTGTAGTCGCCGCTTCATTCTTTGCATTTCGAGCTCTGTGCCATGTTCTGTGTTCTGCATTTACCGTGGATGAATATCCCCTAGGTGTTTATGCTGCTCTGTGGCCATGTTCTGTGTGGAATATTTCTATTGGATCAGTTGGAGTTTTTCAGCCAGACATTTCTAGAACGGTTATGGTGGTTCTGAAATGTCTAGTCTTTCGGGCGCGCTGAAATGATGTGAAGAATTGTTGATTTCGTAGGTAGTGGTCATGAGATTTTGTATTGATGCTGCGTTCTGTGTTTTAAACCTTGGCTTAAGGTTTCTGAGTAGTCGGTAAAACACATTTTTCTCCCAGGGAAATCTAAACAATTGACTATGCGGACAAAAATGATGTTTCAGGCTATTTTAAATTTTTTTAATGTTTAAGATTTCTCTTTAAAAAGATCTTTACTAATGGCTCAGTCATCTACGCAGTCTATCGACGTTGTTTTTCACATTAGTATTGTTTTAAAAAGCAAGAAGGGCTTGAGACATTTTCGTTGAAAAAACGCTCCGGATGATGCCTTTTCCACTGAAATAGAATGTTTTCGCAAACTCGAAATTAAACAACATTAAAATACTACATGAAGATTCTTGTTGGTTATGTAAGGTTTGAAAAAGATCATTTAGCCAGATGTGTGTGTTGAAATGCTTTAAATTTGTATTTCTTTCTTTGTACTTAACAGTATATACTTAGAACATTAGCTTGTACTTTACCCAGAGAAGTTTCACTTTATCATCTTTATATATTTTTCAGTCGTGTACAGCTTTTGTTATCACATTTTGAACTAATTTGGAAGGATTTAACCACCCTTGATCTATGCATTTGTTTTAGTCTTTAAACATACTAATTTTCTTACTAATGCTTTTAGAGTTTGTAAACGCTAATATTGCAAGTCAGTTAATGGTTTTTACTGAGGAGTGCAATGATGATGTCATATTTTAGGAGCATCACGTAGTTCAAATCCTTAATTTTATAGAAGAGAAGGTTAAAGCCCGGATAGATTGCAATAGTAGCAGTGCTGCCAGTGTGGTCTGCAGAGGCCTTGGATCTTTTTTTTCTCTGAAACAGGATTGCTCTATTGCCCAGACTGGAGTGCAGTGGCCTGATCACTGGCTTACGGCAGCCTCGACCTCCCAGGCTCAGGTAATCCTCCCACTTAAGCCTCCTGGGTAGCTGAGATCACAGGCGTGCGCTCCCACACCAAGCTAATTTTTTGATCATCTGTAGAGACGTGTTCTCACTATGTGACCCAGGCTGGTGTCGAACTCTCGGAGCTCTTAGATCTTAATTCAGACTCCTCCATAGTATAATAGGCTTAAAATGGAAAGACGGTGCTTACAGGAATTTATCCTAAGGGAGTAGTATGTCAGATTTGCGTATATAAATTTAATACCAGTTTTAAGAATGTTTTTTAAAAATCTAAAGATTCAGGTTTTGGGAATTTGCTAATTCTGTTGTGGAAATGGAAATCTATACCGCTACTTAAAACAGTATTTTAGGTGAAGAGTGTGATGGGAAAATAGTAATGGTATATAGTTTTAGCTGGAAAGGAAAATGTCGTAAAACTGCTAATGTCGTTCGATTGTTTTTTAAAGGACAATATAAAACATGAAAATAGAGCTATACCCCAAAATGTTTGCTTAGATGTTGGCATTACGGATGATTTCTGTTTCTTCCTGATGTTTTTCTGAATTTACCACGAGAGATAACATCTACTTTTGTAATGAGAGAAAAAAATGAAAAACATTTTGTAAATGCCGTAACTGCTTAAAATACTAGAATCTTCTGTATTTTTAAGGGAAATTGGCATACACATAAACTAGCTGCTTCAAGTCTGAAGTGAAAAGTACTCAAAAGTGACAGAAAGCAGTGCTTGTTTTGTAACATTTTGGATAGTAGGTATAAGCAAACACAGGAATCATTCTTATGCAGAAATGTTAAAATCATGATTATTGGAATTATTACTAATTAGCTTACAATATGAATTGCCGCCAAATAATTGAATAATAGATGTTCTTAGAACATCTTTTAGTTAGGGATACTTGTTTTTATATACCTCCTTTAGTTAGAATTACAGTACAGTTATCCCACACTTCTGGTAACAGGTTCTAAAAGTGGATGATTGTAGCTGGTGGCCTGTAATCCCAGCACTTTAGGAGGCCAAGGCGGGCGGATCATCTGAGGTAAGGAGTTCTGAGACCAGCTTGCCCAACATGGCGAAACCCCATTGCTACTAAAAAGTACAAAAATTTGCTGGGCGTAGTGGCAGGCACCAAAATGTAATCCCAGCTACTTGGGAGGATGAGGGAGGAGAAATCACTTGAACCCGGGAGGGGGAGGTAGCAATTAACCGAGATGGCGCCACTGCATTCCAGCCTGGGCAACAGACTGGAATGTTTAATTTTTTATGTTCAATTTTAAATGTTTAATTTTTTCTCAAAAGAAATTAAAGTGGATGGTTGACTTAACATTTGGGATGGACAGTGCTAAGTTTGTTGGGATGAATTGGAAGGGTTATAGGCTGGGAGTGTAATTCTGTAGTTTTTGCCATTTTCTGTTTATGTGATTGATTACTATAAGGCACAGTGCTGTTCAGGAAATAAAGCGCTGTAATTTATAATTATTAGCTATGTAGCAAACCTTTCTCATTGGATCATTAGGGTTAAAGGCTCTGAAGTTCTTGATAAAAGTTTGTGTTAAGGTTAAGGTTAATGGATAATTAAAAGTAAAACAGAAAACAAGCCTATGGGTTGAGTTTTAGCTATGTACCTTTGAAGGGGTTTTATAAGTAATTTTAAAAATTGGGTGTAAGTTTTAGGTTTTAACTTAACATGTTTATATTATAAGCCTATTTGTAATACAGTAAAAGTTACATGATAAAGTGCTGTTATCTGACCTAACCTGAATGTAATTTATTACTGTGGCACTTCCATGTGGATGGAGTGCAGAGTGCCAATGATGTGATGCAGCTTTGGTATACTTTTCCAGTTGTACATTAAGCCCTGTTCTCTGTATAAATTAAAGCTCAAGGCTCTTTGGAAGTGGAAAAAAAAAACGAAGTACTAATGAAAGCTTAGGTTTGAAAAAATTTGAAAACTATTCCAAAATTTAAAGTATGCTTGCTTACCCGCCCCCCCGCCCCCGCCAACCTTAAAAACATCTTATGTGACATTCTCTTTAATCTAGAATCTCAGTAACGTGTGGTTGTTGATACCCTGTTCTCAGGCAAAAAATAGGTTAGTAGGAAAACAGGAGAGTGTGCCTGTGGGGCAAGAGAGAGTAGTTCTCAACTATGCAGATGGATAAGAAAAGTAAAAGCAACAGAGTGCCTATGGTAAATGTCTTGGCCAGCAGTAAATGCAACAAGTATGGAAAGTAATCATTTAATTAATATTAGGGAACAGTATCATCTGCATTTAGTTCATGAAGATGCATAACTTTCAGATCTTTTAGGATGAAATGTTTGGTGTTTTTTCCTCCTTTGTGAGGATTGTTAGGATAGTAAGCATCCGCCTTTGGTATGGTAACACACAGGAACCTATACCATATGTGAAAATTAAAAGTCAATTATTTGAGCACCCAACTTAAGCAGTAGTTGGGGAAAGAACAGTGATGTGAAAGAAATACAAACATTTGGCTGGGCATGGTGGCTCACACCTGTAATCCCAGCACTTTGAGAGGCTGAAGTGGGCAGATCACTTCAGGCCAGGAGTTCGAGACCAACCTGGGCAACATGCTGAAACCCCGTTTCTACTAAAAATACAAAAATTAGCCGGGCGTGATGACGTGTGCTTGCTTGTAATTCCAACTGCTCAAGAGGCTGAAGCAGGAGAATTGCTTGAACCTGGGAGGTGGAAGTTGCAGTGAGCTGAGATTGTGCTACTGTGCTCCAGGCTGGTGACAGAACAAAACTGTCTCAAAAAGAAAAGCAATACAAATATTTGAACTCCAAATATTCTTTGTGTGTAGAAAAATTTAGTGGATAATTAAAACTGGAGCAGAGAGAAAAGCCTATGAGTTGAGAGATTTTTAGATATGTGACTGGAAAGATTGGAAAAGCATATCAGTTTTAATGTTTGTGTCTGTTTTTGTGTGGGCTGTGGTATTTTGGAAGAGCACCATGGAGGAGGAAGTTTTGCAGTTATGCACCAAGGGACACCAAGAAATATTAGCATTGTTCTTGGTAATGGCAAGAAATTGAAAACAACCTAAATGTTCATCATCTGCAGAATAGATAAGTACATATGCATACATAATGATACCTATATTGCAGTGAAAATGTAGGTTTAACTCACAATTGTGGATAAATCAGTTTTTAAAAGTAAGAACAGTAAATTTTAAGTCGATTTGCATAAAGTTCAGAAATGCAAAATTAATTAAGGGTACATACATTAAGTAGTCAAACTTAAAAACAAGGGGAGGGAGTCATTTGAAATTGCTATGTAGATTTATTTCCAAGGTCTTTTTAATATTCTGTTTCGTATTTGTATATACATTGGTTTGTATAATATATTGAATGATTAAAAGGAGGTGCTAGGCCTTGAGAAAATTACTAGTATTACATGAAATGACAGAGGGATGCATCCCAGCTATTAATTTTATTTACACAAGCATAGAGTAGTTTCTGTAAATGGAATAGCAAGCAGACGTTTCTGTAAGGTGTTTGGTTATGGTTGGGGAAAAGGTTTAAAGAAGTAAAATGGAACCAATATATGAAAGGCATTGAAAATTACATGTGAGGCAGGGCACAGTGGTTCATGCCTGTAACCTCAGCACTTTGGGAGGCTGAGTCAGGAGGATCAGTTGAGCCCAGGAGTTCATGAACAGCTCAGGCAACATAGTGAGACCTTGTGTCTACTAAAAATGTAAAAAGTTGGTCGGGTATAGTGGTGCGTGCCTGTGGTCCCTGCTGAGACGGGAGGATCACTTGAGCCCGCGAGATTGAGATTGTGCTGCTGCGTTGGGCAACAGATTAAGACCCTGTCTTGAAGAAAAAAAAAAAAGGAAATCATAGTGTGGATTTCATGTGGTAAGTGGTAGGGAGTAGTAGGTTTTTGAGCCAGGAGAGTGTGAAATGAGTGATGGTTCAGGTTGTTTTTATTGAAAGATGATGAGGTGTGAGCTTTGATGCTAGGAGGCCAGCTAAAAAGCAGGGCTAAGATTATGGCAGAGAGAATAGAAAGGTAAGGTCTATGGCCATACCACCCTAGACGCACCTGATTTCATCTGCTCTTGGAAGCTAAACAGTGTTGGGCCTGGTTAGTGCTTGGATGGGAGATAGGTTGAAGGGTGATTTAAACACATGTTGGCAATAGAGAATGAAGAAGGAAGATGTTTAGTTTGTCCACTTTTACTAGAATTACTGCAGTATAGTGTATTGTTCTTTATCTTACCTGTTAAAAGTTACTGCCAGTTGGCTCACACCTGTAATCCCAGCACTTTGGGAGGCCAAGGTGGGTGAATCACGAGGTCAGGAGTTCAAGACCAGTCTGGCCAACATGGTGAAACCCTGTCTCTACTAAAAAATACAGAAAATTTGCCGGATGTGGTGGTGTGTGCCTGTAATCCCAGCTACTCAGGAGGCTGAGGCAGGAGAATTGCGGGAACCCAGGAGGTGGAGGTTGCAGTGAGCTGAGATCGCACCATTGCACTCCAACCCCGGCAACTTGTGTGAGGCTCCTCTCAAAAAAAAAAAAAAAAAAAGTGACTACCAGTGAGTGAGACGCGATCTCGGCTCACTGCACACTCCACCTCCCGGATTCATGCCATTTTCCTGCCTCAGCCTCCCGAGTAGCTGGGACTACAGGTGCACACCACCATGCCCGGCTAATTTTTTGTATTTTTAGTAGAGGTGGGGTTTCACTGTGTTAGCCAGGATGGTCTCAATCTCCTGGCCTCGTGATCTGCCCGCCTTGGCCTCCCAAAGTGCTGGGATTACAGGTGTGAGCCACTGCGCCCGGCCGTTACTACCAGTCTTTAAATCTGTTTTTGAAAGCTAATACGTGGTGACTAGTATGACATTGAAGTTGACACATGAAAGAGACTATGGTGCAGATAAAAAGTTTATAAGCTCTTTATTCATATGTCTTTGGATCTCAGTCCTTTTACCTCTAAAAGTTTTTCTCATCTAAAAATAAAGAAAAATAGATTTTACCTTCCTAGTTTTATGAGGATCAGATTACACCAAATGAGATGATTACTATGGTGCTGTGTGCCAGACACTATTTTAGATGTTTTATGTAGACTGATTTTTTATTTATTTATTTATTTTTTTGAGATGGAGTCTCGCTCAGCCGCCCAGGCTAGAGTACAGTGGCCGGATCTCAGCTCACTGCAAGCTCCGCCTCCCGGGTTTACACCATTCTCCTGCCTTAGCCTCCTGAGTAGCTGGGACTACAGGCGCCCACCACCTCGCCCGGCTATTTTTTTGTATTTTTTAGTGGAGACGGGGTTTCACCATGTCAGCCAGGATGGTCTCGATCTCCTGACCTTGTGATCCGCCCGTCTCGGCCTCCCAAAGTGCTGGGATACAGGCTTGAGCCACCGCTCCTGGCCAACTAATTTATTAAGTCTTTTTGAGACAGTCTCGCTCTGTCACCCAGGCTGGAGTGCAGTGGTGCAATCTTGGCTCACTGCAGCCTCTGCCTCTGGGGGTTCAAGTGATTCTCCTGCCTCAGCCTCCCGAGTAGCTGGGATTACAGGCACCTGCCACCACACCCGGCTCATTTTTGTATTTTTAGTAGAGACAGCGTTTCCCCACGTTGGGCAGGCTGATCTCGAGCTTGTGGCCTTAAGTGATTATCCCACCTCAGCTTCCCAAAGTGCTAGGATTACAGCCATGAGCCACTGTGCCTGGCCTAATTTATCAAGTCTTTACAGCCTTATGAAGTAGGTATTATTTTTATTTCCCCCCACCCTTTTTGGTGCAAGGTCACACAGCTGTTTATAATAGTACTAGGATTCACGCGAAGGCTTTTGGGCCCCCAGGATTTAGTATGTATGAAATAAAAGTTGTACAAATGTTGATGGAAGTCAAGAGAGTAGGGCTCTTAGGGATACAGAATGGAGCCTTTTTTTTTTTTTTTTTTTTTTTGAGACAGAGTCTCACTCTGTCACCCATGCTGGAGTGCAGTGGCACAATCTTGGCTCACTGCATCCTCCACCTCCCGGGTTCAAGTGATTCTCCTGCCTCAGCCTCCCAAGTAGCTGGGACTACAGGCATGTGCCACCACACCTGGCTAATTTTTGTATTTTTTTTAGCAGAGATGGGGTTTGTCATATTGACCAGGCTGGTCTCGAGCTCCTGACCTCAAGTGATCCTCTTGCCTCAGTCTCCCAAAGGGCTGGGACTACAGGTATGAGCCCCCACACCCAGCCCAGAATGGAGCCTTGAAAGAAATCACTGATTTTGCTTAAGCAGAGAAGAAAGTAGAGAGCCAAGTTTCTGTCGAGATCAAATAGACAGTGAACATCATCAGGTAAACGGGGTAACTTTCTATCGTGTAAGACAGGTTTACTCCATCAATTCTGTGTAGTTTCAATCTGAAACTATTTCTTGCTTGATTGAAGGTCACTGGGAAAAAAATTTAAACCTAGGAAGACAATATTATTTCAGGTCTGAGTGGGAGTTTCTTACACTGGTTAACAAGTAGTGTTCTATCTTCTCAGCAGCTGATGCCACTCTGCAACACTCATTAATTAGCCTAAGGATCAGGAAGTGGACTAGAAGTTGACTTCACATCTGTTAGATGGATTAAAAGCAGTGGTCTTAAAGCACTTTTGAAAATACTTAGGCTTGTTTTTCAGCCTTCCTGGCACTACACTCTTTTATCTTTTCTATTGTATGATGACACATGCTACTTTACCACACCCGGCTAATTTTTGTATTTTTAGTAGAGACGAGGTTTCACCATGTTGGCCAGGCTGGTCGCAAACTCCTGACCTCAGGTAATCTGCCCGCCTTGGCCTCCCAAAGTGCTGGATTACAGGTGTGAACCACTGCGCCTGGCCTATTTTAAAAACTTAAGGCACTCAAGGTACATGCCATACTGAGATGAGATTGTGACACTCGAAAACATAGCATAAGATTTGAAAGTGGCTGAAACTCTAGGGAAAAAATGGAGTAGTTCCTCAGCACACTTCAAAAAACAAACCCTTAAATGAAATCATTGTTACAGAATATATTAGGAAATATTATATACACCAACATTAAAATGAAAACTTCTAGTACCTTTAAAATGGAAACTATGGTAAGTTCTTTATAAAACCATTATAAAATTTAATAAATGAAGAAAAATTTAAAGAGTAACTGAAACCTGTTCTTGAATTGAAAATAAGTTGGATGCTTGGTTTGAAAGTCCTGACCACAGGAATCAATATTTTTGTGTGATTTATGACAAAAATCAAGCAGTTGCCTTTCCAGATGATGTTGCTTTGAAATTACTGATAGTCAACTATGTCTGCCATCTGCCAGTGACATGGGTTAAGACATTTTTACTAAATTGGTATTGTTGATTGCTGTCTAAAATGTATTTGGTATATTTTCACATGAATAAGCTAATAAATGATCAAGGTGATTGGCCTTGGTAGAACATTTGGAAAATCTGAACATTTTTTGCAGTTCAGAAGAGGAAAATACAAGAAACTGGTTTTCTAGCTGTTGCTTGTAAGTCTCAATGTGAAGTTAAAGGATTAAAATAATGTCATGAAGGTATTTTTTTCTCCGCGTATCTCTATTTTTATGGTTAAACCATAAATAATCTTTTATAGTTTTATGGGTAAACCATCTGAAATTAGTTGTGTATGGTTTTTTTTTTTTTAATTCTGATTACAAAGACTGAAAAGAGAAAAATTTATTTTTTTGTTTGTTTTGATTTTTGAGACAGATTCTTGCTCTGTGGCCCAGGCTGGAGTACAATGCCACGATCTCAGCTCACTGCAACTTCTGCCTCCCAGGTTCAAGCGATTCTCTGGCTTCAGCCTCCTGAGTAGCTGGTACTACAGGTGCGCACCACCATGCCCAGCTAATTTTTATATTTTTAGTAGAGACGGAGTTTCACCACGTTGGCCAGGATGGTCTCAATCTCTTGACCTCATGATCTGCCCGCCTTGGCCTCCCAAAGTGCAGGGATTACAGGCGTGAGCCACCGTGCCCTGCCAGAGAAAAATTATTTAAATGACTGATTATCTCACACAGTTGAGAGCATAGCTGAAGATCCATGTAGAGTAGTAGATACCTCTTAGCATTTTGGGAGGCCAAGGCAGGAAGATCGCTTGAGCCCAGGAGTTCAAGACCAGCCTGGCCAACATGGTGAAAACCCCTGTCTACCAAAGCTGTGAAAATTAACCGAGCATGGTGGCGTGTGTCTGTAGTCCCAGCTGGTTGGGCTGAGGTGGAAGGATGGTTTGAGCCTGGGAGGCAGAGGTTACAGTGAGCCTGGGCAATGGAGGAGTCAGACACTGTCTTTAAAAAAAAAAAAAAAAACAGCTAAAAGTCTTTTCATTTTTTTCTAATACCTTCTAAGAAACTAAAGTTGGCTTGCGCTTATTTTAGTAATTATGCTAAATAACCCTCTGAAAGAATGACTAAGGACTTACAGGTAATCTTTAAGGAAATTTAGATCTGGAACAGCTGTTTGCTTCTGTTCTCCATGAATTTTCAGGGTATGTGAAAATTTTCAGAAATATTTTAGTACTCTGTTTCTTTTAATTGGAGAAGAAAAAGCCAATAACAAAAATCAGATTCTCATGGAATGGGAGGTAGAATATTAACTGAAACGTTTCCTAACCGTACATAGGGATGATATTCAGATTTGTTTAGATGTTGAATGTGAAGCTGACATTTTTAAACAGCTTAAAATTGTATCATAAAATAGTTTTAAGTTACAGTTTGTTTTGAGTTGTCTATAAAAATGAATTTTTAAGCTCATTTGTTCAGAATTTGGTTATCGGGCTGGGCATGGTGGCTCACGCCTATAATTCCAGCACTTTGGAAGGGCGAAGCAGGGGGATCATGTGAGGTCAAGACCAGCCTGACCAATGTGGAGAAACTGTGTCTCTACTAAAAACACAAAATTAGCTGGGCGTGGTGGCGTGTGTCTGTAATTTCAGCTACTTGGGAGACTGAGGCAGGAGAATCGCTTGAACCCAGGAGGCAGAGGTTGCAGTGAGCTGAGATTGTGCCATTGCATTCCAGCCTGGGCATCAAGAGTGAAACTCCATCTCAAAAAAAAAAAAAAAAGAATTTGGTTATCAAGATTGTAGTAAATGGCATTTGTGAAGTGAAGTTGTGGGTAACGTTGATAGTTTTTAGAGGGGTGCAGGTGCTTTCTTTTTTGGAAGTGAAAGGTTCTGCATTGATGGGCATTTACACTATTACATAGAGATTTAAAATAGGTAAATTGGATTTTGATAATAAATGTTCTCCCAAAGCTACTATATTCAAAATTGTTTTAACCTCTAGTGCAGTTTCCTATAAAAAGGCAATTTTATAATTACAGGAAAAAACATAGTAAAAGAAGCTAATCTTTTGTAAATCTTAGTAAATGTCTCAATATTGTGCTGCCTTTACTAATAGGCAGTGGGTCCCATGTGAATGAACCTTTAAAAGTGGCTTGTACATCTTATGTTCAGCATTGACATGATAGAGGAACTGTTTTCATAAATGCTTTTTCAACAATGCTGCCACATCTGGTTTCTCCCAACTTCGTTCTAATAAAACTATTTTTAAGAATTTGGTTTATTTGTGGTTTAATCCAAAATCTAACTTAAGTTGCTTTTCACTAATTTGACTCTAATATCCTTGATAGAGTTGCATTTTAAGTTGAAACTGAGTATCTTAAAAATACTAAGGTGGTTGTTAATGGAATTACACGTTGTCATGGGATTTACATTGTTTGTCTTGACTCTTTTCTGAGTTTTTCTGACATCCATTTTCTGTTTGTCTTCAGGTTATCCTTTACCTTTGCATCTCTTAACTTTTCCTTTTGTAGATCCACTGTTTTCCTATGAGCTACCAAAAAATGTAATTGAGAGCTCTGTAATCTAACAATCACATTTCCTTAAAATATGACCATTTTAAAAATTTTAAACATAATTGTAATACCGTTATATAATTTCTCTTAGGGAAAAAAAAGTTCAAAAGACTGACTTTCAGGAATACAAAGCTTTGGCTACAACATGAAAGTCAAAGCTGCAATTAATAACCCTGATACTTAAACATTTTTATTTTGAAAAACCCTCTAAAGGTTTTGATTTTTAAAATATGTGTGAAAATTTAGAGGGTCCACCACCATTTACATAGCATCTCAGCCACCATTCTGTGTGGCATTTATAAGACATATCAAAGAAACTTTCATCCAAAGAAGTCCACTTACTCTCGTCTTTATTAATCTTAAAGCTTAAGTAGTTTACATAGTGGATCTTGTCTAGAACTATTGATAGTTTCTTTGGTGTATTTTCTCAAATTCATCTTTCTTGGTGTGCAAAAACATCTTCCTGTAACTCCAGCCACCTCTTACAGCATTTCTGTGTCTTTTAAAACTTGATTATATCTATTTTTAAAAATCTAGTCTAAATCTTTCTTGCTGCAACTTTTTTTATACTTCCTCTGCACTGTATTTGTCCATTTGTATCCTTGCTTTAATCTATCATTGGCGAAATTGGTCCTGTAATAGACTTGTAACTACTGGATATTGTCTGGTTTTACTGTTAAAGTTTAACATATTAAGCTACCAGTGCTGAGTGTATTGGTGATCAAAAAATAGAAAATTTAAACAATGCCTCATAGAATTCTGTACGAAACAACTTCAGATTTACCTCTGTATGTAGTTGTGATTATAAAATTGTTTCACTGAAGACGTTATGTATATCTTTTAACTAATGTTTTATGACAATCATGATATAAATTATTTGGAAATTCTTATGTGACAGTTTCTGAGGTACAATAATGATTTAAGAAAGAAAACAGTTTCATCTAGAAACACGTCTTGGGGGATCATAATCAGAACATAAATTTACCAGGTGATTTGGGCTATTCTTGTGAAAAGTTTACGGGAAACTGTGTAACCAAGATCTCATTTTCATTTTTCCTGTTTTGTGCTGTAGATATGCTGTAGCCCTGAGCATTAAATGAGTACTGATGGATGCTAATTGGGGAGTTCCCTTCTTTTAATCACCTGTATTTTCTGTACCTAGGTTTTTTCTTGGGAGGGCTCCTATTCCTGTACTGACCAGAGTTAGTTCTCCTTACTTTAAAAGATTAGATACGAAGAAAGCACTGCCTGATGTAGGATGGTCAGTAAGAAGGCAATTAGTTATATAACTTAAATTTGGGCAGCAATCCTTAAAACTATAGGAAATGACTTATTTTTCTTATTCACATCTATCTTCACCTCAAATTGATTTTGCTGTATAAAGGTCTCAGCTATTATGTTTGGTCTTATATCTTATATTAGGTACTTGAAACCTAAGCTTCATTTACTTATGATTTTACTTGGTTCTTTCTGATAGTGATAATAGGTCTCATTTTCCAAAGCACAATACAACTGATTCATCTTTGACTTGCTGACCTTGATTTTTTTTGTTTTTAGTCTTCTCCTGGAACTTAAGCATCATACTATAGGGTGTATTTTTATTCTTCTAAAAGAAGAAATCCATCTATATTTTTACCAAAATTTTGATGTACTCAGACATCTAACCTTTCAATTTACATGTTTTTAAACTCAGTATGAAAGTCCCTTTAATAGTTAAGCTTTAGCGTGAAATACTACTTTTTAAATATCTATATGCAGGCTCTGCATACATCAGGAATCTGTTTAAGATATGTAATAAATTCCTTGTAAGTTTGAGATCTTAAATGTTTTTTTTTTTTTTAAATCAACATGATGCATAAGTTTTTTTTTCTTAAAAAAACGGCATCTGCTTAAAGGGATTTATGACTAAAATTGCTTATTTTTCTACAGAGTTGTCTGCTGGTTCTCAGCTTGAAGAAGATTCTGCAGTCCTTATTGATCCTTTTTCTTGGCGTTACCATTTTTTGAAGCAAAGTTAACCTAGCTTTCTAGTTTGAGCTTTCTTTTTGGCCGTCTTTAAAAAAAAGTTTTTTTTAATCTATAAAATAGACAAGAGCTAGTTCTACAATGTCCAAGTCATTCCAGCAGTCATCTCTCAGTAGGGACTCACAGGGTCATGGGCGTGACCTGTCTGCGGCAGGAATAGGCCTTCTTGCTGCTGCTACCCAGTCTTTAAGTATGCCAGCATCTCTTGGAAGGATGAACCAGGGTACTGCACGCCTTGCTAGTTTAATGAATCTTGGAATGAGTTCTTCATTGAATCAACAAGGAGCTCATAGTGCACTGTCTTCTGCTAGTACTTCTTCCCATAATTTGCAGTCTATATTTAACATTGGAAGTAGAGGTCCACTCCCTTTATCTTCTCAACACCGTGGAGATGCAGACCAGGCCAGTAACATTTTGGCCAGCTTTGGTCTGTCTGCTAGAGACTTAGATGAACTGAGTCGTTATCCAGAGGACAAGATTACTCCTGAGAATTTGCCCCAAATCCTTCTACAGCTTAAAAGGAGGAGAACTGAAGAAGGCCCTACCTTGAGTTATGGTAGAGATGGCAGATCTGCTACACGGGAGCCACCATACAGAGTACCTAGGGATGATTGGGAAGAAAAAAGGCACTTTAGAAGAGATAGTTTTGATGATCGTGGTCCTAGTCTCAACCCAGTGCTTGATTATGACCATGGAAGTCGTTCTCAAGAATCTGGTTATTATGACAGAATGGATTATGAAGATGACAGATTAAGAGATGGAGAAAGGTGTAGGGATGATTCTTTTTTTGGTGAGACCTCGCATAACTATCATAAATTTGACAGTGAGTATGAGAGAATGGGACGTGGTCCTGGCCCCTTACAAGAGAGATCTCTCTTTGAGAAAAAGAGAGGCGCTCCTCCAAGTAGCAATATTGAAGACTTCCATGGACTCTTACCGAAGGGTTATCCCCATCTGTGCTCTATATGTGATTTGCCAGTTCATTCTAATAAGGTGAGTTAACGCAACAGATGCTTCTAATTTCTTTTACATTGTAGTGCCTATTTACCTATATCTTTGACTCTAATTCTGTAGTCTGATGACATTGAGTTGATCAAGCATTTTTAAACTTTTGAGAACACTTACTTTATTTGGAAGGTAATTGTTTTTGAGCATTTTAAACCAGGGCTTTACATTAATGTATTCTGCCTAGATTACTTCTGGCCACAAAGCTGTCATCCACTGAGATTATCTTGTTGGTTTTTGGCATCAATATGTTCTTCTTAATCATATATTTAAGCAGGTTTTTTTGTCTGCTTTGTTGAATTAAGTATTTTTTTTGCAGTCAATGTGCTCTGCCATTCAGGATGCTAGATTTCAGCTCTCCATCTGTCTTGATTGCTGATTTGTATGTAGTAAAGATGTATTCTTGAACAATTCTCTTTTTTTCCTTATCTGTGGCTACAGGGAAAGAGTTAATGTAGAGCCCTGGTGTTTGTTTCAGTATGTTTCATATTTTAGATTAGTTCATTCTTCCTTTTTTAATTTCCCTTTAACACAAACTTTCATACTATGACTGAAATTTTTCATCATTTTTTTTCTCCTTTTCCACAACTTTCTTAAACATACTTCAGAACTCACTTTTTATTATCCCATATTACATCTATCCCTTTAGAGACTTGGACAAATCAACTACTACAGTATCCTGCTCTGTGTTCCTCATAAACAAATTCTTTTTCTGAGTTAGGCTTAGACTTCTGATATAGTCATTTGAAAAGAAAATCTAATTCTCCTTTGCTTTAATTGTCACATCTACCAAAATGGGAACTTTTTCAAAATGCCCTTTTAAATATGTTGTCCTTTCTCTTTCAACTTTTTCAGTGTTACTCATTCTGACTTTTTTCCCCCCAATATATGGTGCAGTTGACTTCAAGTCATCGTTATAGCACCCCACTAGCTTGATCTATAATCTGTGACCATCCATTTTTCCTGATGTGCTCTACTTAACTGGAACAAGTTGCTGCCATGAAATTGATTTGATGGTTACTGTTACAGGGTTTTTCTTTACAGTAACATCTGGAAGGGTCATTTTCTTTTCATAGCTAATCCTTTGATAAGCATTTTTTAGTAAGTGAGTATGGATTTTTTTTTTAGTAGACTAAATCATACCATTGTTTTTAATATTCTGTTAAAGAGTATTACCAGTCACTCCCTTTCCTTATGTTTGGATCTCAGTATTTTTGTCGTTTAATCTTTAATCTGTACCAAAGTAAATTAACATAAATACTAAATTTAGGTTTATTTAAACATTTAAGAAGATGTATTTTCATTAAGAAATACAACCCCAAACTCACAAAAGCCAGCAAATTTTAATTGGTATATGTTTTGGGTGTTACCTTTTCCTAAATTTGTTGACTCTACTAAATATATCATGGAATTCATTTTAGTTTTTGATCAGCACTAAACTTTAAATTTTAGGTCCCGTGTGAATTGATAGAACGAAAAGGTCCATTAAACATTGGTGACTCCGGTTTTTTCTACATTATTTCTTGCCTGTTTATAAGGAAATAATAGCAGAAATGGCAATGTGACCAATATTCTCAGAAAGGATCTCTAAATTCTGAGGAAAATAGATAGTTACAGTGTCTCAAATGAGAGTGATGTTAAGGGACTTAAAAAATCTTTGCTACTGGAGTCATTAAGCTGTTGGGACATCATAAAGGAACACAACGGAACCATGAGAGGACTTAGAGAAAAGTTTCTGTTTTTATGTATGATTATGCTTTTTTTCTCCAAATTTTGCTACCTTCTAGTTCCTGAAGAAGGCTAATAACTTAAATGGATCTAAATTAACAAAAGAGCAGTTTTTACATATTTTGATGAAACTGTGGATTCAAGAGTAAGATACCTTACCCTAGTGCAAGAGGTACTTTTCGCCTGTAAAAATGCTTAGGTCCTAGCCAGTTTTGGTATTCTGTCAATATACTGAGTACATTTGAGAAGTATTTTAGAGGCCTTTTGTTTAATTCTGTGGTTTAAATGTGTAAATTGGACCAACTTTAAGAAGTTTAAACACATGGATTATCTGAATTTCTAGTTTTCTAGTTGCCTTACTATGTTTTTTACGTATATGCATTCTATTGAAAAAATATTTAAATATTCACTTTAGCAGTGGACCCTCTATAACCGCTATAGAAGTGACCTTAGAGAAAATTTCTGTGATGGAAGTAGATAATGAAAAATTTTTAAACATTTAATCCTGCTCTCTGGTATTGCTGCATAACTTGGAAAATCTGTTCTTTTTACTTATTGGTATTGTTAAATAGTTTACATGATCAAAAGTTCTTACTGTGAAGTAAAAAACTTAAGTAGAAAATAATTTAATTTGTCATGGAGTGTCATTATTTTTAGGTGACTTAAAGTGATGGTGTTGCTTTTATTTCTTTCTAGGTCATTTTAGATCATCAAATTGCTTTTCTTTTTTTCTTTCTTTCTTTTTTTGAGATGGAGTTTTGCTCTTGTTGCCCAGGCTGGAATGGATGCAGTGGCGCAGTCTCGGCTCAGCTCACTGTAACCTCCACCTCCTGGATTCAAGCGATTCTCCTGCCTCAGCCTTCCGAGTAGCTGGGATTACAAGCATGCGCCACCACGCCCGGCTAATTTTGTATTTTTAGAGACAGTGTTTCTCCACGTTGGTCAGGCTGGTCTCAAACTCCCGACCTCAGGTGATTCACCACCTTGGCCTCCCAAAGTGTTGGGATTACAGGCGTGAGCCATCGCATCTAGCCATCAGATTGCTTTTCTATGCAATCTCAAGCTTCTCAGCTTCCTTTCGCTTAAAGAAAATTATCCACTATAGCACTTTGGCTGTCTTGTCACTTGAGTTTATATTAAGTTACTCTTTTTTCTGCCATTCTGTAAGTGCTTCCCAAATTCTTTTTTTCTCTCTATAGTTTAAGGTATCTCAAATACATCAAGGTGAATGTAGTTTTCCTACAGAAATGTCTGACTTTAAAAGGTGTGTAAATCCTTTATTAATCTAATTTTGCAGGCGTTACCTCAGTGTAGAGTCCAGGAATATAGATTTTTATAAAACTCTTTCACTTAGTCCTCACCGTAAACCAACCAGTAATAGATTGGTAGTACACATTAGTCATGGGTGAGTTTGGGAGGTACATGACTGATTTTTTGATTTTGGCCTGCCTTCTATCACTTTGAAAGAGCAGACACACTTTTCCTGTAAGTTTGAACCTTTAAAGAACATGGAGGATTGGATATAATTTCTGTTCAGCTATGTATCCTTTCTAGCTCCTATGAAATAGAAGCATGGCTAGTAGGATAACATTTATTCCTCTCCCAGAACTTAAGAATATTTTAAGTAAAATCTGAATATTTTTAGTTCAGAGAATTCTAAGTCATTAATGGGTATTTGTTTAATTAATCCTTCTTTTTTTTTTTTTTTTTTTTTTTTTCTCGCTCTGTGTCCCAGGCTGGGGTACAGTGGCGCGATCTTGGCTCACTGCAGCCTCCGCCTTTCGGGTTCAAGCAGTTCTCCTGCCTTAGCCTCCCAGGTAGCTGGGATTACAGGCGTACATCACCATGCCCAGCTAATTTTTTTTTGTATTTTTAGTAGAGATGGGTTTCACCATGTTAGCTAGGCTGGCCTCCAACTCTTGACCTCAGGTGATCCGCCTGCCCTGGCCTCCCAAAGTGCTGGGATTATAGGTATGAGCCACCATGCCCAGCCAAGGCTTCTAAATTTTGTGAACTTACCTGTGGTTCCTCTGGCTTACAGCCATTTTTATTTTATTTTATTTTGTTTTGTTTTATATTTTTGAGAAAGAGTCTCTCACTTTGTAGCCCACGCTGGAGTGCACTTACGTGATCGTAGCTCATTACACTCCCCACCACCCAGGCTCAAGTGAGGCACGTACCACCACACCTGCCGGTTTTTTTGATAAGAGACCTGGTTTCACTATGATATCCAGACTGGTCTCAAACTCCTGGGCTCAAGTGATCTGCCTGCTTTGGCCTCCCAGAGTGCTGGGATTATATGCGTGAGCCACTGCACCTGGCCCTTACAGCCATTTTAAAAATGGTCTCCAACTAGAAGTCAGTGGTCCATTACTTTCCAATTGAAACTTTAGATAACCCAAATAGCTGATGATTGTAGAGCCAACTGGAGAGATCTTGAGTTCCTTAACTATTAGCCATTATTTTAAAAAGAGACCTGGAAGTAGTTTATAGCTTTCAGCATTTTAAGAAAGGTACCATTCTATTTGGATGAGTTCCATTTTAGTTCACAGGATTCTATTTATTTATTTATTTATTTATTTTGAGATGGAGTTTCTTGCTGTCACCCATACTGGAGTGCAATGGCATGATCTCGGCTCACTGCAACCTCCACCTCCCAGGTTCAAGCTATTCCTCTGTCTTAGCCTCCCAAGTAGCTGGAATTACAGGCACCCACCACCACCACCTAATTTTTGTATTTTTAATAAAGATAGGGTTTCACCATGTTGGCCAGACTGGTCTCGAACTCCTGACCTCAGTTGATCCTCCCACCTCGGCCTCCCAAAGTGCTGGGACTACAGGTCCGAGCCACTGCACCCGGCCTTTCACAGGATTTTAGATAATTTTTCTAGAGCATAGGAATGTACCTAAACTGTTGTCATGTAAATATAAACCCTTTTTTTTTTTTTTTAAAGGATCCCATTTATAAAATACCAATCCGCAACTTTTTGAAAGCATGTATCTTGTAGTTTGATACCTTACTTTAATTTAGTTCAGCTCTCAGTGAGCTACCCCCCTTTAAAAACACGTCGCCTGACCATGTTTTATATTCCAAATATAATTGTATTGAGTAGTGTGGGTGTTACAGAAATTACAATTTGTGGGAGTTTGTGAAACATCCATAAGAGTTGTAAAGCAGGAATTGTAAAACAAGACTGCTTTATAATCAGTTCGGTTTTTTTGTTTTGGTTTGGTTTTTTTAAGCACATTCCATGTGCCTCGCAAGGGTCTGATAAGCAGTTTACCTTTATAGACTCATTTGCTTTTCACAACAACCCTATGAGACTATTGTCCCAGTGAATTTAAATAACAGGGACCAAAGATTCACATCATTGTAATTTGGGAGTGGAACCTAGGCAGTCTAGGCAGAGCCCAGTTTTCCTGACTCCTCATTCTTACATTGCCTAAAAAGTTAGCTCATTTATATCTGCATTTTTTTCTAAAGAAATTATTTGAAATAAGAGTTACTTCAATTTAAAATAAACCACGGAAGAGTGAATAGTGATAGAATGTCATGTTTCCCTCCCTAAATTTGTTGAGGCATTCCTTAAATTTGCTTCTATATTTTGGGGAAATATAAAGAAAGCTTAATATTTTGATAAATGGGATTCGTTTTCTAGAAAAGCCATTCCTGTTGAATCATGTTAGCATTTTATGGTAATGCTAATCATGGTGCATTTTTCATTCACTGTGTATTTAATAGGTAGTAAACCTGGAACATCCTCAAAAGCTGGATGTGATTAAAGTTTTTGGTTTGTTTTGTTTTTCGCGGGGTCTTTGTCACCCAGGCTGGAGCGTGGTGGCCCAATCTCAGCTCACTGGAATCTCCGCCTTCTGGGTTCAAGAGATTCTGCTGCCTCAGCCTTCCAAGAAGCTGGGACTACAGGCGTACACCACCACGCCCGGCTAAAGTTTGTATTTTTTGTAGAGATGGGGTTTCGCCATGTTGGCTAGGCTGGTTTCAAACTCCTGGTCTCAAGTGATCCACCCACCTCAGCCTCCCAAAGTGTTGGGATTATAGGCATGAGCCACCGAGCTTGGCCTAAAAGATTCTATTTTAACTAATTGTTCAAATTTATAGTATATAGTTTCTAGAAAAGTAGATAGAAACATGGATGTTTTATCATTCAGAATACTCTAAAGTTAAGCATACAATGAATACTTCAGTTTGGTCCACAGTAAAAGTTAATAAGCCTTGCTAATCTCAAGGTTAGTTACTACTCTTGATCTTTATTAACTCTATATCTTTTCCCTGTCAAATCTCTTAAGTATGTTGACAAGTTAATCCAGTTTTTCCAAGAATGTGCATAGCGTATTTGAGGGCAGGATCAAGCCTCAAGGATTCAGAGAAATGGTTTTAAATTAAATCAGTGTGATTTAGTGAATGGGCAGGTGTTTGTACAGCCTATAATACTGCATAGACATTAATGTTCTAGAGTTTGAATGGTTCAGATGAAAATATTTTAGCTTAATTTTTGTTAATTCTACTAATTTACTTTGCTGCAGGAGTGGAGTCAACATATCAATGGAGCAAGTCACAGTCGTCGATGCCAGCTTCTTCTTGAAATGTAGGAGTTTGAAATACCTTTAAAACGTCCTTATCGTGAATCAGAATCAGCCATTATTGGTTTTTGGGAGTTTATCATTTACTTGTAATATCCACAATGTTAATATCACATAGTGGTACTGTATGGGCAATACTATTTACAAGTAAAATGTTTAGATCTGGAAATTTCATATTGAATATTAGATGCAGTAATAATGATATTTTGTTATTTAATATTTCTAGGATACATACACATTGGTCATTATAGAAATTGATGATTTTTACTAGGTATAGTGAAAGATAGTATTTGATATGTAGAGTGGATTCACAGTAACATTTTTAATAATACGTGCTTTAAAAATGCAAAAGATACAGAAAAGAGGGTAGGTTATTAAAAGATTCTAATTCTTTGTTCAGGAAAATCCTTGGTGGTGGTTTTTTTGTTTGGTTTTGTTTTTTTTTTTTTTGCTTTTGAGATCTTTGGTTTTTGAGTTCAGGCTGCTACCATGAAATGGAATTCCTAAAGAAAACTCCCTGCTTAGACAGCACACAGTGCCCATTGTTGACTGGAGTTGGAATTTTCACATATGCCTAACTCTGTTGGGGCTATTCTTTCTAATGTCACAGCTCAACTGTGCTCTTGGTATTAATATTGGAGAAGGAAAATCTGTGCTCTGTTCTTGTTTCTATGTAACCCACATTTCTAATTCTTTGTGCAGCACTTCCTCCTTACAATTTAACTAATAGAGGAAAAACTTAAATTTCAACATTATCTACATTTGCAAGCAATATAAAACAAGTTTATTCTCGTGGATTATTTTGAAGTTCTGAGTTTTTTATTTTGAAGTATCTATAGGAAATGCTTTAAAACTATGTTTCTAACACTTAGACTCTCAGATAACTTTACTAATAAATGATCTCTATTTTAGAGGCCAAACAAGGCTGTTTTGTGAAAAGGGCAGTTTTATTTTAAAGTTAATTTTCTGGTCTTTTTAAAGCTACCCAGAATGGAATCCTGACAATGATACAGGACACACAATGTAAGTTAAATTTTTTAAGCTACCATTTGTAAAGGAGATCAATGTAAGGAATTCAGGTTTAACTTTCAACATTTCATAAAGTATTTTCAGAATTTCTTTACTGAAAATGAGACTCGGATAAAATTCACTTCGGTTAACAATTTTTAGAATATATATTATGTAGTAATTTGTACTTTTTTATTGTTAATGTAGACTTTGATCTAGTTACTTCACAGATACCCTGAAAGATTGAAGTGGTTGTGGTCATATGTTGGGGTGCTTTAGCATTAAATCTTAATTCTTTCCAATGGACTTCTTTATTATGATTTATATTGTATGTCTTCACTTTACTAGGGGTGATCCATTCATGTTGCAGCAGTCTACAAATCCAGCACCAGGAATTCTGGGACCGCCACCTCCCTCGTTTCATCTTGGGGGACCAGCAGTTGGACCAAGAGGAAATCTGGGTAATTATATAAAATTCATGTTACTTTTCCTTACAGAGCCCTTACTGAAAATGTTTATTTTTTGGAGACAGAGTTTCGCTCTTATTGCCCAGGCTGGAGCGCAGTGGCGCGATATTGGCTCACTGTAACCTCCGCCTCCTGAGTGCAAGCATTTCTCCTGCCTCAGCCTCCCGAGTAGCTGGGATTACAGGTGCTCGCCACCATGCCCAGCTAATTTTCGTATTTTTAGTAGAGATGTGGTTTAACCACGTTGACCAGACTAATCTTGAACTCTTGGCCTCAGGCGATCTACCCACCTGGGCCTCCAAAGTGCTAGGATTACAGGTGTGAGCAGCTGTGTCGGGCTGCAAATTTTGCTTCTTTATTTGAGACAGAGTCTCACTCTCTCTCCCAGGCTGGAGTGTAATGGTGCGATCTCCGCTCACTGCAACCTCTGTCTCCCTGGTTCAAGCGATTCTCATGCTTCAGCCTCTCCTGAGTAACTGGGATTACAAACGTGTGCCATCACACCCGGCTAATTTTTGTATTTTTGGTAGAGGCAAGGGTTTCGCCATGTTGCCCAGGCTGATCTCAAACTCCTGGCCTCAAATGATCCATTCTCCTCAACCTCCCAAAGTGCTGGGATTACAGGTGTGAATCACCACACCTGGTCCCTTTCTAAAAATTAAAGGCAATGATTGTAGGTGAAAGAAGGCTCGTTTAAATATTACTCAGGAATAACATTGCATGAAAAGTGATGGTAATCACATATTTGTAAGAGCTTTTCATTTGTGTTTGGAAGATGTACATTTTTCAGTAAAATTGCTTTTTTAAGCAAGTGTATTGATTACAAGACTGAAAACTTTCTCTTCCCATAAAGGTGCTGGAAATGGAAACCTGCAAGGACCTAGACACATGCAGAAAGGCAGAGTGGTCAGTAATGAATGAAGCTTTTGCTTTTACTGTATTTACGATTTTGGGGAATATGATTTGTCCTAAATCCTTACTAGTTGAATATGTTTCATGGTCCTTATGGGATGATTGCTATAATTTGAAAACCATCAGGTTTTTATATGGCTTTGATAATAATTAAAACTTTAAATTTTATATGCCCATAGTCCAGTGAGCTCACCTTGATTCAGCATCCTGGAACCTTTGCTGTCCAGTTATGTGTACAATATTTAATTTAAAAATCACCGCAGAGACTATGTTTTGACACTTTGAAGTAGTTTTAACCATTTGGCTATGGTCAGAAAGAGCTTACCCAGTGATGTTTGATGTGTAGTTTTAAAATTCTCTAGAATGTTATGAGTTGTTGTTTTACTTACACTCCCCTGGTTAATTATAGATTATAAAAAGTCCTAATGCGTAATTGGTTTCATATTGCTTTAAAGAGACTTAATTGCTTGTCTTTTTTTTTCCCCTAATGGACAGGAAACTAGCAGAGTTGTTCACATCATGGATTTTCAACGAGGGAAAAACTTGAGATACCAGCTATTACAGCTGGTAGAACCATTTGGAGTCATTTCAAATCATCTGATTCTAAATAAAATTAATGAGGTATGAATTAAAATAGTGGTATTATTCATTTATTCATGCCACTAATATATTTTCTATAAGAATTAAATGATTTTGTATTAGAAAAATAAAACTCAAGGTAGTCTTAAGTTTATCAAATACGGAATGTCGTAGAGGAAAAGACCAGTAGTGATAAATGTCAATAATAATAGAATGCTAATGGATTATTAGTAACTATAAGTTATGATCCTTAGGTAGTAATTGTCATTATACTGCTATAAAAGCTGTAAAAGGAAAATTCTGTGGAAAGCCATTTCAGATCTATACCAAAATGATGGTTTCAAGTCATTAGTTTTAGTCCAGTAGGCATAGTAAATAATAAAGTAGTGCAGTAGAATGAACTAATCTGAGGTGGTCCTTAAAATAGCAAATTGGCAACATTGTTTTGTGGGGTTTTTTTGTTTCTTTGTTTTGGGAGACGGAGTATTGCTTCCGTCACCCAGGCTGGAGTGCAGTGGCGCAATCTTGGCTCACTTGCAACCTCTGCCTCCTGGGTTCTAGTGATTCTCCTACCTCATCCTCCCAAGTAGCTGGGACTACAAGTGTGCGCCCTCACACCCAGCTGATTCTATATTTTTAGTAGAGACAGAGTTTTACCATCTTGTTGGCCAGGATGGTCTCAATTTCTCGACCTCGTAATCTGCGTGCCTCGGCCTCCCAAAGTGATTACAGGCATGAGCTACTGGGCCTGGCCTGTTTTTTGTTTTGGTTTTTTAGTTCTTGAAAGTATTTTCTACTTAGTGATTAAATATATCTGGAAAGATTTGGGGCATTGTTATTTTTTAGGAAGAAATATCTGTAGTTCAGTGTGAGAAGGCTGATTGGAAAAAACAGAGAAATAACTTTTTGTACAATTTCAGGCATTTATTGAAATGGCAACCACAGAGGATGCTCAAGCTGCAGTGGATTATTACACAACCACACCAGCGTTAGTATTTGGCAAGCCAGTGAGAGTTCATTTATCCCAGAAGTATAAAAGAATAAAGGTAATGTTTATTTTTGCAAGCTGTATATCTGTTTAACAAATCATTTTAATATTTATTAACTTTGGTTCTTTAAAATTACTGCTAAGGCTGGGTGTGGTGGCTCACGCCTGTAATCCCAGCACCTTGGGAGGCCAAGGTGAGAAGGATTGTGTGAGGCCCAGGAGTTCAAGGCAAGCCTGGGCAACATAGTAAGACCTCGTCTCTATAGAAATAAAATAATTGGTAAAGACTAGGATGTTTTTAACTGTTAACTAATAATTATTGCATGTTTTTCCTTTTGTTATTGTTGTTTGTTAAAGAAACCTGAAGGAAAGCCAGATCAGAAGTTTGATCAAAAACAAGAGCTTGGACGTGTGATACATCTCAGCAATTTGCCCCATTCTGGCTATTCTGATAGTGCTGTTCTCAAGCTTGCTGAGCCTTATGGGAAAATAAAGAACTACATATTGATGAGGATGAAAAGTCAGGTAATACACATAAGGAAGTTTTAGAGAAGATAATTTATTAAAATCCTTTAAGATTTTTCAGTATGTGACCTGGCGTGGTTCCTCACGCCTGTAATCCCAGCACTTTGGGAGGCCAAGGTGGATGAATCACCTGATGTCAGGAGTTTGAGACCAACCTGGTCAGCTTAGTGAAATTCTGTTTCTACTAAAAATACAAAAATTATCTGGGCGTGGTGGCGCGTGCCTGTAATCCCAGCTGCTGGGGAGGCTGAGGCAGGAGAATTACTTAACCGTGGGAGGCAGAGGTTGTAGTGAGCTGAGATTGCGCCACTGCACTCCAGCCTGGGTGGCAGAGCGAAACTCCCAACTCAAAAAAAAAGAAAAAAGAAAAAAAAAAAGTGTATCCCTATTTTTAGTGATGAAATCTGGAGGACGAGTTGTTTCATTTCATCCTTTTTTTGTTGTTGTTGTTCTTTTATTTAAAAAATTTAGAGTTAGCCAGGTACGGTGGCTCACGCCTGTAATCCCAGCACTTGGGGAGGCAGAGGCGGCTAGATCACAAGGTCAGGAGATCGAGACCATCCTGGCTAACACAGTGAAACCCTGTCTCTTACTAAAAATACAAAAAACTTAGCCAGGCGTACGCCTGTTGTCCCAGCTGCTGGGGAGGCTGAGGCAGGGTAATGGCGTGAACCCGGGAGGTGGAGCTTGCAGTGAGCCAAAATCGCACTGCACTCCAGCCTGGGTGACAGAGCAAGACTCCATTTCAAAAAAAAAAAAAAAAAAGAAAATTAGAGTTAGGCCAGGTGCATTGGCTCATGCCTGTAAATCCCTAGACTTTGGGAGGCTGAGGCCGGAGTTGCCCAGGAGTTTGAGACCACCCTGACAACATACTGAGGCCATATCTGTACAAAAACAAAAATTTAACCAGGCAAAGTGGCGTGCTTGTACAATTTTAGCTACTCTGGGAGTCTGAGGTTGGGTGGAACACTTAACCCGGGAGTCCAAGGTTGTAGTTAACTATGATTGTGCCACTGCACTTCAGCATAGGCAGTGGAGTGAGAGCCTGTCTCAAAAAGGAAATAAGAATGAGAAGAACATCTTTTATGTTTTTCTTTTTTTGTTTTAAACACTTCTGTAATTCAGCATTGCAAGTTTGTGTTCTTCCAGACTTTTATTTTTCTTACAGTATTTTAATATCTTCTAGGCTTATTACTTTTTTGCAGAAATAGTGTATATAGATGGTTTAGTATTTGGCACTACAGTGATTCTTGGGGATTTTGTAAATCTGACAGGTTGGTTTTTTGGTTTTTGGGTTTTTTCTGAGATGGAGTCTCGCTCTGTTGCCCAGTCTGGAGTGCAGTGGCGCCATCTTGGCTCACTGTAACCTCCCGCCTCCTCGGTAGCTGGGACTACAATAGGCACACTCCACCAGTCCCAGCTAATTTTTGCATTTGTAGTAGAGATGGGGTTTCACCATACTGGTCAGGCTGTTCTCGGTATTCCTGACCTCAGGTGAGCCACCTGCCGTGGCCTCCCAAAGTGTTGGGATTACAGGCGTGAGCCACTGTGCCCAGCCCTATTCCGTGACTTTTTAACTCTGTGCTAAAGGTTAAAATTTTTAGCCGGGTGTGGTGGCTTTCACCTGTAATCCCAGCACTTTGGGAGGCCAAAGCAGGAGGATCACCTGAGTCCAGGAGCTCGAGACCAGTCTAGGCAAGATGGTGAAACCCCAACTCTACAAAAAATACAAAAATTAGCCAGGCATGGTGGTGCATGCCTGTAGACCTAGCTACTGGGGGGCTGAGGTGGGAGGATCACATGGGCCCAGCACAACGAGGCTTCAGTGAGCCAAGATTGTGCCACTACATTCCAGCCTGGGTGACACAGTGAGACCCTGTCTCAGAAAAGAAAAAAAGTAATGAAGATTTTCTAGCCAGTAGGTAGAATACATAATAAGGTTTTATACAATTTTATAAAATATAATGTGCTTTGTGGTTTCTCTTTTCTTGTGTTCTTTTCTTTTCAAGGCTTTTATTGAGATGGAGACAAGAGAAGATGCAATGGCAATGGTTGACCATTGTTTGAAAAAAGCCCTTTGGTTTCAGGGGAGGTGTGTGAAGGTTGACCTGTCTGAGAAATATAAAAAACTGGTACTGAGGGTATGTAGTGTTTGATTTGTCATCATTTAACAGCCTGTTTTTACATATTTAAAGCCACAACATTCTTCTAAACATTTTTGTATGCTAAAAAATACAGGATTCCTGAAATGTAAGTTTATTGAAAGAGGTAAATCTATTGAAAGAAACTAGTTATTGAAAAAGAGCAACTTTTTTTTTCTGGTCTGTAATGGCAGAACTAGTCTTCCCTAGAGGACACCTTCATTGCTCTTATCTGTTTAAGTTTTTAATAGCTTTCTGCTACCAGAATGCTTTATTTTCCACTTCTCTATTGGTATGCTCATAATGATGAATGTCTGACTGTAGGCAGCTTAGGTTCTTGGATAAGGTTATGGGGATTGAATAAGCTGAGTTGATTATAGGGATTATCTCCAATTATTAATTCACTGGATAATTGTGTATTCTGCAAATGTATTGTTTAACTTCTGTAAAACTTGTCTTTTAGATTCCAAACAGAGGCATTGATTTACTGAAAAAAGATAAATCCCGGTAATTTCATTTTGTTTTTCATATGTGTGAGTATATTCAACTTAACTTTTTCAGATGACAAATTAATTGTGATGTGTCCTTTTGATTTCAGAAAAAGATCTTACTCTCCAGACGGCAAAGAATCTCCAAGTGATAAGAAATCCAAAACTGATGGTTCCCAGAAGACTGAAAGTTCAACCGAAGGTAAAGAACAAGAAGAGAAGTCCGGTGAAGATGGTGAGAAAGACACAAAGGATGACCAGACAGAGCAGGAACCTAATATGCTGCTTGAATCTGAAGATGAGCTACTTGTAGATGAAGAAGAAGCAGCAGCCCTGCTAGAAAGTGGCAGTTCAGTGGGAGACGAGACCGATCTTGCTAATTTAGGTGATGTGGCTTCTGATGGGAAAAAGGAACCTTCAGATAAAGCTGTGAAAAAAGATGCAAGTGCTTCAGCAGCAGCAAAGAAAAAGCTTAAAAAGGTAAAGAAATAATATTGGTTTGTTTTAGTAGAACATTAGATCAGATCAGCGTTTCAAGTTATTTACCTAAGCAGTGTCAGATAAAGAGAACTACATGATTTAAATCGAAAATAGATATGAACCAGAATATAAATATTTAAATCTGAACTCTGCAATAAATAATAAATAAGACATTTTATTATAGTTGGCAAAAAACATCAGCTCAAAGAGGAAACTTTTTAGTAAAAATGAGGGAGAAGGACTCAAAATACATGCTTCTGTATTGTAGTGGTAGCATATAGGTAGGCAGCCTTATAGTGTAGCTTTGAAAAAGAATAGTTGTGGTAGCATATAGGTAGGCAGCATTATAGTGTAGCTTTGAAAAAAAAAAAAACAGGACATGAGTTTGCAGTAAGTTAATTGACCCAAGATAGTTAAAACTTTTGCCACTCATTCAAAAATTATTGAATAATTTTTCCTATTTGAGATATGTTGGCCTGGTCAGATACTTTAGTATCTTTTAAAACAATTTTATTTGAACATGTAAGTCATTTAGAAGACACATATAAAGTGAATATAAATATAGAAATACACACGGTGTAAAGAAGAGTAAAACAAAAGACCCACATTGTGCTGCCTGCCTTGCTTAAGGAGTAGGGCATTAAAATGCCTTTGAAGCAAACTTTTTATGTTAAATGACTCATAAAATTTCAGAGTCAGCCCAGGCCCATTGGGTCACGCCTGTAATCCCAGCACTTTGGGAGGCCTGGCAGATCACTGGAGGCCATGAGTTCAGAACCAACATGGTGAAACCCCAGCTCTATTAGAAATACAAAAATTAGCCGGGTGTGGTGGCACATACCTGTAGCAGCCACTCAGAAAGGCTGAGGCAGGAGAATTGCTTGAATCTGGGAGGCTAGCGAAGATCACACCACTGTACTCCAGCCTGGGTGACAAGAGCGAGACTCTGTCTCAAGAAAAACAAGTAGAGTGAAATGAAATTTTTGCCATCCTGTTCCATATTCCGTTGGTTCTTTTTCTGTAACATTCAACTCAAAACCAGTATTTACCTCTGGGTTTTTATTTGATGGCTTGGTCAAATAGCTTCCTTTATTTTTCTAACTAGAGCTGATCATTATGTTTACATTTATAAATGCTAATAATTACGTTTAATGGCATTTAATGCCATACATTTTTCTAAGTTCTTTATATATATATATACACATTTATTAATTTAATCCTCACAATAACCATATGTAGCTCGTACTGTTGTTATCTCCATTCCATAAACGAGGAAAATCGAAGTATGGAGAAGTTAAATAATCCTGTAAGACACAGAGCCAAAATTTAGGCAGTTATTCTTCGGAGCATGATTTTTTTTTTTTTGTTTGTTTGAGACGAAGTCTCACTCTGTCACCCAGGCTGGAGTGCAGTGGCATGATATCGGCTCACTGCAGCCTCTACCTCCCAGGTTCAAGTTCTCCTACCTCAGCCTCCCAAGTAGCTGGGATTACAGGCGCCCAGCACCACACCAGGCTAATTTTTGTATTTTCAGTAGAGACGGGGTTTTGCCATGTTGGCCTGGCTGGTCTTGAACTCCTGATCTCAGGGTGATCCGCTCACCTCAGCCTCCCAGAGTGCTGGGATTACAGGCGTGAGCCACTGTGCCTGGCCCAGAGCTTGGTTTTTTAGCCATTACACTATTTGAAACTGAGCGTTTGCTCTAAAGAGTAGGTATTTGTAATATACTGTCTTATAAAGGACATTGCTCAACTTTTACCAAATCAAGTTTTTTACACATTCACTAGCAGCATTGTAGTCTCAGAAAAGATAAAATATGAATATTGTTACCTCATTTAATTTCTGCTCTTTGTGTGAGGCAGACCTTCCATTTTTTAGTTTTAAAATAAACTAAATTATTTTTCAAATTATCAGTAATTTTTTGGGAGAAAGGAAGAAGTTATTATTTTGAGCTAATGAATAAAGACAAAGACGCTGCCGGACGTGGTGGCTCACGCCTGTAATCCTAGCACTTTGGGAGGCCAAGGCAGGCAGATCACGAGGTCAGGAGATCGAGACCATCCTGGCTAACATGGTGAAACACCGTCTCTACTAAAAATACAAAAAAATTAGCCGGGCTTGGTGGCAGGGGCCTATAGTCCTAGCTACTTGAGAGGCTGAAGCAGGAGAATGGCGTGAACCCAGGAGGAGGAGCTTGCAGTGAGCAGAGATCATGCCACTGCACTCCAGCCTGGGCAACAGAGCAAGACTCCGTCTGGGAAAAAAAAAAAAAGGCAAAGACGCTATCCATTTCCCTTCAAGTAAAGCAGATGGAAGGGATGCTGCAGGATAATTGTTGCAGAGTAAATTTGTCTTTCTTAACAGCGTCGTTTCCCAGGGAGTATGGAAGGTTTTGTCACTCTAGATGAGGTTGGTGATGAGGAAGATTCGGAACTTCAGAAACTTCGTAAATCGGGCATGGCATTTAAATCTGGTGACAAAAATGATGATGGTTTGGTTGAAATTAAGGTGGACAAGATCGAGGAACTTGATCAAGAAAACGAAGCAGCGTTGGAAAATGGAATTAAAAATGAGGAAAACACAGAACCAGGTGCTGAATCTGCTGAGAACGCTGATGATCCCAACAAAGATACAAGTGAAAACGCAGATGGTCAAAGTGATGAGAACAAGGAGGACTATACAATCCCAGATGAGTATAGAATTGGACCATATCAGCCCAATGTTCCTGTTGGTGAGATTTAAGTCTTTGTTCTTCACCTTCCTCACTGTCCTCAAAACAAACTCTTAGGTTTTAAAATAAGTTTTTGAAGTTGGTCTTATATAAACTGTGATAGCATTTTAAATTTCCTTTGTTTCTATAGGGAACAATTTATAAATCTTAATTGACATATTTTCCTCTTATACCTGTCTCTGATTTTGTATTATTTTCTGTTGTCATCCCACAGTGTGTTCCCTTTTCTCCTCATAAAATTTCCTGCAAGTTGCACATGCTTTTGTTTTGCCTTTTATGTTGTTTTTCTGTATTATATTTCTTTTTAAGAATACAGTTAGGTGGGACCTCAAACATCAATTAGGTAAAAGCAAAATATGGTTCTGTTTTTGTTTTTGTTATCTAAGGCTGTATTGAACTTCTCAGAAACATGTTTCATTTAAATTATGTTGACAGGTAAAATTGTGAATACTAAATAAAATCTTCAGTTTGATTTGTAAGAATGTATGTTTGTGTTTCTAGGTATAGACTATGTGATACCTAAAACAGGGTTTTACTGTAAGCTGTGTTCCCTCTTTTATACAAATGAAGAAGTTGCAAAGAATACTCATTGCAGCAGCCTTCCTCATTATCAGAAATTAAAGGTAAGGCTGAATGTAAAACAGGAGAGTTCTTTTGTGAAAACTTAAGTTATGGAAGTAAGTGGGATATATAAGTAAAATGTGTATAGTCTTCTCTCTAGACTCAATGCAGTGCTTTATCCTGAAGATAACTTTTTATTTGCTTTTTTCTTTTTTAAGACAGAGTTTCACTCTTGTCGCCAAGGTTTGAGTACAGTGATGTGATCTTGGCTCACTGTAACCTCTACCTCCAGGGTTCAAGCAATTCTCCTGCCTCAGCCTCCCAAGTAGTTGAGATTACAGGCATACACCACCACACCCAGCTAATTTTTGTATTTTTAGTAGAAATAGGGTTTCACCATGTTGGCCAGGCTGGCTGGTCTTGAACTCCTGACCTCTGGTGATCTGCCCACTTCAGCCTCCCAAAGTGCTGGAATTACAGGCATGAGCCACTGCACCCGGCCCTTTCTTTCTTTATTGATGGATTATGGAAACATCTGTTGAGCCTCTTATCATAGTTTACCCTTGTTACGTAACAATTTAGTGTTTTCTAACCATGTTATAAATTCTGTGATAGAATTAAACTTAACTCAGGTATTCTCAAATTGTTGTTGGGCTGTATCTCTAATTTGGAAGATGCTGGGAGTCTGAATACTAAAAGTCGTATGACCATTCATATTAAATAATTTTTTAATATTGAAATTATTGATAATGACACTTCAGTTATTTTTATGACCAAAAGAATATAAAGATCAAAGGCGTAAATATATAAATAAACCACAACATCACTAAAGAATAATTCCTGTTGAGATATATTGAAGTTTGTTTTTGTAATTATCAGCCTCTTTGGACTACCTGTTGAAATAATGACTGAAACTTAAAAGTAGTTGCTAAACAACTCAATTATAGATACCTTGGTTTTTCACACTGCTTTATAATAAGTTAACTATAGTTGTTCAATCTTTAGATACGTTCTGTGTTGACTAAATGGATGAATGTAATCTTTAACTTTGGAAATAATTTAGGTTCCTGGCTGTGTATCAACGTCTGTTTTTTTGTTGTTGTTGTTTTGTTTTTTAATGTAACTGCTCTTTGCCACCTATATGTCTCTTACCATGATGTATATGAAGAAAGAATCGTGGTTATTTGCAATGGTAGCAGCAATGTAGTACAATTATTTTATTTTTATTTTTTTGAGACCGTTTTGCTCTTGTTGCCCAGGGCTGGAGTGCAGTGGTGTGATTTTGGCTCACCCCAACACCCCCTCCTGGGTTCAAGCCATTCTCTTGCCTCAGCCTCCTGAGCAGCTGGCATTACAGGCATGCACCACCACGCCTGGCTAGTTTTGTATTTTTAGTAGAGATGGGGTTTCCCCATGTTAGTCAGGCTGGTCTGGAACTCCCGGCTTCAGATGATCCGCCTGCCTCGGCCTCCCAAAGTGCTGGGATTACAGGCCTGAGCCACAGTGCCTGCCCTGGTACAAATATTTTTATCTGCTTTGATTTTAAGCTGTTTGGGGTCAAAAACTGTATGTATTGTTGAGAAGAATATGGAAATAATATAAAAGATTGCTTGGTGCTTCTTGTGGCTCGTTTTATTATTTCCTTATGTTTTATTTATTTTTTTGAGACGGAGTTGCTCTTGTTGCCCAAGCTGTAGTACAATGGCACAATCTCAGCTCACTGCAACCTCTGCCTCCCGGGTTCAAGCAATTCTCCTGCCTCAGGCTCCCGAGTAGCTGGGATTACAGGCACATGCCGCCATACCCAGCTAATTTTATGTATTTTTAGGAGAAACGGGGTTTCACCATGTTAGCCAGGCTGGTCTCGAACTCCTGACCTCAAGTGATCCGCCTGCCTCAGCTTCCCAAAGTGCTGAGATTACGGGCGTGATGGCCTATTATTTCCTTGTATTTTAAAGAAACTTTGTCACCTTCATCAAGAAACTATTAAGCAATACAGTAACTTGCTAATGGTATATTCATAATTTCCTAACTGGATGTTTGTGGGGTGTTTTGTTTTTTTTTCTTTAAAGGATATAACGGCTTTTAATTCGTACTATTTTGCATTAACTATATTAAGTTGATAAATTCCAATGAGATGGAAAGATACTTTGGACATTTTAGATTAGATTTTTGAATATGTCTTTTGTACTTCCATTAGTGTCTTAATGGAGCTCCTGTGTCTAGAGACTCTAGAAGTCCCAGGTTTAATGGCAGGGATCAGCAAGCTACACTTGTTGCTCAGTCATCTGCTTTTGTAAGGTTTTACTAGAACCCACATCCATAATCATTTAAGTGTCATCTATAGTTGTTTTAGTTTATAATGGAGTGCAGGATTGAGTAGTTAAGACTGAATGGCTCAATGAGTCTAAAATATTTACTGCTGGCCTGGCAAGATAATGTTTGTTCAGGTGATTTAATGAATAGTGCCTTGAGGCCAGATGTGGTAGCTCATGCATGTAATCTCAGCGCTTTGGGAGGTGGAGACGGGCAGATCACCTGAGATCAGGAGTTTGAGACCAGCCTGACCAACACAGTGAAAACCTTGTCTCTACCAAAAGTTCAAAAAAATTAGCTGGGCATGATGGCAGGTGCCTGGAATCCCAGTTACTTGGGAGGTTGAGGCAGGAGATCAGTTGAACCTGGGAGGTGGAGGTTGCAGTGAGCCAAGATCACGCCACTGCACTCCAGCCTGGGTAACAGAGCAAACCTCTGTCTCAAAAAATAAAATAAAATAAAAATGCATGTCATTTAGACCCATAGTTCTTGGGGTACTGTCAGTTCAGTGTGACTGTGGTCTTTGTTTTCTTATCTCTAAAATGTAGGCTTAATTATAACATTCGAATTCCCTTTTTTTTTTTTTTTTTTTTTTACCTTTTGACATTTTTTCCCCATGCCTTATTGTAATGTCCTGAAACAGTTTTTGTGTGCTAGTAAGGATTAACTAATTGTTGAAAATATGGACAAAATTATAGTTTAAGTCCCTAAACTTGGATATAAGATACTTGGTTTTGGAATTAATCCATTTTGCTGTGTTTCTCTAAGGTGACTTAATGGCTTTAATTCTCTCTCTCTTTTTAGAAATTTCTGAATAAACTGGCAGAAGAACGCAGACAGAAGAAGGAAACTTAAGATGTGCAAGAAGATTTAATGATTTCAAAGAAAATAATGGTTCTTCGTTTTTAATGTTAACCTTTTTTAAATACAATACTGATAGTTAGAAGAAAACTATTGTACTCTTTTGTTTTAGTGGAGAAATAATAGATGTCTGTTCATGTGTTAAGTGTTATAGCAAAAAAAAATACACATATGGTTAAGTTAATGAATAGTTTTTGTTTTATCAAAATGGCAACGGACAGAAATACTTTGTAGAGATTGACTTCCTAAGCTACTTAAGACAACTTGCACCACTAAGAAAGAAATGTAGAACCATTTGGAAAAATGAAATTTAGTAGTTCCAAGTTTCAAAGAAATGTCAACATTTTATTCCATTCAATAAAGAACAAAACCAATAGTATTTTTATTACTTTCATCTGAAACATTCCATGTTTTAATCTGAGCCTTGCAGACTTTGATTTGGAGTTTGAACCTGTTTTGGTTGCATTTCATTTTTGGAGAACTTCATTAACGTGAGATTGGCGATTCAAATGCAGGTGCAGTTTTCTGTTAATGTCATGCTGTTGTTTAGGTAATAAGAAATATTAAGTAATTGGCTTTAGATTTTGTAATTTTTTCCCTGAGTTCCTGCTAGATTTCGTATTCTAGTAGTCAATGTATTTTCAGTGAAATGTAAAAATATTCCCGTTCTCTTTGACCAGTATTAATTTTTGAGATCTTACTGCTTGTCACTTGAATCCCGTAATTGTCATACATCTCTGGTATAAGCAACATTTGATTTTTGAAGTGTGTAGACCATCTCTTCATATTTTCAAGATGTAATTTTACATTTCTGCATTTTTAAAACAGTTTGGCCATAATCCTAGATGCACGCTTCTAATTCATGTACCTGCACATGTGACCTTTGTGAACAGAAATTTGCATGTATAATTTGTGTTTACTTGTAACTTTCTGGTTATATACTGCTTATATCTGTGGATTCAAGTTACTGAAGTGAATACCAATAAAAAGAAAACCCTAGGCCATGTTCATTGGTTATACATGTTTGGAATGTTAACCAACATATTTGTCAGTTGTGGTTTTTATTCGCTCTTAAACTTTGTGCATGCTTTAACAATTTATTACTTTTAAATCTAGAGTGAATGTTCTAAAGACTACCGCTAAAGGTCTGAGTTTTAAAAATTTTGCTGCTGGTGGATTTCTTGTTCCTGTTACATAACTAAAAGTGAGGCCATTTGTGGTTTTTAAAAACCTTATGAATTAAAAATACTGCAGGTGAACAAACAGCAAAAGCTTGTGTTTAGACATACTGTTGACTTAACAGTACAATTGGAAATAATATGGATGAGCAAGAATTAGTTCTGCCAACTTTTCAAAATAATTACGTAGGGCTTCTTGGTATATCGGATCATCTGTTGTAAACAGGTTTGTTTGTTTTTTTTTTTCCCCTGAAACAGGGTCTCGCGCTGTCACCCAGACTGCATGCAGTGGCACAGTCATAGTTCTCTGCAACCTCAGCCTCCGGGCTCAAATGACCCTCCTACCTCAGCCTCCCGAGTAGCCGGGACTACAGGCTCATGCCATTATGCCTGGCTAATTTTTGTTTTTTTGTATAGATGGGACTTTGCCATGTTGCCCTGGCTGGTCTTGAATTCCTGGGCCCAAGTGATCTCACTTCAGCCTCCCTAAGTGCTGGGACTGTAGGCATGAGCCACCGTCCCTGGCCAAGAAACAAAGTTTTAATAGGATAGGCATTGTCTTTCAAATGTTCAGACCCAAATGCATTAAAGGATATTTCAAATAGTTGGATAAATTTTATGGTCTCCCCCATTGAAAAGCAGGTGATGATTTTAATGTGACATGCACAAAAAATCCTTGCCAGTTGTTTCTGCAATTTTAGCCTTTACTAATTACCCACTTCTGTTTAATTCCCATTTTTAACTAACAGCAAGTACAGAAAGCACTATGTGCACAATGGAGTTCTTCAGTGTTTCCTGTTGGTGATGGCTTTTTCATAGCTTTTACTTTGTTGGATTTAGCAAGTTGAAGGAAAGAATGCTTTGTTTACTTTATTATCTACATTTGAGAGCATTTAGAAATCAGAAATTGTTATAATAAGCTGTTAGTGATAAATCTATAACAGCCCTCAGATTATGAGAAAACTTCTTTTTAATAGGAATGTTTCCACTTAAGTTTGCTGTAAAGTTTAAGAACATGTTTCCTACAGCTATTTCAGCCCTTAGTTTAATCTTACATTCTACAAAAGTGAATGAAGCTTTTAGAAGTACCTTGGGTTTGTTTCATAATTCTTCTTTGTTGACCCATTGCTAGTAAATTTGGGATCTGAGAGTGTTCTTTATAAGACGTTAATTGGATAGCTGTAGTATTGCTTTGAGTATTCTAAAAATAAGTTCGTTTGAAATATTATTCAAGAGTATGAATTTCCAACCATCGTGTGTGTACGTCAATACTTTTAGAGATTTATTTATTTGAGACTGTCTTGCCCAGGCTGGAGTGCAGTGGAATGATCTCGGCTGAATTCTCCTGCCTCAGCCTCTCAGGTAGCTGGGACTACAGGTGCATACCGCCATGCCCAGCTAATGTTTCTGTTTTTCTTAGTAGAGGTGGGGTTTCACCATGTTGACCAGGCTGGTCTCAAACTCCTGACCTCAAGTGATCTACTTGGCCTCCCAGAGTGCTGGGATTACAGGCGTGAGCCACCGCACCCAACCCCTCCAGTGATTTTTAAGTGGTAACATTCTGTATAGCTTTTTAGGAATAGCCATTATTTGAGTTCCCTAAGGACAGGTTCCCCTGCCACCTTTTTTTAAGGTGATGGGGACTGGAAAAGGAAATGGTAAACTATGGAATGTTGTGGCATGTAGTAAGGTTATGCAGGGAGAAGAGTGTACTTAATTTGTTACTTTAGCTTTGTTCACAGTGGATTTTTTTTCAGCCTAAAGTTTGTGACAAAAGCAGCTCATGGTATGTAATAGAAATCTGCTGGGACACTGCAGAGCAGCATATGGGCTGTTTAAGATAACTTGCACTAGGACAGAAGCAGCTCTGGGTATGGTCTGTTGGTTGCCTTCCATCATAGTGTAGCTGAAAGCCTGGGTATTCAGTGTTTAATGAGTTTGAGGTGGTTTTATACCCTGACAGAGGACCCTCACCTCATTGTTGAGCTAGCTGGGTTTGAAGTACTCTCCCACTTCGACCATTAGGTGATAAGGTCAAGATTCTTGGAATCAACACTCGTGCACAAACAGTTATGGGAATTATTTTCCTTTAAAACGAATTGTTTGCAGCCGGGTGTGGTGACTCACACCTGTAATCCCAGCTTTGGGAGGCCAAGGTGGGCAGATCACAAGGTCAGGAGATCAAGACCATCCTAGCTAACACGGTGAAACCCCATCTCTACTAAAAATACAAAAAATTAGCCGGACGTGGTGGCGGGCACCTGTAGTCCCAGCTACTCAGGAGGCTGAGGCAGGAGAATGGCGTGAACCTGGGAGGCCGAGGTTGCAGTGAGCCAAGATGGTGCCACTGCACTCCAGCCTGGGCGACAGAGTGAGACTGTGTCTCAAAAAAACGGTTTTCAAATGTTTGCATGCATCAAAATTGCCTACAGGTTAAAGCATTGCTGGCTCCCTGCCATGTTTTCTAATTTCTTAAGTTTGGGATGAGTACTGATAATTTGCGTTTTTGAGAGATTGTTTGGAGGTTTTAATGGAAACCCAGCTACACGTATACCCTTAAAGGACCGGTCGGTCCTCCATTGGTGATGGTTGTCCTCTTCAACACACTGCACAGCTTCAGGAGGGTCGGGAGGGACACACTTGGAGCAGTGAGTGAGTAAAGGGACACCTAACTAACCAGCCAGATCAGCTGAATCAGTTTTTGTAGTTCTAGTAGAGAGGGGGTTTCACCATGTTGGCCAGGCTGGTCTCAAACTCCTGACTTCAATCCTCCTGCCTCGGCCTCCCACTCAGCTCTCAGGTGAGCCACCGCACTCGACCTGATGTGCATTTCTAACGAGTTCCCAGGTGATGGCAATGTCAGTGAGATCAAGCTTTGAGAACTTTACCTGTAACTGAAGATGTGTTGGTGGTAGGTAATTGTAACCAGATCCTACCTGGCTTGGTTGGTTACTATTGCCTGAGGTACTGGTTTTGCTACTCTTTCCAAAGCTAAAACTAAAGGAAAAACTATATAGTCACCTTTTTTAAAAAAAATCATTTATGGGAGACAATCTCTTTCAGAGCCGTAGATACTGTTACCCTTTATTTTTAGCCAAACAAAGTTTTGTAATTTTGTTGGGGATATGGTAAGAAATTGCAAGGAATGTTAGTGGAATAGAACTACAACAGGAGTTTGCCATTTTGCCTGGTCAAGCGGTTTATTATCTTTGTTTTTCCTTTATTTTGCACCTCTCAAGCTTTACATAGGAACTAATGATGATGCTTGGTAACAGTTTGCTGAAATTTAATGAGAATGGAAAAGTGGAAACGGTTAATTCTCTGTCACTCTGGCAGATCTAACTTGCTGATGGATCTCAGTTAAAGCACTGGTAATTGGGTAATAGCCTGAAACTTGAGAGAATTTTTGTCCAAATAACTCCCTATGGAGGTTAGTTGAAAAAATTCTTGATGAGAACAGTCGAGAAGTAATTTCTTGTTTGTTGTTGTTGAGACAGGGTCTCCCTGTCACTAGGGTGGAGTGCTGTGGTGCAATCATGGCTTACTGCAGTGTCCATCTCCCGAGTCTCAGGTGATTCCCACATCTCAGCCTCCACAGTAGCTGGGGCTACAAGTGCACGCCACCACACCCAGCTAAGTTTTATGTTTTTTGTAGAGGGGTTTTGCCATATTGCCCAGGCTAGTCTCTCAAACTCCTGGACTCAAGTTATCCGCCCACTTTGGTTTCCCAAAGTGTTGGGATAACAGGTGTGAGCCACTGTGCCCGGCCTATGAGAAGTTTCTTCTAAGGACCTGATCCAAAAGAGTATATACAAAGAGCAGCAGGAGTCCTACCTTTGATTAGGACGAAATGCTTTTCAAGCTTCACTCCTTGCCCCTGCCTATCAAAAACGGGACCAATTTCAGTTGGCTCAACTTTGACAGGGTTGTTAAATAAGAAGTAGCTGCTGCTTATTGGCCATTTGGCTTTTGAGATTTAAATGGAAGAGTTTGTTTTCCTACATGATGGGAAAATTTGAAACATCACAGAGCAATCAGATCCCAGCTACTTAATAACTATCAACTCTATTTGTTTTGTTTTGTTTTGTTTCTGTTTTGAGGTGGGCTTTGGCGCTGTCACCCAGGCAATAAATGACAATCATAGCTCACTGCAGCCTCGAACTCCGGGACTCAGGTGATCCACCTGCCTCCACCTCTCAAGTAGCTAGGGCTACGGCCATGTGCTGCCATGCCCAGCTAATTTTTGTAGGGGTTGTGTGTGTATGTGTCTAGAAGATGCGGTCTTGCTATGTTGCTCAGGCTGGTCTCAAATCCATGGGCTTAAGAGATCCCCCTAGGCCTCCCAATGTGCTGGGATTATAGGGGTAAGTCACCATGCCCGGCACATTTTACTTTTTTTGCTACACTTGCATAAACCCTAGTTTTTTGTTGTTGATTTTTGTTTGTTTTTCTTTTTTGAGAGGGATTCTTGCTCTGACACCCAGGCTGGGGTGCAGTGCCGTGATCTCAGCCCACTGCAACCTCCACCTCCCAGTTTCGAGTGATTCTTCTGCCTCAGCCTCCCCAGTAGCTGTGACTACAGGTGTGCAACCACACCTGGCTAATTTTTATTTTTGTACTTTTAGAAGAGACGGGGGTCTCATCATGCTGCCCAGGCTGGTCTCAAACTCCTGACCTCAAGTGATTCGCCTACCTCGGTCTCCCAAAGTGCTAGGATTACAGGTGTGAGCCACTGTACCTGGCCCACCCCCACCTGTTTTTTTTTTAGAGACAGCCTCACTGTCTTACCAGGTTGGGATGCAGTGGCACACTGATAGCTCATGGCAGCCTCGAACTCCTAGGCTTAAGCAAGCCTCCTGCCTCAGCGTATGAGTAACTGGGATTTACAGGAATGTGCCACCACACTTAGCTATTTTTTAAAATTTTTTGTGAACACGGGGTTTTGGTAAGTTTCCCAGGCTAGTTTTGAACTCCTGGCCTCAAGCATTCCTCTGCCTCAGCCTCCCAAAGTGCTGGGATTATAGGTGTGAGCCACAGAACCTAGCCTATGCCCTATTTGAATAGGGAAACCTGCTTTATGGTGTGAGAGCCTGTGGAAAAGGACTGCAGTTTAAGTGATGATTGCTGTAATGGATAGGGAGACTTTCATGATACTTCCTAGTTCATTTTTCTGATTTTGGTTGCTTCTGCTGAAACTCTTAAGTATATCTCTGGCCCATCTTATTTTAAAAGGCAAGCTTCTAGAGAGCCGAACATGGGGAGAACATGGAAACAAAAAGCTGAGCTGCACAAAGTCAGCAGGGAAGGGTTTTTCCAGCTGGAAGAGAGGAATTGCTTCTGCCTTTCCAGTTATTCAGCACATCTGTAGGCACACATGATGATTCTGCAAAAACGTTTACCTATTCTACACCTACACATTGTTTTCCAAATCCTGACCATGCTGCCTATTCAACCTACACAAGTTTGGCTCTTTAAGGCCAGGTGAGTTTTAAACTTCACTAAACAACTTTTAGGAAAACCTACCACTTACTGTCTGTGGTATCCTCAGTGCCTAGATCAGTGCAGACATAAGTAGGCATTTTAAAAGCTGAATAATACTTTATCGCCTCACCTCATTCAGAGCAGGGACCTTTGCTTACCCTGCAGTGTTAGGCCCTTACTCAACCCTACGTACCTGCCCTAGCTAGCTACATTCTCTGCCTAGCTTAATACAAAGGAGCATAGGGACAAGACCATTACCGAAGCACTATAGGAACCTATGTTAGAGTTCATTTTGGGGTGGGGAAGGGGGTGTTTTCCTGTTTATAAATGCAATATGCAATTCAAGCTTTCCTAGAGAATTTAGACAATATTTTAAAATTCAGAAAATAATGATTCCTTTGAAATCTGACCACCTGGAAATACTACTATTAACATTTTGATGACCACTCTATCGGATACTTGGCATTTATATCTACTTGTGCCTGTTTACATATAAAATTTTGAAAGATTGTACAAATATGCTGTTTTGCAACCTGCTTTTTTAAAAAGCATTGATATATTCTATATCAATGAATATACATATTTTAAATGATTTTATTTTAATGCATCATTATTCATTTAACCAATTTCCTGTTAGGCATTTTGATCTTTTGGGTTTTATAACCAGGCTATATTCTTACATGTCTCTCTTTACATCTGTCCATTTGGGTAGATTCCTATATTTGGAGTGTTGGGGTAAGAAGGTACATACTTTTTACATTGATGAGAAATGAGAGGTCTGTAGGAAGGTGATGATTTACAGTGGGGCCTACTCATAGCCATCCTGGGTCTTCTGATTTCTACTTCAACCTCCATCTTAAGATGGTTACTATGTGAACCAGCTACGTAAATTTTTTCAGTGTTTTAAAACTGGATCTCTCTGTTGGTCCCATTGCAGTGTCTTTCCTTATCATTAGCAAACTTGTTAGCCTTCATTATTTTGTTTTCCATTTATAGATCATCACCATCACTATCCAAGCATAATATTGTTACATTGAAGTTTATTTTGCAATCGAGCAGTGTCCTTGTGTCTAGAGAATGCCAAGGAAATACTGGGCCCCTGACGCTTAGCCACAGTGGTGAACTCTCAATGCGATCTGGAAATTGAGATCTTAACCCCTTTGTGTGGGAAAAACAGCATTGGTCTTTTGAGTGTTTCACATGATTTATCAAATATTTTTTATTATCATTATAACCAGTTAAGTGGATTGTGTTACTAAATAACAAATTCAATTATCTCACGTTTACCTTTTTGTTTGTTTTAAGACAGAGTCTCACTCTGTCACCCAGGCTGGAATGCAATGGCATAGTCTCGGCTCACTGCAGCCTCCACCTCCCTCCCAGGTTCAAGCGATTCTCCTGCCTCAGCCTCATGGGTAGCTGACTACAGAAGTGTGCTAACACATCTGGCTAATTTTTGTATTTTAGTAGAGACAGGGTTTCACCATGTTGGCCAGGCTGGTCTCGAACTCCTGACCTCGTGATCCGCCCACCTCGCCTCCCAAAGTGCTGGGATTACAGGCGTAAGCCACCGCGCCCGGCTTCGTGTTTACCTTTTAAGAGAGTCTGGGTTAGGCCAGGCCGTGTGGCTCACAGCTGTAATCCCAGCACCTTGGGAAGCTGAAGTGGGTAGATCATTTGAACCCAGGAGTTCAAGACCAGCCTGGGCAATGTGGCAAAACCTCATTTCTACAAAAACTTCAAAAATTAGTCAGGCATGGTGGTACTCAGCTACTTCACAAGCTGAGGTGGGAGGATTGCTTGAGCCAGGAAGGTTGAGGCTGTAGTGAGCTGTGATCATGCCACTGCACTCCAGCCGGGGTGATAGAGCAAGACTGTGTCTTCAGAAGAGTGTCTGGGTCATCTCAGACTATATAAATACCTATGTTGTTCTGTTCAGACTTCCTGCAGCCTCAGGTTGATAGCTTATCTTCACAGTTTAGAATATAGACCTGTAAGTGCTACCAAAGTGGTTGACCCAGGAGCTAGGGTAGAACCACCTGCATTCATTTCTTTGGGGCTTTGGACTGGCCCAGAACAGTATTCAGTGAATGAAATAGCTCTGAAGAGAAACAACCCTGTTTCTAAATTCAAGCCTTCCCATGGAGGGAATTTTTGGTCTTAGTAAATACTACAAACATATTGTTTTTAAAAGATTCAAATTTTTCAGGAGAGTAAAAAGATAGTTATTTGCACCCGTTTCCTAGTCGCTCATTTTCCCTCTCCAAACGGAAGAAACTAGTTTATGTCCCTCTTTCAAAGATAGTGTCTACACATTTGAACATCCAGATTTGTAAAACACATACTCTTGGCCGGGTGCGGTGGCTCACACCTGTAATCCCAGCACTCTGAGAGGCTGAGGCAGGTGGATCACGAGGTCAGGAGATCGAGACCATCCTGGCCAACACGGTGAAACTAAAAGTACAAAAATTGGCGGGGTGTGGTGGTGTGCACCTGTAGTCCCAGCTACTCGGGAGGCTGTGGCAGGAGAAATGCTTGAACCCGGGAGGTGGATGTTGCAGTGAGCCGAGATGGCACAACTGCACTTCAGCTTGGGCAAGAGAGCCAGACTTTGTCTCAAACAAACAAAAAAACATACTCTCTTCTTTACATTGCTTAGTGTCGCTAGAAATGTATCTTGGGGCTTCTCAACGATGACGGGAAGGAAGCATGGGTAAGAATAACTATGGGGCCGGTGCACCCAGAATCACGGACTAGGAAATTCTTTTTTTTTTTTTTTTTTTTTCGAGATGGAGTCTGGCTCTGTCGCCCAGGCTGGAGTGCAGTGGCCAGATCTCAGCTCACTGCAAGCTCCGCCTCCCGGGTTTACGCCATTCTCCTGCCTCAGCCTCCCGAGTAGCTGGGACTACAGGCGCCCGCCACCTCGCCCGGCTAGTTTTTTGTATTTTTTAGTAGAGACGGGGTTTCACCGTGTTCGCCAGGATGGTCTCGATCTCTTGACCTCGTGATCCGCCCGTCTCGGCCTCCCAAAGTGCTGGGATTACAGGCTTGAGCCACCCGCGCCCGGCCACGGACTAGGAAATTCTTGAACCCAGAGGTCACACTCTTCTATCCTGTGTGGAAACAGCATTTCCTCCTTTAGCCACAAAGAAGTTTGCACATGTATTTGTATTTTGCGTTTGCATCCAGCTTCAAAAAGTGTGTTTTTGTGCCTGCACGTGTCTGAGTGCGGGTGTTTGCATATCATTTAGTACGCCTCTGTGATTACCCTTAGTTTATTATTTTTCTGTGTCAGGATCTTGATGTGACTCGGTGCATGTCGCTGTTTGTGTGACATTGTGTATCATTCTTGGGGTGTGTATGGGTGTGTGTGTGCTATGTCATTATCTAAATATTACTTTTTTGGGGTGTCTGTGTGACGTCTGTAAAAGTCCACGCCTGTGTGTCTTGTCAGGGTGCTCTTCAGTGTCCAGCTGCCTCACTCATTGCATCCCATCATTCCCGGAAGATGGGCCGGTGTGGGAACAGTGGTACACCCCCATTCCTGCGTCTCAGAGAGAACGTGCGACAGCGTTCCCGGTACACCCGGCAGGCGGCCGCAGGGGCACGCTAAAAGGCCGTTGCGCGTGCACCCGTGTGCAGCCTTGGAGACAGCCTTCAAGACAGCCTTCGGGGTCGCGCGTTCTCGCGCGCGGCCTCTAGTGGCCTCAGAGGGCAGAGCTGACAGAAAAGAGGGCGGGGCTGGCGGCGACGGAAGTGAAGTCACTTCCGGGCTAGGGTGTTTGTTTGGACTGGAGAAGGGAGGCGGCGGGCGAAGCGCACGTCGAGCGGGGGAGCGGCGCTGCCTGTGGAGATCCGCGGAGGCCGACAGGATTCGTTGGCTGCCGTCCCCGCTGCTGTGCACTGGGTGAGGGGGTCCCCTCGGGCGGAGTGGCGATAGGGGTGCGGCGGTCGAGCGACAGCACGTCGGCGACGGCAGAGGGGCCTAAAGGGTTCCCTGGGTGATTGGCCACCGAGTCCCTTGCGGCCTCGGTTGTTCACTGCCTCTTTCCACCAAGTCTGAGGGATTAGCTTGGGCCTACTTCGTCTCTCTCTTCTCTGAGACATGGCCGTCGCTTTTTTTTTCATTGTCATTATTAATGATTTGGATCTCGCAGCTCTCTATCCGGGTCCTCAGTGGCGCGAGGGCTGCCGGGATAGCACTTCGCCTTATTGCCCATTCCCCCGGTCCTTTCTCCCTCCGCCGGGTACCCTTTCCCCTGCCCCCAACCACCGCCTCGGCAACAAAGCTCATTGTTTCTACCCACTTTACGCCTGCGCGTCGCCACGCGCAGCCCCTACTTGCTGCGCGTGCGCGCCTCAGCCGAGGCTGGGGTTTGGGGAGAGAGGGGCGGAGGAACTGGCGGACTCTTGGCGTCCTAGGGGAACGCTGCCACCGTCGACGGGCCTGATCAGATGATCGTCTTTCTCCCGTTTCTTTGCCATCCCGACCCCTTATTTTTGGTTGTATTGTAGCTCAGGTCCCGGAAAAAAGAACCTTTGAAATACTGGGAACCCTTACCCTAGGAGGGCGTTGAGTTAGATGAACTGTAAGGTCCTCTCACCTTTTAATAATTTTCTGTGCTTACTCTCCTTCCCCGCCACCGCCACCAAAAATAAATAAGGCTTGTGGTGAACTTATGTCTTCTAAACATTTGTTGCGGCAGCCACCAGTGATATTTTTTAGTGACTCTTAAAAGGAGTCTTACCTGTTTCCTTTTGTTTCTCTTTTCTCTGATTTGGCGCCCGTATCAACTCATAAAAACCCCAAACTCTAGAAAGAATTTGGCTTCCAATTTGCCTTGGAAGGTGTAGCAGCTGACAGCCTTTGACGTTTATTCCAACGGAAAGCAGATGCTCATGTTGGGTGTGCTGGCTAATGTTGGAACGTGGTGGCATTGTTTTTTCAGATTTCATTAGAGCAGTTAGATCAGACGTTGGTTTATATTTTCATTAAGTCGCTTTTGAAATTTCATCTGGCATAGGTTAGGTTTGCAATAAGTAAAAGTTCTCTATAATAATTTTTAATGAGACTCCACTATTTGCTTTTGTCATTCTGTTTCCAGTTAGTGAAAGACAGGATATTTGGGGAAAATTAGTCTGTTTATACCACTTGTCAGTTGTGAACTTGAAGAAAACTGTTTTTCACCAAAAAATATCACAGGATAGGTAACTTGACAATAACTATAGAGCCCATTTGTGTTTCTTTAAGGAATGGAGGTTAGGGAATGGAGATTTCCTCTAATGATTCAAGGCTGTGCATATTGCTCCTTAGGAACTCAAATTGAGGTAATTTCACCCTCTTTGGGTCAGAATCAGTTTATAGCAGGTTTTTCCTTAAACACTGCACCTTATTCAGGTTTATCCGTTTATGACTCTAGAGTGTGATGCTCCAGTTTTAGTGAAAATTTTTAAATTTATTAAATCAACACTTAGCAATTTGGTTGATACTGTGGGAGATTAAAGAATGTGGAAGGCAAGACCTCTGCCTTGTAATCTAATAACGTTTTGTGCTTTTAAAACATTTTCTTGTAATTTACATCCTGTTATTCATTCATTACCATGAAACGTGAAATGGGCAGAGCAAGTTTTTTTCTTTTAACTTTTTTTTTTTTTTTTGAGTTGGAGTCTCACTCTCGCCAGGCTAGAGTGCTGGAGTGCAGTGGCGCAATCTTGGCTCACTGCAACCTCCGCCTCCCCAGGTTCAAGCGATTCTCCTGCCTCCGCCTCCCGAGTAGTGGGGCGTACAGGCACTTGCCACCACGCCTGGCTAATTTTTTGTATTTTTAGTAGAGATGGGATTTCACCGTGTTAGCCAGGATGGTCTCGATCTCCTGACTTCGTGATCCTCCCGCCTTGGCCTCCCAACAGAGCAAGTTTTATCTTGCCTACTTGGGAATTAAGGAAATAGAAGCTTGAGAGATTATTTTTATGTAGCAAATATTTATGTAACACTTAATAATGCCAGGCATTGTTCTGATTGCTTTTACAAATATTAACTAATTTGATCCACAACATAGCTAGAAGATAGGCCCTACTATAAAATGAAGATAACAAATGAGATGTGAAGTAACTTGCCCAATGTCACATAGCTAATGATAGTCGGAATTCAAATCCACATAGTCCAGAGATTGTGTGCTGTTAACCATTATGTGGTGCTGTGTGATTTAGTGACAAGTCTAGGGTACTTTAAGGTGGTTAAGTAGCATAGCTGGGATTTGAACCCACAGTCTTCTGTGGTCTAAGGTCTTCTGACTGTGGTCTAAATTAAAGTTGTCCAAGTCTTTGCCTTTGTGATCTAGACCACCTGTTGCACAGGTGCATGAATAGTTTGCATTCGACATAGGCTAAGGTTCAGTTCCAGTAACTCCCTTTTTTCTTAATTTTTTCATTGTTTATAGAGTGGTGCTGTCCAATGATGAGGTACTGTGTGTAGTTATGAGCACTTGAGATGTGGCTAGTGTAAATGAAGAACTAAATTTTAATTAAATAGATCTATGTAGCTGATGGCCACCATATTGGAGGGGCACAAGTTTGGGGGATTTGAATTGCCTCTGCTTCCTTTATCAGTTTGTATAAATTTGGGTGACATTTCTAATGTACCGGAGCTTTTATCAGTAAGGATGATCCATCCTTGCTCTCACCTAATTACCCTTATTACACTACCGTTGAGATTAGGGTAGACTTTGGGATTTTCCTGTGACATTGTTTCATCTCTATAGGTTTAAGATCTGTGATTTTTACCTTGTCCCTTGGTCTAGAGACCTTTAACTGCCCTAAACGTTTAATCACCGAGGTAGATAATGCTAATTGTTATGTGCCAGGTTCTCTAACTAGGTAGTTATTAATTCCCATGTAACAGATGAGGAAACCGAGACTCAGGTTAAATAACTTGCCATAGTCACACAGTAAAGCAGCCTGGTTCCAGAGCCCATGGTTTTTTGTTGTTGTTTTTGAGATGGAGTCTCACTCTGTTACCCAGGCTGTAGTGCAGTGGCACAATCTCGGCTCACTGCAACCTCCGCCTCCAGGGTTCACACCATTCTCCTGCCTCAGCCTCTCGAGTAGCTGGGACTACAGGCCCTATCACCACACCCAGCTAATTTTTGTTTTTGTATTTTTAGTAGAGACGGGGTTTCACTGTGTTAGCCAGGATGGTCTCGATCTCCTGACCTCGTGATCCGCCCACCTTGGCCTCCTAAAGTGCTGGGTTACAGGTGTGAGCCACCGCCCTAGCCCAGAGCCCATGTTTTTTAATCGTTACCTTATTGCGCCAAATAGTAAAACAAAAAATTCAGTGCTTTCGCAGACTTCAGTGTGGAAAACAGCCAATTGAAAAATTTTGCGATCCTCTCTAACTGCCAAAGGAAGTATGCTTAAACGTATTATAGGCATAAAATACGATTAAATATATATATGCAAATAAGGTAAGGATCACAGTGGTTCAAAACAGAGTCCAAGGGAATGAGAAAAGATGGTGCCTATGAAAGAAACAGAAGAGAACTGTATTTGAATTTTAATGAGAATTCTTAAAAGATGAAACTAGTGGAGAAAGATTGTAAAACCTAAAAGATTTCTTTATTTTAAACTTTCATAGACAATGTAAAAGGACGCTGCTGGAAACCAATATGTCTTAAGAGGCATTTCAGGAGGGAAAACAGCTGAAGACACAATAAAGCCCTAAGTTGATAAATTGAAAGGGTTTGCTGACTTCCAGGCAGCAGTACTGGGAAAAAATTGCCCTTACCTAACCAAAATCTGGTGAAATATATAAATTTAAGTGTTAAACATCTTAAGCTGTCATCTAGAACGGGATTTTTAAATTTTTACTTAGTTTTTTGAGACGGAGATTCACTTTGTCACCAGGCTGGAGTGCAGTGGTGCAATCTTGGCTCACTGCAACCTCCGCCTCCCAAAAGTGGTTCTGCTGCCTCAGCCTCCCCAGTAGCTGGGACTATAAGCATGTGCCACCACGCCCAGCTAATTTTTGTATTTTTAGAGACGGGGTTTCACCATGTTGACCAGGCTGGTCTCAATCTCTTGACCTCGTGATCCGCACCCCTCGGCCTCCCAAAGTGTTGGGATTACAGGTGTGAGCCACTGTGCCCGGCCTATTTTTATTTTTTGAAATGCGGTCTCACTCTGTTGCTCAGGTTGGAATGCGGTTGCACCATCTCAGCTCACTGCAACCTCTGCCTCCCAGGTTCAAGCAATGCTCCTGCCTCAGCCTCTTGAGTAGCTGGGACTACAGCTGTGCACCACCACACCTGGCTTATATTTTGTATTAGAAGACATGGGGTTTCACCATGTTGGCCAGGGCTGCTCTCGAGCTCCTCACCTCAAGTGATCCACCTGCCTTGGCCTCCCAAAATGCTGGGATTATAGGCGTGAGCCACTGCGCCCAGCCTACAACGGGATTTTTAAAAGGAAAGAAAATTGATTTTCTGCAACATTGAAAGTTGGAATTATTGACAATAGATTATTGACAGGAAGAACAGACGTCTCAGAATACTGTTACAGCTACTTTTTTTTTTTCCAGCACAGTTACATGGAAATACTGGTGTTACAACTTTTTTTTTTTTTTTTTTTTTTGAGACAATCTTGCTCTCTGTCGCCCAGGCTGGAATGCAGTGGCGTGATCTTGGCTCACTGCTACCTCCACCTCCGGGATTCAGGCGATTCTCCTGCCTCAACCTCCTGAGTAGCTGACACTACAAGTGCCTGCCACCATGCCCGGCTAATTTTTGTATTTTTAGTAGAGGCAGGGTTTCACCATGTTGGCCAGGCTTTTGTAGAACTTCTGACCTCAAATGATCCACCCACCTCAGCCTCCCAAAGTGATGGGATTACAGGCCTGAGCCACTGCGCCAGGCCATACAACTAACATTTTTATTCAAACATGAAGACAAAAGATATTTTGGACACTGGCTTAGAATGATAAATCCTCAGGTAGCCTTTGAAACTATTTTACAAAGATAGGAAGTTAGGGGAAGATGATGAATATAAGAAACAATTATGAGTGGCCGGCATGGTGGCAGATATCTGTAATCCCAGCACTTCAGGAGGCTGAGGTGGGCCGATCACCTGAGGTCAGGAGTTCGAGGCGAGCCTGGCCAACATGGTGAAACCCCATCTCTACTAAGAATACATAAATTAGCCAGGCATGGTGTTACACGCTTGTAATCCCAGCTACTCGGGAGGCAGAGGTTGCAGTGAACCGAGATCGTGCAGCTGCACTTCAACCTGGGCCACAGAGTGAGACTCCATGTCAAAAAAAGAGAAAGAAACAATTATGAGTGATGAATTTATTTATTCTTGTTTTTGAAACAGGGTCTTGCTGTGTCACCCGGGCTGAAGTGCAGTGGCGTGATCTTGGCTCACTGCAGCCTCTGCCTCCCAAACTCAAGCAATTCTTCTGCCTTAGCCTTCTGAGTAGCTGGGACTACAAGGGAGCACCACCATGCCCAGCTAATTTTTTTTTTTTTTTTTTTTTTTTTTGACGGAGTCTTGCTCTGTTGCCCCAGCTGGAGTGCAGTGGCATGGTCTCGGCTCACTGCAAGCTCCACCTCCCGGGTTCACGCCATTCTCCTGCCTCAGCCTCCCGAGTAGCTGGGACTGCAGGTGCCCACCACAACTCCTGGCTAATTTTTTTTGTATTTTTAGTAGAGATGGGGTTTCACCGTGTTAACCAGGATGGTCTAGATCTCCTTACCCCGTGATCTGCCCGTCTCGGCCTCCCAAAGTGCTGGGATTACAAGCGTGAGCCACTGCACGCGGCCACACCAGGCTAATTTTTGTATCTTTTTTTTTTTTTTGAGTCAGAGTTTTGCTCTTATTGCCTAGGCTGAAGTACAGGGTGTAGTCTCTGCTCACTGCAACCTCCACCTCCCAGGTTCTAGCAATTCTCTTGCCTCAGCCTCCCCAGTAGCTGGAATTACAGGTGCCCGCCACCACACCCAGCTAATTTTTGTATTTTTGGTAGAGACAGGGTTTTGCCATGTTGGCCAGGCTGGTCTTGAACTCCTGACCTCAGGTGATCTGCCCGCCTTGGCCTCCCAAAGTGCTGGGATTACAAGTGTGAGCCACCGTGCCTGTCCTGAGTGATGAATTTAGTAAAATATAAATGGATAATGTGAAGTGTCAAGTATTCAATTCAAAAATTATTTTAAAACATATAGTAAGTGAAAACCTAATAGTAGGAATCTACCAGTGCTAAATTCCACAAAACTGAAGATTGGGAGGGAAGAAGTGTGTAAGTAAAATAATTTTAAAGGGCTTGCCTTGGCTCAGAGCAGGCATTGGGTTGGGTATATTGGAGAAGGAAAGGCATTCTAAATGGGTGTAGAGAGTTGTTTTTTGTTGTTTGTTTGTTTGTTTTCTCTGAGATGGAGTGTCGCTCTGTTGCCCAGGCTGGAGTACAGTGGTGTGATCTTAGCTCACTGCAACCTCCGCCTCCCGGGTTCAAGCAATTCTCCTGCCTCAGTCTCCTGAGTAGCTGGGACTACAGGCATACACCACCACGCCTGGCTAATTTTTGTATTTTTAGTGGAGACCAGGTTTCACCATGTTGGCCAGGATGGTCTCGATCTCCTGACCTTGTGATCCACCCGCCTCAGCCTCCCAAAGTGCTGGGATTACAGGCATAAGCCACTGCCTCCCGCTCTTGGAGTACGTTTTTAATTGTTAGGAAAATACTTAAAGCTGTTAAGTGTAGGAAAATAAACACCATAGGAAAGAAATAGTTAATAGAACATTTGAAAAAGCATAAGAAAAGTAAACATGAAATTATGGTGAAAGACATAAGACAAAGTATCAGTTATCAAAAATGTTAATTCCTGGCTGGGCGGGGTGTCTCTCATGCCTGTAATCCCAGCACTTTGGGAGGCTGAGGCGGGCGGATCACAAGGTCAGGAGTTCGAGACCAGCCTGGCCAACATGGTGAAACGCGGTCTCTATTAAAAATACAAAAGGCCGGGCACAGTCACTCATGCCTGTGATCCTAGCACTTTGGGAGGCCGAGGCAGGCGGATCACGAAGTCAAGAGATCAAGACCATCCTGGCCAACATGGTGAAACCCCATCTCTACTAAAAATACAAAATTTAGCTGGACGTGGTGGCACGCGCCTGTGATCCCAGCTACTCGGGAGGCTGAGGCAGGAGAATAACTTGAACTGGGGAGGCAGAGGTTGCAGTGAGCTGAAATGCGCCACTACACTCCAGCCTGGTGACAGAGCAAGACTCCATCTCAAAAAATAATAATAAAAATAAAAACAAGAAAAGCCAGGTGTGGTGGCGGGGGTCTATAATCCCAGCTACTCTGGAGGCTGAGACAGGAGAATTGCTTGAACCCAGGAGGCAGAGATTGCAGTGAGCTGAGATTGCGCCACTGCACTCCAGCCTGGGCATCAAAGCGAGACTCCATCTCAAAAAAAAAGTGCTGGGGTTACTCACTCCTGTAACCCCAGCACTTTGGGAGGCCAAGGTGGGTGGATCACCTGAGGTCAGGAGTTCAAGACCAGCCTGACTAAGATGAAGAAACCTCGTCTCTCCTAAAAATACAAAAATTAGCTGGGCATGGTGGCGCATGCCTGTAATCCCAGCTACTCGGGAGGCTGAGGCAGGAGAATCTCTTGAACCCGGGAGGTGGAGGTTGTGGTGAGCCGAGATCGTGCCATTGCACTCCAGGCTGGGCAATAAGAGGGAAACTCCGTCTCAAAAAAAAAAAAAAAAGTTCCTTATGAGACAACAATTCTCAGACTGGGTCACATATTCTGTCTACTGTAGTGGAGGACTTGGATAAACCACTTTCAGAATTGAACAGATCAAGTAAAAAAGATGAGTGTAATATATATACGTTATTCTTGTACTTTAGAAATAGAAATCACAGGCCAGGTGTGGTGGCTCACACCTGTAATCCCAGCACTTAGGGAGGCCGAGGCAGATGGATCACAAGGTCAGGAGTTCGAGACCAGCCTGGCCAACATGGCAAAAACCCCATGTCTACTAAAAATGCAAAAATTAGTGGGTCGTGGTGGCATGTGCTTGTAGTCCCAGCTACTCGGGAGCCTGAGACAGGAGAAGCACTTAAACTTGGGAGGTGGAGGTTGCAGTGAGACGAGATCGTGCCACTGCATTTCAGCCTGGGTGACAGAGTGAGACTCTGTCTCAAAAAAAATAAAATAAAATAAAAATAAAAAAATTGAAATAGTTGAGGTTGAAAGATCATGCCTGCAACTTCTCAAATGGTTAAGCAAAAAAAATATATATAGAGAGAAAACAGGCAAAAGGCTGTTTGATGAATCTAGATGAAAGGTTTGTGTTCCTTGTATTCTTTCATTTTTTGATATTGGTATAGAAATACACAATTACGGAATAAAGAATCTCAGAATAGATACAGACATGGGAATTTAATTATGATAAACATGAGGAATAAGCTTTCATTAGTTAGTGGGGGATGATGTAATTTATATGGAAAAATACAGATCCTTCACATACTCAAATGTTTACATGAACTAAAGATTTAAATGTAAAAACTTGAAACTATAAAAATATTGAGAGAAAAATACAGGAAATGTAATCTCATTGTGGAAAAAGACTTTCCAGAAGCTGTAAAGGAAAACAAATGTCATTTTTAGCTCATCTGATGGCAAAAATAAAATACAATACATATATAATATCTGAAATTGTTGAAGATACAGCAGAAGGGATGCACCCAAATAGTATAATAGGAATGCATATTGCCACATTTTTATAATAATTTGTCAACTCTTACAGTTAAAATACACATGGCCCTTGACACAGTTATTCCCACTTACAGGAATATATCCTATAGGAAGCACTATTACCTTGTCTCTACTAAAAAAAAAAAAAAAAAAAAAAAGTGATCATAGCAGGATTGTATGTAATGGCAAAAAGTGGGAACGTAAGTGTACATCAGAAGGGGGTGGTTGAGTAAGTGGTGTTGTATCCATTAAAAAGTGAAGTAGGCCGGGCGCGGTGGCTCACACGTGTAATCCCAGCCCTTTGGGAGGCCGAGACGGGCGGATCACGAGGTCAGGAGATCGAGACCATCCTAGCTAACATGGTGAAACCCCATCTCTACTCAAAAATACAGAAAAACTAAGGCCGGGCACGGTGGCTCAAGCCTGTAATCCCAGCACTTTGGGGGGCCGAGACGGGCGGATCACGAGGTCAGGAGATCAAGACCATCCTGGCTAACACGGTGAAACCCCGTCTCTACTAAAAAGTACAAAAAACTAGCCGGGCGTGGTGGCGGGCGCCTGTAGTCCCAGCTACTCGGGAGGCTGAGGCAGGAGAATGGCGTAAACCCGGGAGGCGGAGCTTGCAGTGAGCTGAGATCCGGCCACTGCACTCCAGCTCGGGCGACACAGCGAGACTCCGTCTCAAAAAAAAAAAAAAAAACTAGCCGGGCGAGGTGGTGGGCGCCTGTAGTCCCAGCTACTCCAGAGACTGAGGCAGGAGAATGGGGTAAACCCGGGAGGCGGAGCTTGCAGTGAGCTGAGATCCGGCCACTGCACTCCAGCCTGGGCGACAGAGCGAGACTCCATCTCAAAAAAAAAAAAAAAAAAAGTTAAGTATACTGAGATCCGGCCACTCACTCCAGCCTGGGCGACAGAGCGAGACTAGTCTAAAAAAAAAAAAAAAAAAAAAAAAGTTAAGTATACCAATACCTGTTGACTAGGGAAGATTTTATGTAATATATTTAGTATAATTCTGTTAAAATACAGAAATGCTTTATGCATGTTTATATAAACAAAGAATTATGAAAGGATACATATTAAGCTGTTAACATTGATGAATTACCTCTATGGTAGGATCAGAGATGGAGAGGGAAAAAATATATACACTTTAGACATTTGTACACCTAACTTTTTTTTTCTTTTCTTTTTTTTCTTTTTTTGTAGGTAGCATGTACTTTTTACATTCATCCCTGTCACTTTTTTTTTTTTGAGAAATGGGGTCTTGCTCTATCACCCAGGCTGGAGTGCAGTGGTGCAATCATGGTTCAAGTAATCCTCCTGTCTCAGCTTTCCAAGTAATTGGATCTACAGGTGCACACCACCATGCCCAGCTAATTTAAAATGTTTTTTGTATAGATGGGATTTTGGTATGTTTCCCACACTGATCTTGAATTCCTGATCCCAAGTGATCCTCTCGCATCGGCCTGCACGTCAATGCTTGCGTTCCTAACAAAATTGATCCTAAATTTGTGCAAAGACCCCGCTGTCCAAAAATTTTCAAATGAATACTGAAAGCATAAAGTGAAAAATTACTGTTTATGTCAGATTGAGCATCCCGATTTGAAAATTTGATATCTGAACTGTTCCAAAGTCCAGAACTTTTTGAATGCCAACATGACACAGAATTTCAGATTTGGGATGCTCAACTGCAAGTATAATACAGTATTCCAAAATCTGAAAAAAACCCAAAACACTTCTGGTTCTAAGCATTTTGGGTAAGAGGTACTCCATACTTCTTTTGTGATTTTCACTAGGAAAATCTGACTTACATATATTTTAATGACTACTAGATACATTAAACTAGTCTTTCTGAGTTAGTTTTGCTGTGTTATCAAAACGTGTTATCTCCTTTGCATGAGATTAATACTGATCTTTTTTATATTTGATATATTTTCTGACAGTTTTAGGGTTTTAAAGCATAATATGCCTTGAAACAAATACAGGATGTAAGAAACCTGGGGAAAAATTATTGGCTTTCTCGGTTAATTCCTGCCAGTTTTTTTTTGTTTTGTTTTGTTTTGTTTTTGAGACGGAGTTTTGCCTTTTTTTTCCCAGGCTGGAATGCAATGGAGCGATCTCGGCTCACCGCAAACTCAGCCTCCTGGGTTCAAGTGATTCTCCTGCCTCAATCTCCCGAGTAGTTGTGATAACAGGCATGCACCACCACACCCGACTAATTTTGTGTTTTTAGTAGAGATGGGGTTTCTCCATGTTGGTCAGGCTGGTCTCAAACTCCTGACCTCAGGTGATCTGCCTGCCTCAGCCTCCTGAAGTGCTGGGATTAGAGACGTGAGCCACCACGCCCAGCCTGCCTGCCAGTGGTATAGCGGGTCAGAATGAGGCATGAGCCAAAGATAAGATAGTAACACATGAGGTCGGGCACGGTAGCTCACGCCTGTCTGTAATCCAGCACTTTGAGAGGCCAAAGCGGGTGGATCACCTGAGGTTGGGAGTTTTGAGACCGGCCTGACCAACGTGGAGAAACCTCCGTCTCTACTAAAAATACAAAATTAGCCGGGCATTGTGGCGCATTCCTGTAATCCCAGCGACTCGGGAGGCTGAGGCAGGAGAATCCCTTGAACCCGGGAGGTGGAGGTTGTGGTGAGCTGAGATCGCACCATTGCACTCCAGCCTGGGCAACAAGAGCGAAACTCCGTCTCAAAAAAAACCAAAGTAACAGATGACTATAGTCGACTTCAGTTTTGTGTTTTTGTTTTCCTCTGTGACTTATTTGTACCAGAGTTTGTTTTTTTACTGTATTGTTAAGTCATTACGTGCTTTTGGTCCTTAAAGGTCATTCAAGCAAATTAGTTCCTTCTTTTGTGTGTCCAGCATTTCTTCTAAGTTTTAATTATTTTTGTTCTGGAGAAAGGCATTCTCTCAGCCAGGGAAGACCCTCAACATATATAGGTTTGAGTTCATTGACTCTTGGGATATTGAAGCCATTTGTTTCTGGCTTTTTCTGAATAGGATGATAATATACCCCAGCTGTTGTACACATTTTTATTGTGTATTATTTTCTTAAGGGTTACCCTGGAGATTATAATTAACATCTTAGTTTGTAACAATTCAGTTTGCGTTAATATCAGCTTAGTTTCAAGTGTATCCAAAAGACTATAGCTTAGTACTAGTCCCCCACCATTATTACATTTGTAATTACAAAATAATTACATGTATTTTGTAATTTGTTACTACAAAATACATGTTTATACATTGTATGCCCTTTAACATAGATTTATAATTCTTGTATTACGCATTTGTCTTTTTGTGTGTGTGTGTGAGACAGAGTCTCAATGTTGTTGGCCTGGGATGGAGTGCAGTGGCACTGTCTCGGCTCACTGTACCCTCTGCCTCCTGGGTTCCAGCAGTTCTCCTGCCTCAGTCTCCCGAGTAGCTGAGATTACAGGTGCCTGCCACCATACCCACCTAATTTTTTTGTATTTTTAGTAGAGACGGGGTTTCACCATGTTGGCCAGGCTGGTCTCGATCTCCTGACCTCAGGTGATTCACCTACTTCGGCCTCCCAAAGTACTGGGATTACAGGCATGAGCCACTGTGCCCAGCCTTGTCTTTTAAATAATGTAGAAAGAAAGAGGAGTAATAAGCCAAAATATGTTATTACAGACTTTTGTGTCTACCTGTATAAGTTACTTTTACTGGCATTTTAATTTTGTGTGGATTCAGTTTAATGTCTATTGAGTTCTTTCAGCCTGCACGACTCACTTTAGCTTTTCTTATAGGACAGGTCTACTAGTGACAAACTGTCCATTTTTGCTTATCTGGGAATGACTTAATTTCTCCTTCATTTTTGAAAGGGTAGTTTTGCCAGATAAAGAATTCTTGGTTCGATTGTTTTTCTTTCAGCATTTTGAATATGTTACCTTCTGACCTCCATGGTTTCTGGTGAGAAATCAGCTGTTAATCTTATTGAGGATCCCTTGTATGTAATGAGTTGCTTCTCTTGATGTTTTCAAGATGCCCTCTTTGTCTTTCAACAATTCGATTGTATTGTGTATTGGTATGGGTCATATTGAATTTATCCTACTTGGAGTTAATTGGGCTTCTTAGATACATAGATTTGTGTCTTTTTATCAGATTTGGGGAGTTTTAGGCTGTTATCTCTTCAAATGTTTCTGACCTATTCTCTTCTGGGAATTCCATTATATAAATTTTGGCACAGTCGATGTCTCCTGGGTCTCTCAACGTTCTGTTCATTTTTCTTCATTTCCTCATTCTGCTTCTCAGACTGGATAAATCTCAATTGACCTTTCCTTAAATTCGCTGATTCTTTTTTCTCCCTGCTCATATCTGCTGTTGAACCCCTCTAGTAAATTTTTCATTTCAGTTGTACCTTTTTTTTTTTTTTTGAGATGGAGTCTTGCTCTGTTGCCCAGGCTGGAGTGCAGTGGCATGGTCTCAGCTCACTATGACTTCCAACCTCCACCTCCTGGTTCAAGCAATACTCCTGGCTCAGCCTCCTGAGTAGCTGGGAGTACAGGCACGTGCTACCACATCTGACTAAATTTTGTACTTTTAGTAGAAACGGGGTTTCACTATGTTGGCCAGGCTGGTCTTGAACTCCTGACCTTGTGATCCTCCTACCTTGGCCTCCCAGAGTCCCAAAGTGCTGGGATTACAGGTATGAGCCACCACGCCTGGCCCAGTTGTACTTTTAAACTCTAGAATTTCTATTTGTCTCTCTTTTTTTTTTTTTTTTTAATTTTACTTATTTATTTATTTATTTATTTATTTTGGAGACAGAGTTTTCACTCTTGTTGCCTTGCCCAGGCTGGAGTGCAGTGGTACGATCTCTGCTCACTGCAATGTCCACTTCTTGAGTACAAACTATCCTCCTGCCTCAGCCTCCCAAGTAGTTCGGATTACAGGCACTCACCCCCATGTCCGGCTAAATTTTTTGAATTTTTAGTAGAGACGGGGTTTCACCATGTTGTCCAGGCTGGTCTCGAACTCCTGACGTCAGGTATCTGTGCCTGCCTTGGCCTCTCAAAGTGCTGGGATTACAGGCGTGAGCCACCGCAGCCCATTATTTGTCTCTATTGATATTCTCTATTTGGTGAGACATCGTTCTATGGTTCCTTTTATTTTTTTCTACATGGTTTCCTTTAGCTCTTTTAACGTATTTAATATACTTGATTTGAAGTCTTTGGCCAGGCACAGTGGCACTTTGGGAGGCTGATGCGGGCAGATCACCTGAGGTCAGGAGTTCGAGACCAGCCTGGACAACATGGCGAAACCCTGTCTCTACTAAAATAATAGAAAAATTAGCTGGGTGTGGTGGCAGGCGCCTGTAATCCCAGCTACTTGGGAGGCTGAGGAAGGAGAATCGCTTGAACCTGGGAGGCGGAGGTTGCAGTGAGCCAAAATCAAGCCACTGCACTCCAGCCTGGGCAACACAGGGAGACTCTGTCTCAAAAAATAAATAAATAAATAAATAAATAGGCTGGGTGCGGTGGCTCACACTGTAATCCCAGCACTTTGGGAGGCACCTGAGGTCAGGAGTTTGAGACCAGGCTGGTCAACATGGTGAAAACCCCATCTCTACTAAAAACTACAAAAATTAGCCAGACATGGTTGTGGGTGCCTGTGATCCCAGCTACTTGGCAGGTTGAGGCAGGAGAATCACTTGAACCCAGGGGGCAATGAACTTGAGATCATGCCATTGCACTTCAGCCTGGGTGACAAAGCAAAACTCTGTCTCAAAAACAACACATTAAATAAATAAAGTCAGCTGGTCATGGTGGCTCATGCCTGTAATACCAGCACTTTGGGAGGCCGAGGCAGGCGGATCACGATGTCAGGAGTTCAAGACTAGCCTGACCAACATGGCAAAACCCCATCGCTACTAAAAATACAAAAATTAGCCAGGCGTGGTGGCGTGCACCTGTAATCCCAGCTACTCGGGAGGCTGAGGCAGGAGAATCACTTGAACCCAGGAGGTGGAGGTTGCAGTGAGCCAAGATCACGCCATTGTACGCCAAGCCTGAGCAAAAAGAGCAAAAAGCTCCTCCTCAAAAATAATAAATAAATAAAGTCTTTGTCTAATCTAATATCTGGGCTCCCTTGGGGACAGTTTCTATTAATTTATTTTTTGTCTGTGTATGAGTCATACTTTTTTCTTTGCATGTCTCATACTTTTTGTTGAAAATGACATTGTGGGCTGGGCACGGTGACTCACACCTGTAATCCCAACACTTTGAGAGAGAGGCCAAGGTGGGTGGAGTATTTGATGTCAGGAGTTCGAGACCAGCCTAGCCAACATGGTGAAACCCCTTCTCTACTAAAAATATACAGAAAATTAGCCAGGTGTGCTGGCACGCGCCTCTGGTCCCAGCGACTCGGGATGCTGAGGCAGGAGAATCACTTGAACCTGGGAGGTGGAGGTTGCAATGAGCTGAGATCGAGCCACTGCACTTCAGCCTGAGTGAAAGTGCAAGACTCCGTCTCAAAAAAAAAAAAAAAAAAGGAAAAAAAAATGACATTTTGAATGATATAATGTGGCGATTCTGGAAATTAGATTCTCCCCAGGTTTGTTGCCACTTATTGTAGTTGTCATTTTAGTACCTTTTCTGAAAGAGTTTAGTAAAATTTGTATTCTTTTTGTGTGTGTGGCCATTGAAGTCTCTCTTCCATTAGCTTAGTGGTCAGCTAGTAATTTGACAGATTTTTTAAAATGCCTTGAAGCAAAAAGCAACTCCCCTAGTCTTGGCATATGGGTCCTGTGGATGTGTTGAGGCACACCTTCAACAACTCTGCCTTTGCCTTCACTTGCTGCATGGGGAGAGCCTGAAATTCAGCCAGAGGTGAAAACTTAGGGCATTTTCAGGTCTTTTCTGAATATCTGCTCAGCACTGACATGCCCATGGCTTTCTAGGACTACCAGAATATGTGGGAGCTTTTCAAAGCTCTTACTCTCAAAGCATCTCCTTCACCAGCCTTTCTTCCCAGGCTTTTTACTGTGTTGATTGTTTGCCCTGTTATTGCTACTATATTTACCCTTAACTGTTTTTGACAAATATGTGTGCTACTGCCCCATCCTACTCCCCACAGCAAACTCTTGAGCCAGTCCTTCAGGGAGCCAGGTCAAAACAACCAGAGTTCTTTGTTAATATTATATTGCAGCCAGGCGCTGTGGCTCACGCCTGTAATCCAAACACTCTGGGAGCTTGAGGCTGGCGGATCACGAGGTCAAGAGATCGAGACCATCCTGGCCAACAAGGTGAAACCATGTCTGTACTAAAAATACAAGCATTAGGTGGGCGCAGTGGCGCATGCCTGTAGTCCCAGCTACTCGTGAGGCTGAGGAAGGAGAATCGCTTGAACCTGGGTGGCAGAGGTTGCAGTGAGCTGAGATTATGCCACTACACCCCAGCCTGGGCAACAGAGCAAGACTCCATCTCAAAGAAAATAAAAATAATATTTATATTGCTACCTCCAACTTGTACCAAGAACACAGGCTGTTGTCTTCAAGGCTTACCAAGCTCCAAGTGGGAGATGGCACCAGGGTAGTTTAAAATACCACAGAGGTATTTTACCAGAATTGAACTTTTTTTTTTTTCTTAAGCATTTCTTTGGAAGTTTATCGTTGCATTGGCAGTTCTTTTTAGTAGTTTTGTAGAGATAGGGGTCTCGCTATGTTGCCCATGCTGGTTTTGAACAGCTGGGTCTGGAGATCCACCTCAGACTCCCAAAGTGCTGGGCCCTGGTGCATGTTTTAGAGTCAGGCTACTTGACTTGAATTTCAACTCCACTGTTCAGTAGTTGTATAACCTGGAACAAGTTACTTAAGACTTAGTTCTTTGTCATGGAAATGAATTTGGCCATAATCCCTACAACCACAGGACTTTTGTGAGTATTAAATAGATGATGACTGTAAGGCCCTTAAATACAATACTATTGTTGAATATGTGTTTAATTTTTAAGAAAAATGTATACAATATTAGCAGTGCTTACTTTTGGGAAAAGGATTTGGAGTGAGGATTGTGTCTGGTGGTAGGGAGGGAGGCAGCTACCTTTTTTGCTCATTGTTTCTGTCACAGTTGAAAATGTATAGCTGAGGCCGGGAGTGGTGGCTCACGCCTGTAATCCCAGCACTTTGGGAGGCAGAGGCGGGCGGATCACGAGGTCAGGAGTTCGAGATCAGCCTGACCAACATGATGAAACCCCGCCTCTACTAAAAATACGTAACTTAGCAGGGCGTGGTGCACGCCTGTAATCCTAGCTACTCAGGAGGCTGAGGCAGGAGAATCGCTTGAACCTGGGAGGCGGAGGTTGCAGTGAGCCGAGATCGTGCCACTGCACTCCAGCCTGGGTGACAGAGTGAGACTCCATCTCAAAAAAAAAAAAAAAGAAAATGTACAGCTAAAAGACTGACTAGCATTGAACACACTGGGTTCAAGAGAACTGAAAACATGCTCATATAAAAACTTGCACACAAATACCGATAACAGCAATATTTATAGCCAGAAAGTGGAAACAACCGCAGATGTTCATTAATCACAGTAAATAAACAAAATGTGTATCTCCATATAATGGAATATTATTTGCAATTAAAAGGAATGAAATGCTGATACCTGCTACAACATAGGTGAACCTTGAAAACATTGTAGTAAGTGAAAGAAGCCAGACATGAGAAGAGGACACATATTTTATGATTCCATTTATATGCAATGTTCAGAATAGGCAAATCTATAGAGACAGACAGTAGACTGCTAGTGGTTGCCTGCTGTTGGGGGCCTTGGGAAATAGAGTGACTACAGATGGGTATGGAGTTTCTTTTTGGGGTGGCAAAAATGTTCTGGAATTAGGTAGTGGTGGTGGTGTTAAAACCACTGAATCAAACACTTTAAAATAGTAAATTCTTGGCCGGGCGCGGTGGCTCAAGCCTGTAATCCCAGCACTTTGGGAGGCCAAGACGGGCGGATCACGAGGTCAGGAGATCGAGACCATCCTGGCTAACACGGTGAAACCCCGTCTCTACTAAAAAGATATAAAAAACTAGCCGGGCGAGGCAGCGGGCGCCTGTAGTCCCAGCTACTCGGGAGGCTGAGGCAGGAGAATGGCGTGAACCCAGAATCGCTTGAACCCGGGAGGCGGAGGTTGCAGTGAGCGGAGATCGCGCCACTGCACTCCAGCCTGGGCGACAGAGCGAGACTCCGTCTAAAAAAAAAAAAAAAAAAATAGTAAATTCTTTTTTTGAGATGAGGTCTTGCTCTGTTGCCCAGGCTGGAATGCAGTGGCGTGCGATCATGGCTGTCTGCAGCCTTAACCTCGGGCTCATGTGATCCTCCCACCTCACCCTCTTGAGTATCTGGGACCACAGGCGTGCACCACCACACCCAGCTAAGTTTTTTTTTAAGACAGAGTCTCACTCTGTCTCCCAGGCTGGAGAGTGCAGTGGCACAATCTTGGCACACTGCAACCTCCACCTCCCAGGTTCAAGTGATTCTCCTGCCTCAGCCTCCCCAGTAGCTGGGATTACAGGCATGCGCCACCACATCCAGCTAATTATTAGTAGACGGGGTTTCACCCTATTGGCCAGGCTGGTCTCGAACTCCTGACCTCGTGATCCGCCCGCCTTGGCCTCCCAAAGTGCTGGGATTACAGGCGTGAGCCACCACACCTAGCCGCCTTTTTTTCTTTAGAGGAACTGATTATTATTTAGTCAAGACTTGCTATCAAAACAGTTTTTCATCCAAGTTTAATGATAAAAATAATATTCATTGTCTTTTTTCTGTCTTGTCTGCTAAAGTGCCTCAATTTCCTAACAAATCATACTATCATTTTCTTTTCTTTTTTTTCTTTTTGACACAGTCTCGCTCTGTCACCCAGGCTGGAGTGCAATGGCGCAATCTTGGCTCACTGCAACCTCCACCTCCCGGGATCAAGCGATTCTCCTGCCTCAGCCTTCCGAGTAGCTGGGATTACAGGCATGCGCCACCATGTCCAGCTGATTTTTGTATTTTTTTAGAAGAGACAGAGTTTCACCCTGTTGGTCAGGCTGGTCTTGAACTTCTGACCTCGTGATCCACCCACCTTGGCCTCCCAAAGTGCTGGGATTAGAGGCGTGAGCCACTGCGCCCAGCCTCATGTTTTCTTTCTACCATCACCATAGCACATAACTCTGAGTCTGTTTCTGCCTTTCTTTTGTTTCGTTGTATTGTTGTTTTTCGAGACAGTGTCTTGCTCTGCCGCCCAGGCTGGAGTGCAGTGGCACTATCTCAGCTCACTGCCACCTTTACCTCCCAGGCTCAGGAGATCCTCCTACCTTGGCCTCCCAAGTGGGACTGCAGGCATGCACCACTGACCTGGCTTTGCCATATTGCCCAGGCTGGTCTCAAACTCCTGGGCTCAAGCGATCCACCCCTGTCAGCCTCCCAAAGTGCTGGGATTACAGGCAGGAGCCGTGCCCAGCTTGTTTATGTCTGCCTTTCTTTTTTTCTTTTTTCTTTTTTTTTTCTTTTTTGGAGACAGGATCTTGCTTTCTTGCCCAGGCTGAAGTGCCATGGTGTGATCTCGCCTCTCTGCAACCTCTGCCTTCCAGGTTCCAGTGATTCTCTTGCCTCAGCCTCCCAGATAGTTGGGATTATAGGCATGCACCACCACATCCAGCTAATTTTTTGTATTTGTAGTACATAGATGGGGTTCACTGTGTTGCCCAGGCTGGTTTCGAACTCTTGGGCTCAAGCAATCTGGCTGCTTTGGCCTCCCAAAATGCTGGAATTACTGGAGTAAGCCACAGAGCCCGGCCTGCGTTTCTTTTGTAAACATACATATTATAGCTAGGACAGAAGTTCCCAGAAATTTTTAGTTGATGACCTCTCAACAATTAAAATTTTCACCACTGTGATCCTATTGTCATTCGTATCTAGTATTTGTCATATTACATGAACAGCTCTGGATTTTTATTACGCTTATGTCCTCTTAAGGGTAAATCCATAAAATTTAAAGGGCCAGGCAACACACATAGGGACTAGTCTTTTCCCTGAAACGTATCCCAAAAGGAAAAAAAATACATATATTTCCAGTAGGAGATTTTAGATTTAGTATTTTACTTGATTATTATAAATTTGAACTAAGCAGACCTCATTAGACCTTCCTTTGGCACAAGTCACAATACTGCTTGAGTTTATGTACAGGTGAATTGTTTTATGTAAACCTATTTTTAGTGATTTCAAACTTAATGAATTGGAATATTTTAGAATGTGAAACCTTGTGCTTCAAATGTTTAGCCTGCAATGTATCAATTAGGTTAGATCATGTTATCAGCTATTGAGTAGTATAAGACATCAGGCTTGTAGTTGATACAACTTATACTCAGATGAAAAGAGACTGGGCTGGGCGCGATGGCTCATGCATGTAATCCCAGCACTTTGGGAGGCCGAGACAGGTGGATCATTTGAGGTCTTGAGTTCAAGACTAGCCTGGCCAACATGGTGAAACCCAGTCTCTACAAAAATACAAAAGTTAGCTGGGTGATAATGGCACACACCTCTAATCGCAGCTACTCTGGAGGCTGAGGCAGGAGAATTGCTTGAGCCTGGGAGGCGGAGGTTGCTGCACTCCAGTCTAGGTGACAGAATAAGACCCTGTCTCAAAAAAAAAAAAAAGACACTAGATGCCTGAAACTCACTGTACAGTGAGGAAATCCAGACATGGCAGAACTTGACATGGACCTAGAGAAAAAGCAGACACAGAATGGGCTATGAAGGAGAGATCAGAACTATACCTGAAGAACCTGAGAGGTTATTAAAAATCTGTTAGTTTTAGGCCAGGCATGGTGGCTCACGTCTGTAATCCCAGCACTTTGGGAGGCCAAGGCGGGCGGATCACGAGGTCAGGAGATCGAGACCATCCTGGCTAACACAGTGAAAACCCGTCTCTACTAAAACAGTACAAAAAATTAGCCGGGCCTGGTGGCAGACGCCTGTAGTCCCAGCTACTTGGGAGGCTGAGGCAGGAGAATGGCGTGAACCTGGGAGGCAGAGCTTGCAGTGAGCCAAGATCGCGCCACTGCACTCCAGCCTGGGCGACAGAGCAAGACTCTGTCTCAAAAAAAAAAAAAAATCTGTTAGTTTTCACTTTCAATCCCTGGACTTTTTGAAGTCAGTTTTTAAAAATTGAATTTGCTCTTCATCATTTAATCACTTGATGACTTGATGCCTCAGTCTGTGTTTGGCGGCGGCGGCGGTGGTGGTGGTGGTTGTTTGAGGTGGAGTTTCACTCTGTTGCCTGGGCTGGAGTGCAGTGGTGCGATCTCGGCTCACTGCAACCTCCACCTCCTGGGTTCAAGTGATTCTCCCACCTCAGCCTCCTGAGTAGCTGGGACTACAGGCATGTGCCACCATGCCCAGCTAATTTTTTCATTTTTAGTTTTGGTTTTGTTTTTTTTTTTTTGAGATGGAGTTTCACTCTTTTTGCCCAGGCTGGAGTGCAATGGCTCGATCTCGGCTCACCACAACGTCTGCCTCCCAGGTTCAAGCGATTCTCCTGCCTCAGCCTCCCGAGTAGCTGGGATTACAGGCATGCACCACCACCCCAGCTAATTTTGTAATTTTAGTAGAGATGGGGATTCACCATGTTGGTCAAGCTGGTCTTGAACTCCCGACCTGAGGTGATCCACCCGCCTCGGCCTCCCAAAGTGGTGTGATTACAGGCATGAGCCACTGCCCCTGACCTTTTTTATATTTTTAGTAGAGACAGGGTTTCACCATGTTAGGCTGGTCTCAAACTCCTGACCTTAAATGATTCACCTGCCCGGGCCTCCCAGAGTGTCAGAATTATAGGCATGAGCCACTGTGCCTGGCCGACCATGCTTGCTTTATAAAGCAAGTGATATGTAATATAAAATATAAATTGGATGGTTTGGAGAGTCCCATGTAAGCAACTGATGTACTTCATGTACTGTTATCAGAAAACATTAGATGTGGCCAGGCACAGTGGTGCACACCTGTAATCCCAGCACTTTGGGAGGCCAAGGCAGGCAGATCATCTGAGGTCAGGAGTTCAAGACCAGCCTGGCCAACATGGTGAAACGCCGTCTCTGCTAAAGATACAAAAAATTAGCTGGGCATGGTAGCACGTGCCTGTAATCCCAGCTACTTGGGAGGCTGGGGTGGGAGAATTGCTTAAACCTGGGCAGTTGAGGTGGCAGTGAACCAAGATCATGCCAATGCATTCCAGCCTTGGTGACAGAGTGAAACTCCATCTCAAAAAAAAAAAACAACAACAAAAAGGAAAACATTAGATGTTTTAGCTGTCCTCTCCTATTAAAACATTAAAATCATTTGGAAAAAAAATATGAAGCTTTCCAATTGTGCAACTTACCGTGTATCATCTGCCTCTAACACCTATTCATGATGCCTGCTAATAAACAGATGCTCATTAAGAACTGAAAGAATCAGCTGGGCCCGGTGGCGCATGCATATAATCCCAGCACTTTGAGAGGCTGAGGTGGGGAGGATCACTTGAGCACAGAAATTGGAGACTAGCCTGGGTAACACAGACCTTGTTTCTACAAAAAATAAAAAAAATTCAGCTGGGTGGTGTGGTGGTGCACACCTGTAGTCCCAGTTACTTGGGAGGCTGAGGCAAGAGATCAAGGCTGTGGTGAGCCATGATCACACCACTGCACTCCAGCCTGGATGAAGGAGTGAAACCTTGTCTCAAAAAGAAAAAACCCTGAACAAATAAGTAAATTAACTGTGTTGTTGTTCTTTTAAGGTTAAAAACGACAACCAACATCAGCCATGAAAGATCCAAGTCGCAGCAGTACTAGCCCAAGCATCATCAATGAAGATGTGATTATTAACGGTCATTCTCATGAAGATGACAATCCATTTGCAGAGTACATGTGGATGGAAAATGAAGAAGAATTCAACAGACAAGTTAGTTTTTTGTACAAACATGTTCTTTTTCATAGTCCATTCCGGCCCTCAATATGATTGTACTTGTCCATGAAATGTGTTTATCTTGTCCTTTATGTATGAAGTATGTAGACTGATGTGCCACCACTCCTACTTATTTGGCTGCTGATTACTACCAGGCTTAACTGCTTATGGAAATAACCTGGGGAGCTTGTTTCAGGGTCCCACCCTAGAGATTCTGAATCAGGAGGATGAGGGTGGAGCCTGGAAAACTTTTTCAAAGCTCCCAGATGGTTCCAGTGAGCAATCAGATTTGGAAACCACTGCCTTACGCCAGTCAGATTGCTGTGTTACTGTGAAAGTCAAGAGAATTTAGGAGTCAGGAGTAGACAGGCACAGAAAAAAGAGACAGGCATCTCTTTTTACTTCTTCCCTGCCACACTCAATGGAAAAAAGAATGTTCTACTAATAAAAGTAAAAACAGAAAAACCCTAAACAGATCTTCGCAGGTCATTATGGTAAGCATTTTTTTTCCTTAGCACAGAAGCAGAAAAGAAAGTGTGACCTTGTGCCTTTAAATGGTTTAGTTCAAGATATTTTAAGCCATTCCTAGTGATACCTACCAAGTGTGCTACAAATTATCCTTTATTATAAATCTAGATAGAAGAGGAGTTATGGGAAGAAGAATTTATTGAACGCTGTTTCCAAGAAATGCTGGAAGAGGAAGAAGAGCATGAATGGTTTATTCCAGCTCGAGATCTCCCACAAACTATGGACCAAATCCAAGACCAGTTTAATGACCTTGTTATCAGTGATGGCTCTTCTCTGGAAGATCTTGTGGTAAAAACTTATTTTTCATCTTTTAAGACCTAGTGCAACTTTTGCATAAGTGGAAAAGCCAGTTCCCATCTATTTAAGAATTCTGCATCTTCTTCCCCTTCAGAAATTGTGCTGCTTCTGGCTGGGCATGGTGACTCACGCCTGTAATCCCAGCACTTTGGGAGGCCGAGGCAGGTGGTTGACTTGAGGTCAGGAGTTTGAGACCAGCCTGACCAGCATGGAGAAACCCCATCTCTACTAAAAATGCAAAATTAGCCGGGCATGGTAGCACATGCCTGTGATCCCAGCTACTCAAGAGGCTGAGGCAGGAGAATCTCTTGAACCTGGCAGATGGAAGTTGCGGTGAGCCGAGGTCGCACCATTGCACTCCAGCCTGGGCAACAAGAGTGAAACTCCATTAAAAAAAATAAATAAAAAATATAAAAATTGGCCGGGCATGGTGGCTCATGCCTTTAATCCCAGCACTTTGGGAGGCCGAGG
>NW_012105742.1:877101-883626 GCF_000951045.1 Mandrillus leucophaeus | reverse complement strand
CTGACCAACATGGTGAAACCCCATCTCTACTAAAAATACAAAAATTAGCTGGGCCTGGTGGCACATGTCTGTAATCCCAGCTACTCGGGAGGCTAAGGCAGGAGAATCGCATGAATCCGGGGAGTGGAGGTTGCAGTGAGCCAGGATGGCGTTGTTACACTCCAGCCTGGGAGACAGAGTGAGACTTCTCAAAAAAAAAAAAAAAAAGAAAAATTGGGGAAGCGGGGAAAATTGTTACAACTAAACATCAGCACTAGTGAGAACTGGCTGGGTCCACTGAACTAATCTGTACACTGTAATTACCTATGAAGCATTAAATACAAAAACCAGTTCTTTACTTGCATCCCAACATGCTCAGTTGTCTGAGCATGTTAATTTTTTAAAAGGACTACAGAGGATTTATTATACAGCCAACCTGCCTGAGTTGGGCATTTGGAAAACATTCTTCTAAGGGATGGTGTAGAGAGCACTGAAGTTTACATTGTGGTATAGCCTTTGTTGCAGTAAGTGATGGTAACCCATTTGAGCAGCCGTATGATCTGAATAGTCTGTGGGGTATGATGACTTATGGCTACATTAGTCACCGTAAATAATCCCAGTTACCCTGCAGAGTAACACTCTTGGCTGAGCATAATATATAGCTTTAATCTGGACCCAGTATAATTCCATAGTACAGAAGCTGGTTTGTTCTTCTCAGTCTATGTGATACTACTTTGTTTCATTCTTATTCTTCTGTCGCTCCCGAAAGATAGTTCATTTAAGAACACTGTGCCTGGATATGGTGGCTCATGCCTGTAATCCCATCACCTTGGGAGGCCAAAGTGAGAGGATCACTTTGGAGTTCGAGACTAGCCAGGGCAACAAAGGGAGACCCTATTTCTACAAAAAGTTTAAGTTAGCTGAGTATGGTGGCACCGGCCTGTGGTCCCAGGTACTCGGGAGGCAGAGGCTAGAGGATCATTTGAGCCCAGGAGGCCGATGCTGCAGTGAGCTGTGATTGTGCCACTGCCCTCCAGTCTGAGCAACAGAGCGAGTCCCTGTCTCAAAGAGAACAGGAATGCTGCTTTTTTTCCTTAAACTTCATACTTTTAAAGTATAGATACATTATTTCCCTTGCTGGAAGGGAGAATATATCCTGTCCAAAGAAACTGCTATGTATAAATTACGAAACTAAAATTATTTCTTCAACATGATGTTTAATATTATGCATTAGTCTTGAAGTGATGTAGGGTCAAATTCAATGTAAAAGCCTTCCAGCATACCTACATTTCAGGCCCTGGAACCTGTCCTCATTTCTTTTTATTTTTATCAACTTGCAGTCTAAAATACCACAGAGGAAAATTTCTAGCTGTTCTTCCTAGATGCTGACAGGTCTGCTTAGGAGAGTAAAGATTTAGAGACATAGCATAACATTGGTACGAGTCTCTAAGACTCAGACTTTGGCCCATCTCCCCCACCCGCGGCGTTTTTTTTTTAACTGATGCAAAAAATTGAATCCCAGAGAAAGATGACTTATCTGAGTTTACATAGAAGTTAGTTAGGGGCAGGGCTGGGATTTCAGACTTAGGTCTTCTGGTTCCCCATGTCATTTTCTTTTCCTGTTGTATACCATGCTTCCTGTGGGAATTAGAAGACGGCAATTGTAGAAAAACAACTCCACATTTTTAGCGAGGATTCTAAAGTAAAATTAATCCATCAACAATTCCCCAGTTACTTTAATCATAATTTCAACACTTGTTTAACATGTTTCCTTGGTGTTTAGTCTTTAAAGAAAGCTACATACCATAGTTTGATTAACAGAATTCCTTGTTCAGTGCTATTCCTTTAATTTATGTGAAGTTACTGGATTTCTGGTTACACTTAAGCAAACTGAATTTCAATTCCTACTTTCTCTTTAGAAAATTGATGTAATTTAGGCCCGGCACGGTGTTCATGCCTATAATCCCAGCATTTTGGGAGGCCGAGGCAGGCAGATCACGAGGTCAGGAGATCAATACCATCCTGGCTAACACAGTGAAACCCCATCTCTACTAAAAATACAAAAAATGAGCTGGGTGTGGTGGCACGCGCCCGTAGTCCCACCTACTCGGGAGGCTGAGGCAGGAGAATCACTTGAACCCAGGTGGCGGAGGTTGCAGTGAGCCTAGATCATGCCACTGCACTCCAGCCTGGGCTACAGAGCGAGACTCCATCACAAAAAAAAGAAAAAAAAAATTGATGTAATTTGATATGATGTATAGCTTACATCTGGTTCCTCCTTTTTGGGTTTTTTTGGGGTTAAGTATAGTCTTACAGACTGAGTTCTTTTATCTTTTTTTTTTTTTTTTTTTTTTTTTTTTTTTTTTTTTGAGACAGAGTCTCACTCTGTTGCCCAGGCTGGAGTGCACTGGCGCGATCTCGGCTCACTGCAAGCTCCGCCTCCCGGGTTCATGCCATTCTCCTGCCTTAGCCTCCCAAGTAGCTGGGACTATAGGCACTCGCCACCATGCCCGGCTAATTTTTTGTATTTTTAATAAAGATGGGGTTTCACCGTGTTAGCCAGGATGGTCTTGATTCTGGCCTCGTGATCCGCCTCTTGGCCTCCCAAAGTGCTGGAATTACAGGCGTGAGCCGCCACACTCAGCCCTTTTGTCTTTTTTGTTTGGAAGATGTTTTTGCATGAGGATCTAGGTTGAATTAGTACCTGAAACTATGTTAATGAACTTGCTTTTTTATGTGCTTATTTTCCAGGTCAAGAGCAATCTGAATCCAAATGCAAAGGAGTTTGTTCCTGGGGTGAAGTACTGAAATATTTGAGTAGACGGGGCCCTCTTTTGGTGGATGTAGCACAATTTCCACACTGTGAAGGCAGTATTAGAAGACTTAATTGTAAAAGCTCTCTCGTCACTGTGTTACACTTATGCATTGCCAAAGTTTTTGTTAGTCCTGCATGCTTAATAAAAGTGCTGAGACTGTTATTAAGTAAAAAGCTGTCAAACACTTACTGAAAATAGAATTGGCCCCATGGCTTGATGTGAAGACAGCAAGGAAAGAAGCACCAGTCAAGTTGTGAACAAGCACCAAATTAAAAGACCTAAACCTTACTAAATTGTCTTTTTTTGAGGCTAAACTGGTCCCTTAGGGTTGACTAACACTTGTTAATGTCTAAACTTTAAAATCAGTAAATTTAATTTGAGTTCCTACTGTTAAGCATATTTCTCAGACTTAAATTGGATTATGTCCCCATCAAAAAGAATCTCCATTTTCTGAAGGTCTATTAGTCAGTCAGAGATAATTTGTTATAGACGAGTATGTCATATTACTGAGGCTACAAGGTAGTCAGCAGATGAGTGCCATTCCAGGCTTTTCTGGTACGTTATTGTGTTAGAAATACTGAGTTATAATGTTACATCTGAGGAAGTATGTAATTTGAGAATTGTAACTTCTAAGGGATGCACTGCATCATAGCTATGCCTGTATAGAGTCTAACATATGACCAATGCCAACCCATAATCCAGCTGAACAAAGATACTGTAACATTATGATTTGAGTGGTGCTTTTCCTTGCTTTGTTAACCATCACAACAGTCTGCAGCACAACTTTTCTTTTAACAAAGCTAGAACAGTTTTGGCTTCTTAAACTTCATATTTGGGTAGGTTAAGCTGCCATACGTGTTCAGTGTGAATAGTGTTTAAGTTGAAAATATTGTAAAAAAATTATATTTTTTCAAAAATATTTAAAAAAATAAATAATAGTAGAACTGAGCAGATGGTTGTGTTTATTGGTGCTAGAATGTACTGTAGTGGTGTTACTCACTTGAGTATGGGCCCAGTGCCTCAGGACAATCTTGCTGGCAAAATATGCTAAGATTTCAGGCTTTGTTAGATTCTAACTAACAGGTATGTTGTTATGCAAGTATCTGTCCAGAATACAGCAATAGAATAACCCCATTGCCCCTCCTTGCTTCTTAATCACCTCAGACTTCAGTGTCAGTGGAATCCTAGATAGTCACGTAACAAACTTTATGGCTGACCAATATGATGGTGACCTTACTCTAATAGAACCTCTATTGTTTTTTGTTCTTCACAAGGGCTTTTCTTGAGCTTGTTAGGTTGAAAAAGATTAAGAAAGCCATATAGTCAGTTCTGACTCACATTCTTCTGGGAGTGGGGGGAGGTTCTTTGGTGTGGGCACGTGTACCCCAGTGTGTGGTTGGTTGGTTGGTTGGTTGGTTTTTGGAGACGAAGTCTTGCTCTATTTTTTTTTTTTTTTTTTTTGAGACAGAGTCTCGCTCTGTCGCCCAGGCTGGAGTGCAGTGGCCGGATCTCAGCTCACTGCAAGCTCCGCCTCCCGGGTCTACGCCATTCTCCTGCCTCAGCCTCCTGAGTAGCTGGGACTACAGGCGCCCGCCACCTCGCCCGGCTAGTTTTTTGTATTTTTTAGTAGAGACGGGGTTTCACTGGGTTAGCCAAGATGGTCTCGATCTGCTGACCTCGTGATCCGCCCATCTCGGCCTCCCAAAGTGTTGGGATTACAGGCTTGAGCCACCGCGCCCGGCCAGTCTTGCTCTATTGCCCAGCCTGGAGTATAGTGGCGCGATCTCAGCTCACTGCAACCTTCACCTCCCAGGTTCAAATGATTCTCCTGCTTCAGCCTCCCAAATAGCTAGGATTACAGGTGTCTGCCACCACACCTGGCTAATTTTTGTATTTTCAGTAGAGACCAAGTTTCACCATGTTAGCCAGGCTGGTCTTGAACTCCTGAGTTCAGGTTATCCACCTGCCTTGGCCTCCCAGAGTGCTGGGATTACAGGCGTGAGCCACCACACCCAGCCTTTCTTTCTTTATTAATTAATTTATTTATTTTTGAGACAGAGTCTCACTCTTTCACCCAGGCTGGAGTGCAGTCGTGCAATCTCGGTTCAATGCAACCTCTGCCTCCTGGGTTCAATCGATTCTCCTGCCTCAGGCTCTGGAGTAGCTGGGGATTACAGGCGCCTACCACCACGCCTGGCTAATTTTTGTATTTTTTTAGTAGAGATGGGGTTTTGCCATGTTGGCCAGGCTGGACTCGAACTCCTGGACCTCAGGTGATCGCCGGTAAGAGTAAAAATTCTCGAATGTGGCTTTTGTTGGGAAAAAAAGAAAAGGGGGCTCTAGGTTGGGCGCAGTGGCTCATGCCTGTAATCCCAGCACTTTGGGAGGCCAAGGCAGGTGGATCATTTGAGGTCAGGAGTTTGAGACCAGCCTGGCCAACATGGTGAAACCCTGTCTCTACTAAAAATACAAAAATTAGCTGGGCGTGGTGGTACAAACCTGTAATCCCAGCACTTTGGGAGGCCAAGGCAGGTGAATCATTTGAGGTCAGGAGTTTGAGACCAGCCTGGCCAACATGGTGAAACCCTGTCTCTACTAAAAATACAAAAATTAGCTGGGCGTGGTGGTACGCAGCTGTAATCCCAGCTACTCAGGGGGCTGAGGCAAGAGAATTGCTTGAACCCAGGAGATGGAGGTTGCAGTGAGCCAAGAAGGCGCCACTGTACTCCAGCCTGGGCGACAGAACAAGACTCTGTCTCAAAAAAAATAAAAGGCGGGGGGGGTGGGGGCTCTAACCAGACTTCCTGGATGTGAATCCTGTGATCGTGGGCATGTCACTTAACCTTTCTGTACCTTCCTTTCCACATCTCTAAAATGGCAGTAATAACTGTCTCTGGATTATGTGAGTAGTTAATATATGTAAGCACTTAAGACATAGAAAGCCCTATTTTAAGTGTTGTTATTTTTACTATTAAGGAGTCATCTAGGCTAACCTTTCTTTTTGGGAACTTTTCTTGTCTGTCTGGGGGAATGTGCACATTGAACCCACTTCAGTGTTTAGTAGAGAGCCAGGCATCTGCATTACATATAGTGATGGAAGGTTTCCGAGCATCAGCTGCCCATGCATTCTGAAGCCCTAAGGACAAAGGATCACTTCATTAGGGCTTGTACAGGTGTTCTTTTAGGATAAAGGCATCCTGTTTTAGGTAGTTTTAATTTTATGACGTTATTGAAACAAAGCAGTGTATATGAGAAGATTTTTCCTGTTCTTGTACTGTATTTCTCAGCATTTTCCATGTCGCATATCAAAGTGATACTTGTCTAGCATACTGAAGTACAAGAATGAGGCTGCCCATGGCTGGGGTTCTTAGCTCAAAGACTCTAATTGGCCCAGATTCTGCCCAGGTGTCTGGAAGGCTAGAGGATCTGCATTTCAGCATACTTGTAGCCTCTTAGTGGCCCACACTAGTTGGGAAGTTCTGCTCTTACTCTGAAATGGTAAAGGAATTCCACCCAAAATCCGTATATTTACTTTTTACCCAGCTCACCTTCTCTTTGAGGACATTCAAACAGTTTACAGGAAAGATAACTGAGTAGTTTGGTTTCTCTTTGGTTAAAGCGTAAGAATTTTTTTGTTGGCCGGGCGCGGTGGCTCAAGCCTGTAATCCCAGCACTTTGGGAGGCTGAGATGGGCGGATCACGAGGTCAGGAGATCGAGACCATCCTGGCT
>NW_012105742.1:865349-876661 GCF_000951045.1 Mandrillus leucophaeus | reverse complement strand
TTTGTATTTTTAGTAGAGACGGGGTTTCACCGTGTTAGCCAGGATGGTCTCAATCTCCTGACCTCGTGATCCGCCCGCCTCGGCCTCCCAAAGTGCTGAGATTACAGGCATGAGCCACTGCACCCGGCCAAGAATGTTTTGATTATTCAGCCCTCCCACAAAAACCATAGACACATCCTACCTTTCCTGGAAGTCATTTTTCAGACCTTGGTGCACACAGATGCAGTTTCTGTATTTTCTGGAGTGTCTTCTGGAATTGCAAACTGATCTTTTGAACTTGAAGAAAATCCTTTGAAGACTGGACAGATAGGAATGTATTTCAGAAAGGCAATTCTTTTTACTATGCCCATCCCAATGGGGAAATCGTAGCTCTTGAGGCTGGAAGACGTGTCACTGTTGGCATGAGCCCCAGCTTTCCACTGTATCAGACCACGCTCCTCTGGGCTCCCTGGAAGAGGACAGTGGGATCATTTACCAAGGCCAGCAACCCTCAGCCGCCCCCACTTTCCGTAACGCACTCCTAAGGCAGACTTCTGGAATCAAGTATCTTTCTTAACTATCATTTGGTCCTAAAAAGTGGCTGAATCTATGGTTTCTGAGCTCCTAATTTGGCCAGAGCTCTAAGGAACACTAAAGGATACTAGTTATAATTAGTATTTATTGTATAACTACAGTGTGCCAGGCTGTGTGCTAAGTGCTTTAATTTCATTATATTGTTTCTTCAAAACATACCCCTGGGAGGTGTATAGACACCATTGTACAAATTTTTATTTTATTTATTTATTTTTTTTTTTTGAGAGAGAGTCTTGCTCTGTTCCCCAGGCTGGAGTGCATTGGCGCGATCTCGGCTCACTGCAACCTCCTCCTCCCGGGTTCAAGCGATTATCCTGCCTCAGCCTCCTTAGTAGCTGGGATTACAGGCATGCACCACCACGCCCAGCTAATTTTTGTATTTTTAGTAGAGACGGGATGTCACTATGTTGGTCAGGCTGGTCTTGAACTCCTGACCTTGTGATCCACCCGGCTTGGCCTCCCAAAAGTGCTGGCATTATAAGTGTGAGTTACTATGCCCGGCCTATACAAACTTTTAAGATGAAGAAAGGGACAAAAATATTATTGTCAACCTCTGTGAGTGTGTGGGTAATGTGTGTTAGGCCCATGGGAACCAAATCAGGCCCAGATTGTGTTCTAGGGGTAAGGCAGGCATATTTTGAAACACTATAATCAGTATTAACATTTCGTATTATGATTCCATATGTGAAAAACTCATTTTTATAATACAAACTTCAGAAAGTCAAGCTAAATAAAATCTTTGATGGAGGTAGGGATACACCAGATAATTTTTTTTTTTTTTTTTTTGAGACAGAGTATTGCTCTGTTGCCCAGGATGGAGCGCAGCGGGTTGATCTCGGCTCACTGCAGCCTCAGCCTCCCAAGTAGCTGGGATTACAGGTGTGAGCCACCGTTCCTGGCTAATTACTCTATTTTTAATAGAGATGGGGTTTCAGCATGTTGGCCAGGCGCTGGTCTCAAACTCCTGACCTCAAGTGATCAGTCCGCCTTGGCCTCGCAAAGTTCTGGGATTATAGGCGTGAGCTACTGCGCCTGGCTAGTAATTTTTACAACTAGGAATTTTCCCTCAGGTGGAGGAGCGTCACATGAGATCTCAGGTTTTCACAAGAGGGCTGGGATCGACAAAGACTGAAATACTATAAATCTAGCAGAAGGAGTGGGGATTTCCACTTGCTGGCCACCCAGGCTGAGAACAAACCCATGAGTAGCACAAACCAAGTTATGTTCCAAAATCTCACAGGAGAGGGCACTGAGGGAAGGTGAAGTCCCCAGGGAAGACTACCTGGAAGAGACACTGTTTGATTGGGCTTGGCTCTACAAAGGGCACACACAGTCTGGAAGAGACACTATTTGATTGGGCTTGGCTGTACAAAGGGCACACACAGTGGGCAGAGTAGAGTGGGATGAGCCATAGGTGTGGTGTAGGACTATGTTCCTGGTGTCTGATTACCTCACACCACTGCCAAGACATACGTGGCAGCCAGCCCAGAGCTCCGTCTAGCAGACCAGCCAGCCTGCCCACTACATCCCAACCTTCAGTGCCTTCTCTACTCTCCAAGCCCCCTCCTTTTTCCTAGGCCTCACCCACTCTCCCTCATCGATAAACCCTCCCAATAACTCCAGCCCAGCTTCATTGATTTCATTGCTTGCTTAAATCTAGTTTTACCACCTATCTTGTGCCAGGAGCTCCTCTACACAAATTGTTACTGACTTTACACTTTTTGGCATATCCTCCTCAGTGTCTGATTCAGGGCCAAGCTGGTAAGCTCTAGCAGCATGTGCTGAACTAAACAGACTGCCTTCTAGTTTGGGCTATGGATAGGTAAAGACAAAGAACACCCTGTCTCTACTAAAAATACAAAAAAATTAGCCAGGCGTGGTGACCGGCGCCTGTAGTCCCAGCTACTTGGGAGGCTGAGGCAGGAGAATGGCGTGAACCCGGGAAGCGGAGCCAAGATCACGCCACTGCGCTCCAACCTGGGCGACAGAGCGAGACTCTGTCTCAAAAAAAAAAAAAAAAAAAAAGCAAGTGCAAAGTGACCCATCCCCAGCAGGAAGTTAAGGGCTGGAAAAGGCTTTTGCTATTCCATGGTTAAGGACAGGGTTTTGAGCCAGCTAGACCTTAGTTTGAATCCAGATTGTGTGACCTTAGGCAAGTGACTTAACCTCCCTGAGCTTTAGGTTCCTCAGTGTATACTGAAGACTGCTGAGCTTATGTGGCATGACACACAGGATGACAGTTGTGATGCTCAGGTGGGTTGAAAGGTGGGGTATAAGGGACTCAGGCGGTTCTACAGCTGTCGTTAAGGATAGCTTTATCTAGCCACCCAAGTCACAAAGAAGCCTCTTCATGTACAGACGCCTACCCAGATGCTCTCCATCTCCTCATATCCCCTAGGCACTGAGGCTGCCACTTGACTGTCTCAGGCCCATAGGATGGTCTATTCCAGCCCCAATCTAGCATCCTCTAAATGGGGAGGGGTGAGTACCATGTTCAAATACCCACCCATCCATTGAAGGGATAGCTGCTACCAAGAGCACCCTCTGATTCTGCCTAAAATCCTATGGGGAACCCTGGCCCTCCTCTGTCCTCCCCAACCCCAAACCAGAGACAGCCTCTGACACCTATGTTATATGAATATAAACACTTCGATTTTCAGACAGAGGGAGGAAGACAGGACCTGTGGCTGTGATCAGGCCGATAAGTGACTGGGGATGGAGGTCCATCTTCTTGCTGCTACCATCCCTTATGTCCCTATACTGATGCAATCATTAACTCCCGTCTCCATGGAGCCTTCCCCAGTCCTGCAGCCCAGGTCCCCTGAAGCCCTCCAGCAGAGGCAGTATGGTGCATTGGATGGGACACAGGCTATTGACTGTGTCAGATGGATGTTGTTAAAAATCCCAGATTTAGTGAGATGGTATATAGCATGCACTTGTACTCTCAGCTCCTCAGGTGGCTGAGGCAGAAGGACTGCTTGAGTCCAGGAGTTTGAGGCTGTAGTATGCTATGATCACACCTGTGAATAACCACTGCACTCTAGCCTGGGCAACATAGACCCCCATCTCAATTTAAAAATAGAGGCCAGGCGTGGTGGCTCATGCCTGTAATCCTAGCCAAGGTGACTAGGATTTGGGAGGCCAAGGTGGGCGGATCACCTGAGGTCAGGAGTTTGAAACTACCCTGGCCAACGTGGTGAAAGCCTGTCTCTACTAAAAATACAAAAATTAGCTGGGCGTGGTGGTGTGCGCCTGTAATCCCAGCTACTTGGGAGGCTGAGACAAGAGAATCGCTTGAGCTCAGGAGGTGGAGGTGGCAGTGAGCTGAGATCATGCCATTGTGCTCCAGCCTGGGTGACAAGAGCAAGACTCCGTCTCAAAAAAAATAAAAAAAAAAAAATAGAAGCCACGTGTGGCTCACACCTATAATCCCAGTACTTTGGAAGGCTGAGATGGGAGGATCACTTGAGCCCAGGAGTTCGAAACCAATCTTGGCAATAAAGTGAGACCCCATCTCTACAAAAAATTCAAAAATTAGCCGGGCATGGTGGCATGCACCTGTGCACTGGTAATCCCAATTACTTGGGAGGCTGAGGCAGGAGGGTCACTTAAGCCCAGGAGTTTGAGGCTGTAGTGAGCTATGATTGCGCCACTGCACTCTGGTCTGGGTGATAGTCCGAGACACTGTCTCAATTAAAATATATATCCCAGATTTGCGATGTTTTAATTTTTTTTTTTTTTTTTTTTTTTTTTTTTTTTTTGAGATGGAGTCTCACCCTGTCACCCAGGCTAGAGTGCAATGGCACGATCTCGGCTCACTCAACCTTTGCCTCCCAGATTCAAGCAATTTTCCTGCCTCAGCCTCCTGAGTAGCTGGGATTACAGGCACCCACCACCACACCCAGCTAATTTTTACATTTTTAGTAGAGACAGGGTTTTACCATGTTGGCTAGGTGGTCTCGAACTCCTGACCTCGTGATCTGCCCACCTCAGCCTCCCAAAGTGATGGGATTACAGGCATGAGCTACCACACCTGGCTTCAATGTTTTAATTTTGTGACTTTATGACTGTGGTTTTTGAGGATGAAGTAAGACACTTAGCTCTGCCTGACCTATAGTAGATGTTTGGTAAATGTTAACTGTTTGTTATCAGAGCACCTGATGACATTTATTTTATATATTTACTGGCACCTTTATGTGGGCCCCACAAAGTATCCTCCACAATCTTTGCAAAAAGCTCTGGTACCAAAGGGAAATGTTAGTGGCTCTTCTAGTCGCCATTGTGGCAGGCTGCTGACATATTTGGAGTGGATGGATTTTGCCAACAAACTGATGCTGCATTTATCTCTGTCCTACTCTGAAAAAGCAAAGACATCCCTTAGCCCAGTGGCTATTAAGAAATGGAGAGGAGGCCAGGTGCAGTGGCTCACGCCTGTAATCCCAGCTGGTGGATTACTTGAGGTCAGGACTTCAAGACCAACCTGCCCAACATGGTGAAACCCCCATCTCTACTAAAAATATGAAAATTACCTGGGCATGGTGGCAGGCACCTGTAGTCCCAGCTACTCGGGAGGCTGAGGCAGGAGAATTACTTGAACCCCGGAGGTGGAGGTTGCAGTGAACTGAGATTGTACCACTGCACTCCAGCCTGGGTGACAGGGTGAGACTCCATCTCAAAAAAAAAAAAAAAAAAGAAAAAGAAAAAGAAAAGGAAAGAAATGGAACAAATGGAAAGAAAAGGATTCACAGGACCCAGCAGTGACTCTCCTGGCCCAATCCTCTTCAAGACTTCTGAGGCATGTCTGTGCCTCATTCTCTCCCTCCAGCCAGTGAGAACTCCGCCAGCCCATCTGTTCCTGATGCTCCCTGCAGGGACTGCATCGCATGGTACCTAGCCACAGCTCCAGCTTAGAGGCCATCTGTTGGAATGCATGAGTCCTGCTTAGTTCTTCATTCCCCTCCCAGGACTGAACCATACCTGGCACTGTGTTGTCAAGTATGAAAGCAAGGCACCCGCCCACAAACATCTCCGTGGTCAGCAGCACAGTCAGAATCTGATCCACTTCAAGAATGCCTGTGGAATAGGCCAAGGGCCAATGGGTGTCATGGCCCAATTCGGAGAGCAGAGTTGAGGGACTTCCTCTTGTGCAGCCATGGCAAAGGAACAGTACAAAGCCCTGTCTCAAACCTATCTCTGTCTTTCCTATCTCTGGGTTCAAATCCCAATTCTGCCAGTTGCTAGTTGTTCACCTGGGACAAATCACTGAGCCTCTCTGAGCCTCATGTTGCTCATCTGGAAAGTTGAAATGATAATGGACAAATGATAAATATAGATAAATAGATCTATGGAGCTGTTTTGAAAAATAAGCACATGTAAAGGTCAATATCTGTCCACAGGAAGTGTCTTAGTAAAGGACAGCTGTGACCCAGGCTCTCAGCTGCTGATCGACACCCAGAGTTGGGTAGGATTTGTGGCTGTAGCTGTGTGGAGCCTTTGAGGGAGGGGGCTGTGCTCAAAGTTTTGGGCCCACCCCACCTTTGGAGACAGTAAACAGCTGGAGGCACCTGTATTGATGGCTCCAGGGTTGGACTCCAGGTAATTGGGCAGCGTGAGCCCGAAGAACATGGAAAATCCGAGCACGAAGAGGTTGCGAGAGGAGTTCATGTCCACAAATTGCAGGTTGGACAGCCCCACAGCTGTAATCATGCCTAAGGGCGCAAGAGAACCACTGGAGGCGTCGCGCACGCGCAATCCAGGTGGGTCCCACCACTCGGTGACCTGCACCGCGACCCGTGGCCCGCGCCAGACACTCACCAAACAGAGTGCAGAACATGCCTCCCAGGATGGGGTCAGGGAGCGAGGCGAAGAGGGCCGTGAACTTGCCGATGGTGCCCAGGACCAGCATGATAGCCGCACCATACTGCACCACGCGCCGGCTGCCCACCTGCCGGGGAGCCAGCGGAGGAGCTAGACCAGGGGACGAGGCTGGGGCGGGGTTAGTTGCAGGGGCGGGGCCCGTTATAAGAGCGAGGCATAAACCTGCTGGGGCTTGATGCGGGGGCGAGGCCTCTCAAAGACAGGGTGGGGCTAAACCAAAGTGGGGACGGGGTTGGGGCGGGGCCTACGGCCCACAGAATTAGATCGGGACTTGGCTCCGGCTCGTCGCGACACCTTGGTAATCCCCAGGACGCCAATGTTGGGACTGGAAGAGGTGGACCCGTTGCCCGTGCCCAACAGCCCCGCGATGATGCAGCAAATGCCTTCGGTGAAGATGCCCCTGTAAGGAAAGGGCGAGTTGGGGCTCGGTCCAGCCTCTGCACCAGCCCGTGTTCCCCATCATCTTAGCGGTCCGCCGCCCTCTGGCGCTGTGGGGGCTGCCTCTAACAGCTATAGCACTCCCTACTCCAGGCCAGAGTGCTCAGGCTCCAAAGCTAGTCCCAGTGCCCTGGCACTTAAATTCTGTGGGCAATTCTGGCCTTCAATTTCCTCCTGGGATAAATACCGGTGCCCGTCTCACAAAATGCTTCACAGATTGCATAAGAATGCACAGCCAGAGCCGGGCACATCGAGGGCTGTCAATGATGGTGGTTCCTCTCCGACTCCGCCGTCTTCTCAGCTACTCCCAGCAACCACAGAGGGGTGATAAGAGGGCACCCCCATCGCACAAGCAAGGAGAATGAGGTCTGGAGCGTGTTCCCAACTTGCCTAAGCCTAGCCCCTGGGCCTCCACCCCGTTCCTGTGTGTGTGCTTCCTGGAGGACCCCTGAGGAGATCAGATACTGAGGAGGGCAGGTAGGCTACCTGTTGATAGCATGTACTGGAGGGGGTGGCGCACCAGCCAGGCGCGCACAGGCGTAGTAATCTCCAATGGACTCAATGATGCCTGCCAGAGTGGCGCTGAACATTCCCAGGACGGCAGCTGCAGTCACTGTGGGCAGGCCCCACTGACCTGTGCCGGAGGGAGACAGGATGGTTGGCTACAGTGAGGAGACTGTGATGGTTAGGAATAGACAGGGCAGTGCTGGAAGGAGCAAGAGCAGGTAAGGAGACCTCAGGCTGGGATGGGAGCTATACAGTTGTGGGAGCTTATTTGGGTCACTCAGAGCCAGGAAGTGGGACTGAAGCTTTGTCTAAGTAAAACACTGCTCTGCTGGGCACACTATAAATGTGCAGCTAATGCTAGGCGTGTCACCTGCTGGACTGGGGTCACCAGGATTGTCTCATAGGTGGTCTCAGTTGGGGACAGAGGGGCCCAAGGGATGTTGCTCACAGGGGTAGGGGATGCGGATCCAGGGCGCAATAGCCATGATGTCACCACGGGCATCGGTTCGTGCCTGGAAGCCATAGGCTTTCGGGTCTGTGGGCAGCACGTCTGTCAAGGTCAGGACATAGCAGAGCAGCCACACGGTCATGATGGCCAGCACGATCTGAAGCAGGGGGGTGGGGGGGCACTGAAGGCACTGGAGGTCTCTGTCCAGGCTAACCTGCTCCCACCTCAGCCCAAGCCCTGGCCATAGTCCCAGCCCCAGCCGCCTGCCAGGTCCTCACAGGAAACATTTTGAAGATCTGGATGCGAAGAAGAGTGAGGCCCTTGCCCCAGCGGTAGACAGGCAGCAGGAAGGTGAGGTTGCGCAGGTACTGGGAGAAGAGGATGATCAGGAGAATGGAGCTGGGGGCAGAGGCACAATCAGGAAGTGGACGGGAGGCCAGGCTGGGGCCAGGATCCGGGAAGAAGGATGAAGGACATGAAGAGGGTGGGGTGCTGGGGCTGGGCAGGGATCAGGCCTGGTGCCTGCTCACCAAGCTGAGATGCCCCAGTGGGAGCCAGCTCGGTCGCCAGCAGCTTGGAAGACAGAGAGGCCAATGAGGGAGACAGTGGGGGTGACTGTGAGAGGCCCAATGTAGTTTAGCAGGACCCCAGGCAGCCCCAGCAGGCCAATCACCACCTCCACCACGCTGGACACCATGATTGCACCCTGGACCTGGAAGGGCAAACATCAGCTGTAAGTCACCATGTAAAGGTCGTGACCTGGCTACTGTTAGCAGGAACAAAGCTCCTGGACTACCTCCTTAAATCCCCAAACTCAGCGGCCACCCTCACTCCCATATAGCCCCTCCTCAGGACCCAGCTTCTACCCTTATGTGCAAACCCACCTCCCGTATCCGTGGGTGCCAGATATGAGAGGTATTCAGGGGCAGACTCCAGTTACCGTAGATCTCCTCTGGGGGTAGAGTCAGGGACACACACATGGACCAGGTACAGAGACAAGAGAGGGAGAGAAGATGCTGCCATGACTGCACCCTGGTGTCTGGACCCGGGACAGTTGCTCAGACCTCCAGGTCTCTGGGCCTTCCCTTTTCCCCAGGGTGGACCCCAGAAGTGTACCCACCTTCCGAGGGGCATTTCCATCTCTCCAGAGCCAGTATGGCTTTGGCTGGAACCAGAAATGCAAAGGCACTGGCCTGAAACAGCGGCAGCCTGAAGGAGAGGCACAGAGCAACAGGTTGGGGAGGAAGGATATAGATGGGGGGGAGGAGGGATATAGACATAGGGAGAGATCAGGAAAGGAGAGCACAGAGAATGACAGAGACACGAGGGATAAGGGCAGATGAAAGTCGCTGAGGCCCCAGGGAAGACCAACTGTAACATTTTGGCTGCCCAAGGAAGAAAACAAATGGAGCCCCCAACTCAAAACCTGCCCCCTTTCCTTCCCACCACCAGCTCCTGCACTGTTAGGAGGGAGCACCTGCCCGGAAGTGGACAGCTCAGTTCCCACATCCAGATTTCTCTCACAATCTTCCCCTGCCCCCCACCGCTCAAACAGCTCAAATGCCACCCAGGCCTAGGGCTGTGCACTCGGGAGCGTGGGGCCCTGGGAGGGTGGGCTGTTGAAGAGGCTGGCACCGGCCCTGGGAGCTAGCTCAGGGCTGCCATTTGGGCAGTATTCAGAATGGGGCTTAAGAGCAGAGAGCTGGCCAGGCTTGGTGGTTCATGCCTGTAATCCCAGCACTTTGGGAGGCCAAGGCGGGTGGATACAAATGCAAAATTAGCCAGGCATGGTGGTGCGTGCCTGTAATCCCAGTTACTCGGGAGGCTGAGGTAGAAGAATAGCTTGAACCTAGGAGGTGGAGGTTGTGGTGAGCCAAGATTATGCCACTGCACTCCAGCCTAGGCAACAAGAGTGAAACTCTGTCTCCAAAAAAAAAATAAAAAATAAAAAAAGAGGGAGAGCCAGCGAGGGTACATTCCCTTCCCTTAAACTTGCAGATGCTTGGTTTTTGAGTGTGCCTAGATCAAGGTTCCCAGGGTCAGGGCTGCGCTGCCCAGCTCTAAGGCTGGCCTGGGATAGGAGAAGCAGTTGGAGGCAGATAGTGGCTTTTTTGTCTCACCAGTGTCCTCTGGGAGCCCACCTGCTCCTGCTGTGTGGATCACAGTGGGGGGGGAGGGGGAGCTGGGCGGCTCACCGGATGCCCAGGGTGGTCTGGATGAGAGTGGTGATGCCCACGCACGTGAAGATGGTGCCGATGAGCTGACTAACCATGTGCTGGTCGTGGCCCACACACAGCGCCTCAGCCAGCAGGAAGGGCACGGCGATGGTGCCACTGAAGCATGTCAGGTAGTGCTGGGCGGAGGGAGACAGCAGAGTGCATGAGGCAGGACCCTAGAGCTCCAGGGAGAGGGGACAGCCTAGTGTCCTCATGCCTGCCTCAGCAGGCCTTGACCTGGCTGCCTGCCCAGGAAAGGCAGTCCCCACAAGGGATTCCCAGAGAGCTACTGCTGACCACTCTGGGGGTCACTAATTTCCACCCAAGTTATTCCTGTGGCTTCCATGGAGTTGGCTCTGAACCCTGTCACCAACACTCCACCTGGCAAGTGTCACACGCCCCCCAGGGAGTTCATCCTCTTTCAGGACTCAGTCTCTTCCCCACCCCTGCCTGCTGACAGCCATGTGCTGACCTCAGGTTTTTCTTCTTGTTACCCAGGATACTCCCTGCTGGCCAGGGGCAGGCTGGAGTCACCGCGGAGTGTACAGAGTGAGGGCAGGGAGGCCCTGGGGGACCCACCTGGAAGCCCAGCAGGATGCACAGGTACCAAGGCGGCACGTCCTCGATCTTGTACAACATGTCAAACTTAGGCTCTGTGGGTAGGGGGGTCGGAGGGTCCCTGGGGGATTCATGCTAGGGGCAGCAGAGATAAGTAGCTTAGGGTAGAGTGATGGGGACAGGCAAAATCCATTCTGCCCCGAAAACAATCAGGCAGCCCGAGTGGCCTGTCAGCAACTGAGAGTGGGGTCCCTGCCCTCCCCAACAGTTCATCCACCTGGTTCCCACTCGGCCTGGCCACAGTTGTCTCCCACTTCACATTGCTTCCCACAGGGATGAGTCTATTGTGCCGGCTTCTAGAGCCCTCAGGACCTGTCATTTTAGCCAGGGAAATGGACCCCTAAGTCAGAGGTCTGGGGACCACAGGAGAGGGGGCCAAGAGGGCTCGAGACTGTGGACAAGTCCAATCCGGTCCCACCTCTGCCCCCTGGAGATCTTTGGGGTGTCACTGGCGGGGAGGTTAGGCCTCTCCTGAACCCCAACCTAGAGTCAGCCAGTCCCAAAGCTGCAGGCTTCTTGACCCCCACCCCCACCCATCCCCCAGTTGCCACATTCAGTTTAGGACAGTCACTCTTTATCAAGTTCATCAGAATGTTTATCTCTGGCCTCCCGGGAGAAGGCCTGCACAGGCCCTC
>NW_012105742.1:853847-865224 GCF_000951045.1 Mandrillus leucophaeus | reverse complement strand
CCCCCACCCCCAGCCCCCAGCACCTGTGTCGGGCCCTCGGGGTCCTCGTGGGCCCTCATCTTTGGGGCACAGGTTTGAGCAGTTCCTGAGGAGAAGAGGGGAGGACTTTACAAAGGCCAAGGAGGAGGACTTTACTCCACATATCAGGCATTGTTCGAAGTAAATCTGTAACCAGACGCCCAGCTCCGGATTGCGAAAGGGGGGCCTGGGCAGAGGTAATGTATTAACTCTCACTAGGGCAGTAAAAGCCACCCAAGCCTCTGTCACATGTGCCCTTCCCTGCCCACATCTGCACCTGGGTGCTGGACCTGTTCTTGTTTCCCAAGAGAGGGCCAGAGTCGAGGGGGTGAGGACCAGAAGTTTACCAAGCCCCAGGTGAGGGGAGAAAGAGGGAGTGGAAACAGGCACTTATTATGTAACCCCCTGTATGAGGCCCTTCCCCATTTAATGATAACCAGTTCATCATTATCATCATCATCATAGTCATTCTCATTATTAAGGAATGGCCTTGTGCCAAGAAACATGGATTTGCACTGTCCCAAGTAACCCCTGTGCTGGGCAGTATTAACCCCTTTAACAGCAAAGGAAACAGATTCAGTAGATGTGATTTGACCCAAGCCATGCAGATAGCAAGGTTGCAGAAACCAATCCTAAAATTCAGGTTGGTCTGAGCTGCCTTGCCCCCACCACCTGCACCCCTCAGGGTCCCTGAGGCAGGCAGCAGATGGGCCTCTGCAGATGGAGCTGCCTAGGCTGGCCCAGCCTGGCCTGCACCCTGTGTCAGGAAGGACACAGATCCCTTTCCCTCCCAGTCACATAATTTGTGGGACCCAGTGCAAAGTGAGAATGTGAGGCCTTTATTCCAAAAGTATAAAGAATTTAAAGATAGCAAGAGCATCAGATGGAGCATGGGGCCTTTCTATACACCAAGCCCGGTGTGACTGCCCATCACCCAGCCCAGGAAGGCAGTCCTATGCCCAAACTCTCTCCCCTCCTGGCAGGCCCAGCCCAGCAGGGCCTGAGGATGGCAGGGGGGACATGGGGAGGGGCCCTAAGAGCTCAGGCTCCTCAGCTGGTGAGGGCTAGGCCTGAGGTCCCCATTCTGTTCCCTCTGGGCTGCCCCAGCCCCAGCACTCTAGGGCCTACCTACTTCTGGGTGGCTGTGCCCATGGCCAGGCCCTGCCCGCAGGGCCAAGGGGCAGCACCGCTCTCCAACTGGACAGCAGGTTCATGCCACAGCACTGAGTCCGCCTGCCTGCCGGTGTCCACACTGTTCCTCTGTCCATCCACTTGTCCTCTCCTCTCCCTCTTGGCTCCTACTCCCAATTTCCCAAGTTGCTGGACCAGTTTGAAGCCTCTGCAACTCCCCAGCACTTTCCTCTCCACCCTCTCCTCCCAGAACTCCCCAGGGGGCTGTGGATACCAAGCCCCACCCCTTGCAGACAGGGCTCCATGGACACTCAATTCAACCCAAACCACACAATACACATAAAGAACAAGGTGGAGAACAAGGTCCCAGATCCACAGTAGCACGAAGGGGCCCACACACCAGAACTGATGCAGCCTCTCTAATCACCCCACAGAAAAACACACGTCCATGTCACAGGGGCCCGGCTCCACACCCTGTCCTACTGACAGCTTAGTGGGTTTCTTGGGCTCTGACTTTCCTCCTGGTGTCTGGGGGTTCTCTCCTGAGTGAAGGCCAGGGAAGGTGGGGCTTCAGGCAAGTCCTGGAACAGGTGAAGGATGGAGGGGGCTGAGTGCAGCTCCCGAGGAAGCTGGAGTGGCCAGGGCCTGCCCCGGGCACCTCCATTTCCCCAGCAGCTGGCCTCCCCGGTCCCCTAAGTCTGAATCCCCTCCCAGCCCTGCTACGACTCAGCCTGGGACTTGGCCTGAACCTCTTCTGTTGTCTAAGTTTTGGTTTCTGCATCTGTCAAAGGGGGATTAGATTGTCTTCCTACACGTGGCTCTTGTGTAAAATAAAAATATTTCTAAAAATGGGGGTTAGAATGTTCTGTCTCTCTCCCAGGGCTTGGCCAGATCAGAGACACTCACAAAGGAAACTGAAAGTTCTGGTGCCACCGATCTCCAGTTCCCAGACCTAGGTGGGGTCCAGGGCTCCTTTACTAAGGAAAAGGCTCAGCCAGAAGAATTTCTGGGGAAAGCAGGACTCAGAACCAAAATGTTGAATCTGGCTGGTCAGAAATCCAGGGCCCATCCATACCAGCTGGGGTCAAAGGCAGAGTGTGGAAAATGAACAGCCATTAGGTGTAGACCCAGTGAGACGTGTGTTCTGGGAGGGGCGCAGACAGCATGGAGTAGCTGGAGTAGGTGTGCCACAAGGTGGTCTGCGTGCCAAGTTTTCCTTGGTTCTCTTTTCTCATGATGGTTCTGAAGACCTGGGATGTCACTGAAACCACCTTTGCAAAATTATGACTGAGACAGTGAAAGAGATCTAACTTAATCAGTTCCATCTTGCTTCTAACCTCCAAGTTGTCCTTCTTCGTTCCTGAGTGTAGGCTGAACTAACCTTGGGAGAAACTTAGTTTTTAGTTTATAGTCTAAAACAAAGACAGTAACAGCCCTTTCTCAAAGCAGACTTCCTTCTTGCCTGAGGACTAGAGTGCCTTTGTAGGATGGACTAACATTAGCCACAAGATTAGAAATTGTGGTTTAGGAGTCATGCAGCTGGAGGCTACAAGATTCTGACCCTCTCTAAACTGCTCCTAAAATCAGCGCTTGAGATACTTTGCAGATCCTCCACTTGATAGATCAGCTGGCACCACCCAGATCCATAAATTGCCTCATTGGGACTTGTGGCTCCCACCGAGGAACTGACTCAAGGCAAGGAGACAGCTTCGACTCCCTATGATTTCAGTCCTGACCAATCAGCACTCCTGGCTCACTGGCTTCCCCGCCATCCATCAGGTTGTCCTTAAAAACTCTGTTCTGGCCGGGTGCGGTGGCTCAAGCCTATAATTCCAGCACTTTGGCAGGCCGAGACGGGTAGATCACGAGGTCAGGAGATCGAGACCATCCTGGCTAACACAGTGAAACCCCGTCTCTACTAAAATACAAAAAAAAATTAGCCGGGCGTGGTGGCGGGCGCCTGTAGTCCCAGCTACTTGGAAGGCTGAGGCAGGAGAATGGCGTAAACCCGGGAGGCGGAGCTTGCAGTGAGCCGAGATCGCGCCACTGCACTCCAGCCTGGGTGACAGAGCGAGACTCCGTCTCAAACAAAAACAAAAACAAAAACAAACAAAAAATTCTGCTCCCCGAATGCTTGGGGGGACTGATTTGAGTAATAGTAAAACTCTGGTCTCCCGCACAGCCACCTCTGCATCATTACTCTTCATTGAATTCCCCGGTCTTGAGAAATCAGCTCTGTCTAGGCTTGGGCAAGGTGAACCCTTTGGGCGGTTACATCACCACGCCATTGATGGCGCTCTCTTACCTCTGGAAGTTGTAGGGATGTATATTTGGCCTTCTGTAGGAGGGATGTAATATTGTGAAATATATATTTGGTCTTTGACCTCGTTTCCTGCAGTACAATTTCTAAAATCTTAGAATTCCCAAAATGATGTCTTCTTGTGTGCTAATGATTGACTGATGGCTAGCAGCCCCTAGGGTAGCTTCAGGACAGGGACTGGTTACCAGAGAGACCAAGGCAGGATTTCAGCCCCCTACCCCGCACCCCCAGCCAAGGGAGAGCAGACAGCTTGGAGGGTAAGTTGTTCGTCAATGGCCAATGGCTTAATGAATCATGCCTACCTAATGAATTATCCACAGAAACTCAAAAGGACAGGGTTCAGAGAGCTTCTGGATAGCTGAGCACGTGGAGGTTCCTGGCTGGTGATGCATCCATGAAGGGCATGGAAGCTCCGAGCCCATTCCCCATACCTTGCCCTACACATCTCTTCATCTGTATCCTTTGTAACATCCTTTATAATAAACTGGCAAATGTTTCTCTGAGCTCTATGAACCACTCTAGCAAATTAGTTGAACTCAAAGAGGGGGTTGTGGGAACCTCATCTTGAAGCCAATAGGCCAGAAGCTCCAGAGGCCTGGAGTTGGAACTGGCATAGGAATAGGGAACAGAACAGGGGACTGAGTCCTCAGCCTGTGGGATCTGATGCCATCTCCAGGTAGATAGTGCCAGAGTTAAATTTTGGAGGGCACCCAGCTGGTGTCAGCTGCGGAACTGCTTATCTGGTGTGTGGGGGAAAGCCCCCACGCATTTGGTCACAGCCATCTTCTGTGTTGTTGTGGAGTGAGAGAATAGAAAAAGCATTTTGAAGGCTGGGCTCGGTGGCTCACGCCTGTAATCCCAGCACTTTGGGAGGCAAGGTGGGTGGATCACCTGAGGTCAGGAGTTCAAGACCAGCCTGGCCAACATGGTGAAATCCTGTCTCTACTAAAAATACAAAAATTAGACAGGCATGATGGCGGGTGCCTGTAATCCCAGCCACTCAGGAGGCTGAGGTGGGAGAATCTCTTGAACCTGGGAGGTGGAGGTTGCATTGAGCCAAGATCACTGAACTCCAGCCTGGGTGACAGAGACTGTCTCAAAAAAAAAAAAAAAAAAAAAAATTGATTTTGAGAGTTGTTTTTTTTTTTTTCCTTAGAAGGGACATCAGAAGAAACACCAATGTCTGCACTCCCAGCCCCCCAAGCACCTTTTGCAAAGAAAAGAAGTGAGGTTACTGGGTTTTATTTGAGTCCAGAGGAGAAGGCCTTGGCTCCCACCCAGGCCCCAGGGCCCTGAGGCTGGAGGAAGGAGGCAGGATGGCAGCACAGAGCAAGGTCTTCCTGCCCTCCTGGCTGCCTGCGGATGGGAGTGGAGACCCTCAGAGCAAGCCCCAGCTTCTTTCAGAGGAGGGTAGAGTCCAGGACTAGAGCTCTTCTCTTGTGGCTGACACCTTCTCTGAGCAGGCCCCCTGTGGTCCCCCACACAGCAATGACTCCAGAGCCCCTTGGCCTTGTTGGTGGGCTTCATAGATCTGGTCTTCTCCAAACTCCCCCAGGTAGTGCAAACATGTCCTGGAGAGCCTAGGGGAGCCCAGTGGGAGCCTCAGATGCTGCCCAGCCCACAGTGGGGCAAACCAAGGCTCCAGGAGCTTCATTCTATCCCCAAGCCCCGGGCATCACCTGGTAGGCCAGGGGCCTCCTGTGACCATCACGCTGATGCTTGGCTCTGGCCCCTTGCTAAGTCCTGGGCCTGTGAGACGTTTCACTTGGTCCACTTCTCGAACTCCATAGCTGGTGGCAGTGGAGAGGAGAGGAGTACAGCTTTGGCAGGAGCCCAGCCAGGGAGAGACCCTTCTCCACACCAAGCTGGACATGCTGGGTGTTTGCGGAATTCAGAGAGGGAAAGCCCTTGGCCCAAGGTCACAAGGTGACCTTGTCTGCTGGCCATCTGCTCTCCCACTTGCTCTCAGCTCCAGAGCCCAGACTTCATCCCAGCCAGCCCCTTCCTTGGACCAGGGTCCTAGTGGAGTGTGTGTCGTGTGAGCAGGTGAGTGGGAATCTCCACTCACCAGGCCTGCCCTTGGAGGAGGGAGGTGGGAGCAGGATTTTCAACTCACTCCTGCCAGTTCCGGGAGCAGCTCCGGTCCAGGACATCCGTGTAGACCGACTCGCTCAGCTCCCGCCGCCCCCCAGAGTTTGGGGTATGAAGTTTGGTCTCTGCTTTTGCCAGATTTTGCCACATCTGGAACAAGGAGGGACTGGGAGGCAGGGCCTCAGGACTCCTGCTCAGTTAGGGGGAGGTGGGGCGGATAGGAGCAGAGTCTCTGGGGAGAATAAGGCGGCAAGAGAGCTGTTTGAGCAGGAAGCACCTGTAAGGCTGCTGCACGGCCCCTCCCCCAGCCCCCAAAGCTCCCTGGGATGGGAGTGGGGGATGGGAAAGAAATGCTAAAGTGGTAGGTGAGGCCTGGGCACTGGGGTCCCTCCTCCAGGGCACACCTGCCCAGTGGCACGTGCCATTTTATTTTTATTTATTTATTTAGAGTCTCACACCCTCCGTCGCCCAGGCTGGAGTGCGGGGATGTGATCTCAGCTCAATGCAGCCTCCGCCTCTCAGGTTCAATCAACTCTCCTCCCTCAGCCTCCAGGTAGCTAGGACTACAGGGGCGCCACCACACCCAGCTAATTTTTTGTATTTTCGGTAGAGACAGGGTTTCACCATGTTGGCCAGGCTGGTCTCAAACCCCTGAGCTCAGGCGATCGGCCCCACTCAGCCTCCCAAAGTGCTGGGATTATAGGCACGACCCACTGCACCCGGCCGGCATATGCCATTTTAAACCACAAGAACAAGGTAAGAAAAACGAACAGCACAAGTACTCCCAGGCCCCCACCTCACAGAGACACTGGTGCGCAGGCATGCTCAGCAGATGTGTGTGTGAACCCAGACACACGCATACTCACGTGCAGGTGCTCACACGTGTGCAGGTGCTCACACGTGTGCACGTGCACCATGTACACATAGCCAAAGTCGCCCCGTCAGGTTTGGGGAGGGAGTCCAGAACCAAGGATGGGCCTGGAAAGGGAGAAGCCTAAGGACAACTGAGTGATTCCCTGGGGTCTCAAGATACGATAGAGGCCTCCCAGATTGTCTGCTCTCTGTTGGGCAGGCAGATGGGTAAACTGAGGCATGGAATATAATTAAAGACTGCATCTGTGGCTTGATGCCCAGTGGTAGGGATTGGGGATCAAAGGCTGGTGGTAGAATGTGAGGTGGATGGAGGGGTCTGGCTTGAGAAGGGGTTGTGAGTGAAGGACTCACCTGGTAAGCCACAGCTCTGCAGGCATCACAACGCAGGTGAGCGGGCATGTGGGCTGAGTACATCTCCTCATCGTCCAGTTGTGGGGCTGTGGCTGTGAGTGGGGCCCTGTCCCCGAGGCCCCCTGGGATGGCCCAGGCTCCCAGCAGCAGCAGCAGTGGCAGTGACAGCCTCATGGCCCCAGGAGCCAGTTCAGCAAGTGTAGGATGTGGCTGAGGTGCAGATGTGTGTGTGCTTGTGTGGTGTGGGGACTGCCGCAGAACAGCTGGCTTAGACCAATGAGGAACTGACACCTCACCCCTCCCATCCTCCTCCCACTTCCTCCTCCAGGGCCCTGAAGATGCCACGTGGGCATGTCCTCTAGCTGGACCCTGGCTCCAGCCATCTCAGCTCCATTTCACAGATAGGGAGCAATGAGGCAAGGAAAGGGGCTGGGCCTGGGCAGGAACACATAGGGGCCCATACCTCCCACATCCTGTGATCTGGCTAAGTGGTAGGCACTCTGCTGAGTACCTTGTGGGAACAGTTGGTTGGCTACCGTCATCTTTTTTCATTGACCTTTCTGAGAAATAAGACTGTCATGTTTATTCTGCCTTTTCCGACACAAAGGCTCAGAGAGAGGTGACAAATCCAAGGCCACATAGCTAGAGGGGCCATGCTGAGAAACCCAAGCCTGATTGACCCAAGGCCCCCTGGCCACTCAACCACCAGAAGGAATGAGGTGTGGCTGCCAGCCTCCTGGGAGGCAAATTCAGGGAGACAGGGATGCTACAGTGTTTCTAAGACACACATGGTCTCCTTCCCTAGCCCTGAGGTCCCCTCCACCCACGCCATATCCAGGCATGGAAGGACATTGTGGAGGGTGTTGAGAGGCCATGGCAGGAAATCAGGCACCTCACACCAGTTATTTCAGCCATCATGGCTCCATGGTCAGTGATTTATTACACACCAGGATGAGGTAAAGGCACCTGGGGTGGTCCCAGGGCCTCCATGCCATCGGAGCTGGTGTCTCCAGCCAGAAAATGGCCAGTTGTTCTGACTCATAGCTCTCCTAATCAATTTCCAGTCCAGGGCAGAGGGCAGGGACTGCTAGGGACCTGGGCCCCCTGACAGGCCTGGAACAACGAAGGCATCCATCCCCATCCTTGCCACTGCTTCTCATGGAAACTGTCCTTCGCAAACTCATCACATCACACACCAGGCTGGCAAGGGCCAGCCATTTCTGGTTCAGAACTATACACAGACCCCCACGCATACCACCTCCCACCTCATGCAGACCCCCCTCATCTCCCTCAGAGGCTCCTGGAATCTCAGGGCAACTGAAGTGCAGGCTCTGGGCCCTGTCCCTTGCTGTGACTGGTCTGTAGGGCCAGCCCCTCTCTGGGCCTTGTTGCCACATCTGTTACTGGGGAGTAGAATCTGCCAAGAGCTGCAGGTCCCTCTGGCTACTCCACCAGGGGTATCGCTTCTACTGCCAGCCCTAACCCACCTTCTAACCACACAGAGGGGTCAAGAGACTCCTGTGGGACAAGAGCCCAACCCTCCCTCTTCTCAGACCTTCCTGATGACCATTTCACCTACTCCCGATGTAGGGGGTCGGGGACAGAAGCCCCACCCCTGGCCCAAAAATGAGTCAGCTCAGCTCTGAGGGCCAGGCTCCCCATCTTCCCACCCCAAGTTCCAGGCTCACCCCTGAACCAGGCCCTCCCTGTATTCCTTGCTTTGCTTCCACCTGCTGTCCCCCTGCCTTAGCTCCCTTTCTCAGAGCCAGCCTGGCCTGGGGCTGTACTGGCCACTTTCCCCCCAGTAGCCTCCAAGGCCAAAGCTCAGCTCCTCTTCCTAAGAGCAGACTTGACAGCCAGTCCTTCCTGCCACCTCACCAGGGGCACTGGCCAGCCTCACCTCACCTGGGCCTGCTATCAGGAAAGGCAGACAGTTCCCCGCCCTGTCTCCTGCTGCTCCCGTTCCTGCTGCCACAGGGCAGCCCCAGCACCTCCTCTGATGGGCTCCTGGGGACAAGCCCAGGGATGCCTCACTTTCCCTATTTGCTTGCCCACATATACACATATACACACACCCACACACCACACCACACCATGCCCTGGGAATGCCTGGGAAAGGGATACATAATTTCGTTGGGAGAGGAAGTAGGCAGCCACTTCCTGGGTGGCTCCAGCTCCGCCAGCCTCGGGGCTCAGATTCATTCTCTGAAGATCACTTCCTGTCCGACGACTGGCTGGGATGGGTTAAAGACAGAGGCAGCGGAAAGAGAGGAGGGTAGGGGCTTGGATGCCAGAACCTCCCAGGCCATCCAAGGGCTCCAACTCCATGGGGATCTGCCCGGGGCCTCACAGTGGGAACAAGGAACCCTTGCCGGGCTGGGTGGGAACTGAGCTGGAGGGCGGCGCACAGAAGAGCAGAGGAGGTGCAGGGCTGGGGGTTCCGCTCACTGGCAGGTAGTAGGTCCCGTCCAGGGGCCCTGCCTCAGAGACCCAGGGTAGCTGGGGGTTGCCGAGAGCCTGTGGGCCTGGGGACGGTGGCAGGGAGAGGCTGGGTATAGGCCCATAGGCAGGCGGGTAGAGGCCGAGGCCCAGGGCCAGAGGGGTGTAGACGCGGTGGGGCGGCCCAGGGGACGAGGGCGGCAGCAGCACCTCCACGTACTGCCCACTCTCGGGGTCGAAGAGCACCCGCAGCCGAGGCTGACGCGGCGCCTCCACGAAGTAGTAGCGGCCGCTCTCGGGGTCCACCAAGACCTTCCCCCGGGGCGCGGCCCCGGGCGGCTTGCGCACTCCCTGGGAGGGGCTTTGCGGGGACCGGTCTGTGGGAGGCGCCGAGGCAGCACGGGGCTGGGCCGGGGCCGTCCTGCCCGCCGACGCCAGGGGCTCCCGCGGGAGTGGCGCCTGGACGGCAGCCGCGGGCTCGGGGGCTGTAGGAGGTGTCTTCGGTTTGGGTGCTATCCCAGGGCTCGGGCTGGCGTGCACCTGAGGGGAGCTGGGGCGGGGCGATCGGACCCCTGCTGGCCCTACGGGGGATCGCTGGGATGAGCTGCGGGCGCCGCCTAGAGGGCTGGTCCGACCCTTGCCGTCGGGGACAAGGCGCTGGGCCTCTGCATCCCTGTTCTTTCCTCCAGGGCCGCGCGCTCGCACTCCCGAGGTTACCTCGGGCCGGCGACCCAAGGCCAGGACCCCAGGCAGGCGGATCTCTGTGCGCTTGAAGGGCTTCGCCGTGCTGTTCTCTGCCCTCCGCCGCATGACCCCGTTGGGCTGTGAGGCGTCCTGGGGGACCGTGTCGAAGGACGGTTCTGGAGGCTCGTAGGGGTGCGGCACGACCGGTAGAAAATCCTTGATGAAAACGGAAGTGTAGTGAGTCGGGACCGGGGGCCCCAGTGCCGGCGGCTCTTGCGTCTTGGATTCGCTGCCCTCCTCCCCGCAGGGGTCGGCAGGAGGCGCAGGCAGCCTTGAGCCTGGGGCTCCTGCCGGGAAGCCTGGCGCGTACGTGGTCTTCACCAACTTGCGCACGTCTCGAGGCCGCGGAATGGCCACGCGCGGACGTCCTGAAGCCCCCTCTCCAGAACCCAAGACTTCCGGGCACTTATCGGCGTCCAGGGTGCCCACAAGGTGGCTGTCGGGTGCTGCCACCTCTGGGGACGGCTGACTCCCTCCAAAGGCAAGATCCGGAATCTCCCGCGTGGATGGACTCTGCATCTCTGCTGGTTCTGGAGTCCCGGGTGGGGACGGTGTAGGCGGTGCCAATTCCTCCTGAGTTAACCCATTCTGAGCTTCATGAGTAAATGCTATCGATGCGCCTGGCCCCATGGGGTCCCACGTCTCTTGGGGAGATGCGCCCCAAGTTCCAATAGGACGATCTGGAGCCTCCCACGGGAAGAAGGCCGGCGGGGACGGGCTGCTACCTGGCTCCACCGTATCCCCGACTGCCGAATGTGGAATCTCCCACTGGGAAGGGGCTTCGAAGGACGGGCTCCTTTCCCCAGCAACACACTGATTCCACTGGGAACGGATCGGAGGGGAAGGGCTTCTCCTGCTCACAGTTTCCTCGACGGCCAGATTCTGATTTTCCCACGCGGAGGAGGCTTCAGGGAACGATGGGCTACTCACCCTCCGACTAGTCCGATCCCACGGGGACAAGTTCTGGGGCAACGGGCAGCGAGGACCCCGTACAGCCCCGTTTGGAGCCTGCCACGGCGGGGACGGGCTTCTTGGCCTCACAGCCCTACTCGGAACCTCCGAGGGGACCCTACACTCAAAAGGCGGACTCCGTGCCCTCTGGACAGTTCGATGCGGCGCCTCTTGCGGGAATCGAGTCTTCCGCGCCTCCTGGATCTTCTCCTCTGACTGAAGGAAGATGCTGGAGCTAACAGGACCCAGCGGCTCCGTTCCGGGCGCAGGCTTGTCGCGCCGAATCGCGCGCTCGCGGAGGCTGGGCCACGGCCTCGGGGCTTTGGCGGGGGCCGAATTATCTTGTACGCGAAGTGGCTGAGACTTAGTCTTCTCCAGGACCACGCGGGTGCTGCGGGACGTTTCCCGGGTCGCAGGTTCCGACAGCCCCGTGGGCCTGAAGGTGGCGCTGCTCGCGGC
>NW_012105742.1:846892-852857 GCF_000951045.1 Mandrillus leucophaeus | reverse complement strand
GTCCCCGCCCCGCCCGAGGATGCCGTGGGGTCACCGCGCCTTAAAGCGGCCGCGTCCACTCCTGAGCCAGCGGCGCCTGCAGCAGAAGAGACCTGGGCCCTGCACCCTTGCCTGTCCAGCCCCCATGCCCAACTAACCCCCTTCTCAGGCACAAGCCGGAGTACCTGGGGTGGGCTCCAAGTTTTGGCGGACAGGCAGGTGAGGTAATGGCAGGCCCAACTTTTGAAGCCTTGGAGCCAGGAGTTAGGCCCAGCTGCACCCATCACAGGTGAGGAAACTGAAGCCCAGCAGGGATCTGCCTGAAGTCAGGCACTGCTGTGTGCGGTTCAGGCTGTGAGCCAGACCTTCAGACCAGGAGACTCTGGCAGAGTCAGCAATTTCATCTTCCCCTCAGCCCCGGGTGTCTTAACATCACTGCAGGGGACCCCCATTGCCATTGCTGGCCTCAGCTAGAGCTCCTAAGGGTGCACACACCACCTTCCTTGGTCCCAGTTACACTCTCCCCGATCCCCAACCTTCAGTAGAGTAAGGAGTACCGACCAATAGAGGCCTCCCTGACTCCTCAGGGCCTCAGGAAGGTACTACCCTGGCTGGACCCATTGCCCTCAGTGGGACCTATCGGAAGGGGCTGGAGTGAACAGCTCTAGCTTTCACAATCTGCCTCAGCACCTAGAACAGGCCCTGGATACCGATGTGGGGTCCCATGGGAAGCTTCGAAGTAGCTTGTGGTCCCAGCTCCAAAGGCCCCTGAAGCCAGAACAGCCCTGTGCTCCCCCAGGCACTCACAAGGCCCTAATTTCAGCCCCCACAGCCTTAGGACCTGCCCTGCGGACAGGCACTGGTGGGGAGGCAGCCACCACCTGTCATTGTCTTACAACTGTGGGCACCACTTGCCCTTAAACTTCTGGCTTCAAGGTCCTGCTATGACTCAGGCCCCAGCTGGCCCTGGAGCAAGAGCACTGACCCCGCCTGTGTACTTGGCCTCAAACTGACCCAGGACAGGCTACACTGGGCTAACCTGACCCCTGAAGTGGGTCCTCTGCCTGGGTGTGTCCCCATGATCATCTAGGGGACACTCAGTGATGGCTTCTGAAAGAATGTTGCTAGACCATCCCATCCAGCCCTACCTGTGCAACTTGTGCAAGTCCAGGTCCCTTCCCAGATTGTTTCTCCACCTTAAAACCACACACAGCATTGTCTTTTCTCTTCCTCCCATTTGTGAAGCTCCTATTTGTTTGGGGGAGGGTCAGCAAGTGCAAATGCAATTTGCAGGTATAACATTATTGTCATGTGATAGAAACTGACTTCCCAAATTCCTTGTGGTTCTGGAACCCACTGTCTCTGAAGTTTCTGGTCAGGGCTTCCAGCCCTGTAGTCAAGTTGGGAGAGTTAAATTTACCAGGACACTGGGAGTGGGGTGGGATGTTACTGGGTAACCAGGGCTGTTTATATAGGAAGGGATTAAATACCCAAAGGAAGCGGTGGTGCCTACCAGACAACAAAGACCCAGCTCCTCCCGTAGGCTACAAGCCCCCACCTTGTGGACCGCTACCATTACCCAAAAGGGAGGGAAGTAGCAGGGCCTAGAGGCTGGGGACTCCCAGAGCAGAGAAGGCAGAGGCTGGGGATTACAGCCAGAGAACAGGAAAGCGGCGGCCATTTTATTTTTCCCTGGGATGCTGGTGGCTGTGGGCCTGACGCGTCCCTGAGGCTTTCTTATGCTTCTGGTCCAGCACCTGGGCCATGTAGCTCTCCTGCTGCTTCTGGATCCGGAAGTCAGACATGTGATTCCTGCAATGGAGCCCGCTGGTGGTGGACTGTAGACAGCCCAGGGTATGTAGGGGCCAGAGGTCTGGCTCCCCAGTGTCATCAACACCCCCAGCCAGGCCCAGACCCCTCACCTGAAGATCTGTTTCTGCTGGCTGATAACTTGCTGCAACTCTTTAATCTCATTCTCTTTGCCATTAAGTATATCTTCTTGCTTTATAATGTGAGACTCAATCTCTGTGGGGGAAAGAGGCAGGGAGGAGGGGTGGTTCCCATCCCAGGGCTCCTTCCTGAGATAAGGCATTCCCTCATGGGGCTTTTCAGAGCTTGGCTGCCCACCCAGGAGTTCTCCATGAAGAACTGCTAATACCTTAGTATGAATGAGTTTATTATGCAGTCTTGGGGGACTGCAGTGTTTGAGGATTGTTGTCAATGACTTCACAAGTCTATTCTGGACCAGAGGACCCACATGAGGGCAGGAGAAGGTCCTTGGAGAGAGGTGGGCAGTCCTGCCCAAAGGCTGGAAGATGAATGGCACCTGCCCTCAACTCCAGCAGGTCTTTACAGATGTTGCCTCCTTGGAGAAACTCTCCCTCATCTAAAAATTACATTTCCCAGTACTTCCTACTCCCTCTTCCTGCTTTTTGCTTTCTTTTTCTTTTTCTTTTCTTTTTTTTTTTTTTGAGACTGAGTCTTGCTCTGTTGCCAGGCTGGAGTGCAGTGGCATGATCTTGGCTCACTGCAACCTCCTCCTCCTGAGTTCAAGCAATTCTCCTGCCTCAGCGTCCCGAATAGCTGGGTGGGATTACAGGCACCTGCCACCACACCTGGCTAATTTTTGTATTTTTAGTAGAGATGGGCCACCATGTTGGCCAGGCTGGTCTCGAACTCGTGACCTCAGGTGATCCACCCACCTCGGCCTCCCAAAATGCTGGGATTACAGGAGTGAGCCACCATGCCCGACATCCTGCTTTATTTTTCTTAACACTTTTACCTAACATACCATATACTTTATTCATCTGTCTTCTCTGCTACTAGGATGTAAGGTCCACTAGGACAAGGATCTTTGTTTTATTCACACCTTTATCCCTAATGCCTAAAACAGTACCTGGCACATAGTAGGTATACAAAAAGTATATTTGCAGACCGAATGAATGGGATGTTCCTGGGGGGTTAGGACTTAGAAACATGACCTAGTTCAATCATCCAGTCCAACCAAACTTCCCGGGGGCTGGCTGGATGCCCAGCCTTGTGCTAGGGCTTCAGGGTTGATGGGAGAAGATGGAGTTGCCTGGATTTTCAGACCTGTTTCCTCATTTCAAGGATGGGGAAAGAGACAGCCCTATCCCACAGTGGTATAGGGAAGAACCAGTGAGATAGTGGTGGCAAAGCCTACCCCCAAATTAATTGTACATTTGGGCAAAGATGACTTTCTGAGGCTTGAGCCCAGAAGTAAGAGACCAGTCCGGGCAACATAGTGAGACCTCGCCTCTACAAAACTAAAAAAAAAAAAAAAAAACTAGCTGGGCATGGTGGTGGAACGCGCCTGTAGTCCTGGCTACTTGCTGAGGCAAGAGGATCACTTGAGCTCAGGAGTTGGGGGCTGCAATGAGGTATGACTGTGCCCCTGCACTCCAGTCTGGGTGACAGAGCAAGACCCTGTCTCTAAAAAATAAATAAATAAATAAATAAATAAATAAATGATAATTTTTCTGTGTTGGATCAAAATCCAAGGAGACTATAGGGATCTGGGGTGCTTCATTTACATAACTGCCCCACATGGCACCCTGGAAAATTCTGATTCCCACAGAAAGAAAATCCTACTGTCTTTAAAGGCTGGACAAGGGGCCAGGCACAGTAGCTCACGCCTGTAATTCCAGCACTCTGGGAGGCCAAGGCGGATGGATCACCTGAGGTCAGGAGTTTAAGACCAGCCTGGCCAACATGGTGAAACCCTGTCTCTACTAAAAATACAAAAATTAGCCGGGTGTGGTGGCACATGCCTGTAATCCCAGCTACTTTGGAGGTTGAGGCAGAATTACTTGAACCCAAGAGAGACGGAGGTCGCAGTGAGCCAAGAACGTGCCATTGCACTTCAGCCTGGGTAACAGACCCAGACTCTGCTTCAAAAAAAAACAGGCCGGGCACGGTGGCTCACGCCTGTAAGCCCAGCACTTTGGGAGGCCAACGTGGGCAGATCATGAGCTCAGGAGATCGAGACCATCCTGGCTAACATGGTGAAACCCTGTTTCTACTAAAAATACAAAAAATTAGCCAGACGTGGTGGCGGGCGCCTGTAGTCCCAGCTACTCGGGAGGCTGAGGCAGGAGAATGGCATGAACCTGGGAGGCGGAGCTTGCAGTGAGACGAGATCTCGCCACTACACTCCAGCCTGGGCGACAGAGAGAGATTCCGTCTCAAAAAAAAAAAAAAGGTTGGACAAGGATTAATTAACTAGAACACAAACTCTGAAAATACAGAAATGTCTAGGCATTTAAGATTTCAAAAGAGAAGACCTGGTAAAAAGTGAAGGCGCAGCATGGAAAAGAGGAGACAGGTGGAGGGAGAGAATGAAGACATGAGTTCACCAGGTCATGGGATGAGGACTGTTGAACCTCCTTCCCAGGCGTCCAGCTAAGTGGGATTAATTACTTGTGAAGTTCGTTTGGGAAAAAGAATTAGAAATTTGTGTGACTCTTTGAAAATAAAAGCCTGTGGCTCCCGATGATGAGAGAATGGTTAGAAAATCCCTTTGAGAGTGAAGAACTATGTAAGTGTAAAAACCAAACTGAACCACACAAGGGGAGTTTGTAGGGATGGGGTGGGAGGCACTGGCCAGGGTGAGGTTCACATCACCAGACTGGCTCAAGAGGGCTTGTGTCCCACTGGAGGAGTTTAGAATATTCTAGGGGAGGCATCCAGGACCTGTCCCCATGACACACATACCTACCAACAAGCAGATCCAAAGCCCCGTGGGCTTGACTGATCTCTGTTGGAAGGAAATTACCTAGGGGAAGGATGTCTCTGGCCCCACCAGGAAAGAACCCCAGGTTCTTTTTTGGGAAGTAAGGGGATGCCCAGGGAGAGGGCAAGACTGAGGGGACCAATGGCCTTGAGCATGGGGGCAGTGACTGCCTGTTGGGCCCTGCCCTGGCAGGAGCCAGTGACCAAATTACTATGAGACTTGTCAGCCTGCCTGGCCAGATCAAGATGTCAGCCTGCTGGCATCTTCCCAGTGAGAGCACTCACCAGGGGAGAGAGAAGGCTGAATTGGTGAAAGGCAGGGTACTCAAGGCTCCATGTGGGAGCCTCACCAGAAAGGACCTTGAACCTCTTGCGCTTGGGCTCTGGCCTACTGGAGATCTGCTGCAGTGAACAAAGCTGATGTTGTGCCTGGAATTCATACCTACATTTTTTTTTTTTTTTTGAGATGGAGTTTTACTCTTGTTACCCAGGTTGGAGTGCAGTGGCACGATCTCAGCTCGCTGCAACCTCTGCCTCCCGGGTTCAAGCAATTCTCCTGTCTCAGCCTCCTGAGTAGCTGGGATTACAAGCTCCCGCCACTACACCCAGGGAATTTTTGGTATTTTTAGTGGAGATGGGGTTTCACCATGTTGGCCAGGCTGGTCTTGAACTTCTGACCTCATGTGATCCGCCTGCCTTGGCCTCCCAAAGTGTTGGGATTACAGGCATGAGCCACTGCGCCCAGCCCATACTTAAACTGGGTAAGGGGAGTTTAGCATTCTAAGAAATAAACGGGGCTCCTGAGGTGTAAGGACACGGTGTAGCTGACTCTAAAGGTGCCCCACAACTTATGGCACTAACTGAGCCAAACAAGTGGCCCACAGGCATCTGCACAGAGCAGAGTTGAAAACTGGCAGCCCACAGATATTTTACTTGGCCTACACAATAGTTTTAAAATTTCAAAATCAACTGCCAACACTAAAAAGTCAGAAAAGCTTCCATTAAAACTTGGTTTTGGGCCGGGCGCGGTGGCTCAAGCCTGTAATCCCAGCACTTTGGGAGGCCGAGGCAGGTGGATCACGAGGTCAGGAGGTCAGGAGATCGAGACTATCCTGGCTAACATGGTGAAACCCCGTCTTTACTAAAAATACAAAAAACTAGCCGGGCGTGGTGGCGGGCGCCTGTAGTCTCAGCTACTTGGGAGGCTGAGGCGGGAGAATGGCATGAACCCGGG
>NW_012105742.1:839102-845257 GCF_000951045.1 Mandrillus leucophaeus | reverse complement strand
TTTTTTTTTTTTTGTATTTTTAGTAGAGACAGGGTTTCACCATGTTGGCCAGGCTGGTCTCAAACTCCTGACCTCAAGTGATTTGCCACCTTGGCCTCCCAAAGGGCTGGGATTACAGTTGTGAGCCACTGCACCCATCATCAGAGGCTAATACTTAATGAGGCTGCCTAACCACAGGGGTCCTGGGAAAAGGGGTAAGATTAGGAGACTGCAGAGGCCATTACTTACCACCAGCTTCTTCTCCACTGCCTGGAACTCTTCTTTACTGACAAAATTTTCGTCCTGGAGAACCATCTGCAACAGAGCCTGGCTGAGGGAGGGCCTGGGGCTGGAGTAGAAGGGGCGCCCTCTAGGGACCAGGACCAAAAGTGGATAACAGGATAATGCTCGTGGTAGGATGAGACTGAGGCCCTGGGAAGGGAGAATTCAGTTCCACAGATAAACTGAGACTCAGCAGTAAGTGCTGCCCTCAAGGAGCAGCCAGTCTAATGGAGGAGGCAGTCCACAGCTAGCACTTCTAACATGTTGTGTGCCTTGATGGGGAGACATAAGGGGATCTGGGGCTCAGAGGAGGCACCAACACAGCTTGGGGAAGGGTCAGAATCGCTTCCGGAGAAGGGGACATTAGAACTGAGATCTGACTGCTATATAGGGTGGGCCAGAAAAGGGATAGACAGAAAAGCACTCTGGATGGTGGGGACACCCATGCCAAGGTCAGCTGCCAAGAGGAAGACCTGGGTACCTTCTGGGAATCAAAGGCAATTCAGTGCCTAGAGCTCCATACACTTTGTTGAATTAGAGCATTAGGGTAGCTAATAGGACATGTCTCTCTCCCCTTTCCCCCACATTCAACTTCCCAGAAGGGAAGAAATTGTCTAAGAACAACTTAGAATGAGAAATAGATGTGAAGCCAGTTTTGTTTCTGAGATGGAGATACATTCAACCTTCTTACCAAGACAGAAAAACAAAACCAGAAAAACCATGAACTCCAGCTGGCCAGGATTCTATCACGCCTACCCAGGTAATCTGTGACTGCAATGCTTTGCACCCATTAGCTGGGGTTTGATTGAGAAGGCAAAAGCTAAGGCATGTAAAGTTCTTGGAGGCCCCTAAGTTAGCGTTGGCAAGGGCCAAATCTGCGCTTACTGCATTCATCATGGCACTGCCTTTGACTCTGCGGAAGGGTGTCCATAATAGAAGGGATGACAGTTTCTCTGCCTGCACACGAGGGCCATGGGAACTCAGTGACGTCATCTTCACTGAAAATGGGGAAACTGAGGCTCAGGGACTCTACCAGCTCTTGCAGCAACCAGGCAAACGGAAGGGAGAATATGGCTTGATATTAGCTAAAATTCCCTGGTTCAGGAAAGCCCGCCTCTTTTTGGCTCTACCCCTACCGACCAAGCCCAGCCTCCTCCTGATTACGCCACGGGCCATGCGTTCTGGCCACGGCCCGGCATCGGAACAGGTTCTGGCCCCGCCCCCATCAGTGAGGCATCCGGCCCCGCCTCTCCCCAAGCTCCTCTGGCTGCATACCACATTCCTCAGCTGGTGGATCAGTTCCTCCTGAGACTCAATCACGTCCCGCAGTTGATCGAAGGCGAGACACACAGATCCTGACCCCGCCTTCGACCACCCGAGGGGCGTCGCCATCTTTCGCCCCCGCCAGCTTGTTGGAAATGGCTGCCTCGGGGGTGCTCCCCGCCGTCGCCCACCAATGAGAATGCGACGCCACAGAGCACCCTAGCAACGGGGGGCGGGGACTTCCTCTGTTAGCGGGGCGAGGAACCGCCTCTTAAAGGAGCCGCCTGGGGCGGGGAAACTGCTAACAACCCTTAAGGCATTTAATTTTATAGGAAATTGCGATTTTATTACATCCTCTGTTTCTTACGCGGTCCTGAGAAGCCGGCAGGGCCCGGCTTGTACTTTCCTTGACTGCGAGCAGGCAACACTCAGAACACCAGCCCTCGGCCTTCATCCAGGGCCTGTTAAGCTGCATGACCACGAAGCAAGAGCCGGCATAGGCAACTCCTGCATCTTTAGCTTCTCATGCCTCTTTCTCCAAATCTTTATCCTAATCTCCAAATTTCCTCCATTGTATGATATTCCAGCCTCCTGGAACACACTTAGTACTTGGGGGGCCTAAGCACGGAAGATAGAAGAAGATAAAAAACGAGAATGGCTTCACCTGAGATCAAAGTCTTCATACTCTGATACCAGGCTCAGGGCAGCTGCACTAGAGCCATGTGCCACCACCCCAGGAGGAGGGCCCTGAAGAGATTAGGAGGACTGAAGAGGGCTTGAAGGAGGAGAGTTTAGTAAAATGAAGTCAGGGAAGGATACGGTGATTACACACACTCACCAAGTCTCTTTTGAAGGCTCTTTTTTTTCTTGGAAACCCAAATAAGATTAGGTGTGGAGAACATCAGAGCGAATATATATTGTGCTCACTATTTCGTGGCACCATTATGTTTATATTATTTCATGTGACCCTCATAGAACTTCTATTAGCCCCTTTTTACCCGGGCTCTATGAGAATGAGAATGAATAACTTGCCCAAGGTCACTCTAGTAAGTTGTGGAACAAGAGTTCTGCTATGGGCAGTTTGGTTCCAGCGTCCATGTTTTTGTTTGTTTTTTGAGATGAAGTCTCGCTCTGTCGCCCAGGCTGGAGTGCAGGGACATGATCTCGGCTCACTGCAACCTCCGCCTTCCGGGTTCAAGCGATTCTCCCGCCTCAGCCTCCCAAGTAGCTGGGATTACAGGCGCCTGCCACCACGCCCGGCTAATTTTCGTATTTTTAGTAGAGACGGAGTTTCGCCATGTTGGCCAGGCTGGTCTCGAACTCCTGACCTCAGGTGATCCGCCTGCCTTGGCCTCCCAATGTGTTGGGATTACAGGCATGAGCCACCACGCTGGGCTTGGAGTTCATGTTCTTAACCAGGATGTTGTGCTGCATTTTTGTTGCATGTCATGGATGGAAGTTATGGAATGTGATACCTCCAAGTAGGAAATGACTATACTAACAAGGAGTTTGGAAAAAAAGTTACCAGTGACTATGAAAGGAGGCAGAAAGCTCAGGGTAAGTCATTCAAGCTGCTCCCCAAAACTCCCTAGCGGCCTGACAAATTTGGCCATCCCTGTGGTTCTCTCAGCAGGAGCCCTTGTTTTGTTTCTTGCATTTATTTTCACGGACTTGGAGACAAAGCCATCTCTGTTGACCTCTCTCTCTTTTTTCTTTTTCTTTTTCTTTTTTTTTTTTTTTTTGAGATGGAGTCTTGCTCTGACGCCCAGGCTGGAGTGCAGTGGTGCGATCTGAGCTCACTGCAAGCTCCGTGCCCCCGGGTTCATGCTGTTCTCCTGCCTCAGCCTCCCGAGTAGCTGGGACTACGGGTGCCCGCCACCACGCCCAGCTAATTTTTTGTATTTTTAGTAGAGACGGGGTTTCACCGTGTTCTCTCTCTCTTTTTTTTTTTTTTTTTGAGATGGAATCTTGCTCTGTCCCCCAGGCTGGAGTGCAGTGGCACAATCTTGGCTCACTGCAACCTCTGCCTCCCGTGTTCAAGTGATTCTCCTGCCTCAGCCTCCCCAGTAGCTGGGATTACACGCAACTGCCATCATACCCAGGTAATTTTTGTATTTTTTAGTAGAGACGGGGTTTCACCATGTTGGCCAGGCTAGTCTCGAACTCCTGACCTCAGGTGATCCACCCACCTCGGCCTCCCAAAATGCTGGGATTACAGGCGTAAGCCACTGTGCCCGGCTGACCTCTCTTAAAGGGCCTAGAACAATACTGTTCAATAAAACTTCTAGTGATGAAAATGTTCTACATCTGTACTATTCAGTTCAGTAGCCACTAGCCACATGTGGCTTTTCAGCAGTTGAAATGTAACTCATGTGGCTGAGATATTGCTTTAAAAATTTTTTTTTTCCCTCAAGATCACCTTAATCACGGCTCTTTAACATTTAAAAAAATTTTAGTTTAAATGGCCATGTGGGACGGGCGCGGTGGCTCACGCCTGTAATCCCAGCACTTTGGGAGGCTGAGGCGGGCGGATCACAAGGTCAGGAGATCGAGACCATCCTGGCTAACATGGTGAAACCCCATCTCTACTAAAAATACAAAAAAAAAAATTAGCCGGGCGCGGTGACGGGCGCCTGTAGTCCCAGCTACTCAGGAGGCTGAGGCAAGAGAATGGCACGATCCCGGGAGGCGGAGCTTGCAGTGAGCGGAGATCGCGCCATTGCACTCCAGCCAGGGGGACAGAGCGAGACTCCGTCCCAATAAATAAATAAATAAATAAATGGTCATGTGCGGCTATTGGCTACTGTACTGGAGAGTGTGCCTAGAGGGCACTGTGTAGGTTGTGTGCCTCAGCACAGACGCCTCTCAGAACTTGGTGTACCAAATGTGAATGTTCACCTGAATCACCTTGCACAAAGCTGCACATTCCTCTGGGGCAGTGATCCCTGAGCCTTCCCCACGAACTGCATTCCCTCCCTAGGGTCTTTCATGAGGCACTGCTTGATGTCCCTTGGTATCCAACATCCACCTTCACCAGCTGGAACAGGCTGCTCTCTGCATATTTGGGGCAAAACCCTGGAGAGCAGTAGGCTCCAGCAACCATCTCAGGGTGGAAGGTTATGAGCAAGAGAGAACCCTGGATCCAGGTCTGCACCTGCTTCCTAGCATGGACATGAGGAGTGGTCACCCTGGTTGGGCACTGCCACAGACTCCTCTATATATTGAAAGGCACTGTGGGCTCCTGGTCAACCAGGGCTCAGTGAGACTCAGGATGACATCACAAACAGCTCTGTGATCCTGCCCGAGAAGGGTTGCCTTTCTGCAGAGGCTTGCCATTTTGGCTGATGTTCTGGTTATCTATTGGTGCATAATAAACCACCCCCCCAATTTTTTTTAAGTCATTGAAAAAAATCATTTTGTTCATGGATCTGGAATTTGGCAAGGTTCAATGGTGAAAGCTTATCTCTGCTCCATGCAGTGTGAGCTGGGATGGTTCAATGGGGGGTTAGAAGTTCCACTTCCAACACGGCTCACTCACGTGACTGGCAAGTTGGTGCTGTCAGCTGGGAGCTCTGCTAGGGCTGAGGACCAAGGGTCTTGGTTCCTCTCCACAGGCTGCCTGGACTTTCTGATAGCATGGAAATTGGGTTAAAGAGAAAGCATTCAAAGTGACAGAAAATGGAAGATGCCAGTTTCTTAAGGCCTGGGCCTGATACCTGGCATAGTGTCATTTTTGCTGTATTCTACTGGTCAAGGAGTCAGAGTCCAGATTCCAGAGGAGGGGACACAGATTCCACCCCCTGACCCCATCACCTTTCAATGGGAGTAGTGTCAAAGAATTTGGGCTGCACTTATAAGGAGCAAATCCTTGTGACAGATGGCACACCAGCCCCTTCAAGGTTCATTTCAGGTAAAACCAGTCAGGAACTTAGTCTAGTGAGAAAAGTCAGACAATAATCAAACAACCAGCTAAATCTAAAGGGAAACTTAGCCAGGTGGGGCAGAGAAAGCTTCTGTGAGGAAGTGATGTCTGAGCTGAAGCCTATTAAGGTAACTAGGAAGCGCTTAGCAAAGAGGGTAGGGGCAGGTGAGTAGGTAGGGATACCAGAAAGAGGAAACAGTGTACACAAAGTCCCTGGGGCAAAAGGGGTTGTAGAGTGTAGTAACTAAAGGCTAGCATGGCATAAAAGAAAAAGATTATAGGGCAAGAGGGGGCTTGGGCAGTGGATAGAGACAAGGAACTTGGCAGAGCCTTGCTAAGCAAGGTAAGCCATGCTAAGGACTTTGATGATTTTTATTTTAGGGACAAAAGAAAACTACTGAAATATTTTAAGCAAGAGGATGACGTGATCCAATTTATGCTTGGAAAAGATCTCTTTGGTTGCAGTGAGGTACATAGACTGGAGTGGGGCTGTGTAAGTGCACAGAGACAACTTTAACTGAGAAGGCTACTGCAGTGAAAGTGGATGGTAGTTTGAGAGTCAGTGTCAGAGATGAGAGTAGGCTTAGGATATTCTGGAGGTAAAATTGATGGAGCCGGCTGGGCGCGGTGGCTCAAGCCTGTAATCCCAGCACTTTGGGAGGCCAAGACGGGCGGATCACGAGGTCAGGAGATCAAGACCATCCTGGCT
>NW_012105742.1:809531-834302 GCF_000951045.1 Mandrillus leucophaeus | reverse complement strand
ACTTGGTTTTGGCTGGGTGCAGTGGCTCACGCCTGTAATCCCAACACTTTGGGAGGCTGAGGTGGGGAGTTCGAGACCAGCTTGACCAACATGGTGAAACCCCATCTCTACCAAAAATACAAAAATTAGCCAGGTGTGGTGGTGCACACCTGTAATCCCAGCTACTCGGGAGGCTGTGGCAGAAGAATCACTTGAACCTGGGAGACGGAGTTTGCAGTGAGCCATGTGCCGCTGCACTCCAGCCTAGGCAACAGAACAAGACTCCATCTCAATAAAACAAAACAAAACAAAACAAAACAACTTGGTTTCACTGGGCATGGTGGCTCACACCTGTAGTCCTAGCTACTTGGGAGGCTGAGGTGGGTGAATCACTTGAACCCAGGCATTTGAGACCAGCCTGGGCAGCATAGTGATCCCCAGTCTTAGAAAAATATAAATAATTATTAATTTCCATTTTAAAGATCTGGCAGTCCTATCCCCCTGTCACCATGTGCACCCTTCCCTATTGAGTCCTGACCCTGAGACTAAGGATCAAGTCCCAAATAGGACAGTGCTTGCCCTGTGTTCCTCTTGTATCAGAGTTAGGAGTAACCCATCAAAAGTGGGAAAACAAAAGGTGGACTAAGAAGGTTGTATGTTTCAGGAAAAATGGGAGCAAGCCCATTCCTTTATGGCGGTGAAGAATATAGTACACCGACTGCTTCCCTCATTTCCGTGGCCTGCCTGGTCCCTTAAGGCCTTTTCGAAGGTGTGGCCCACCTGGGCCTGCCTGTATCCTCAGCTGGGGACAGGTGTTAGAGTGAAACCCTGCCTTTGACACAGGCACTGGGTGGTTAGGAAAGAGCCCGTTTATATAACCGTGGTGGAGAGCACGGGCCTCCCGCCTACCATTGCATTTGGTGATGAGCTGGTCCTTCTTGCTGGACTCCTGTAGGACTTTGCTTTTGACACTGGAGAGCCTGGGTGGGGAAGATGGGAGGGTGGGCAGGCTAGCAAGCAGATGCGTCCCCCAAAACCCACACCCCCTACTGAGGCCCACTCACGCTTTTTCAAAGGCCAGCTTCTCTTTCTCCAGCTGTTTGGACAGCACCTCTACCTCTCCGAGGGCAAACTGTAACTTCTCCTCTTCCTTGGCCAGGAGGACCTTGGTCTTGGCATGGGCAGCTTTCTCTTCCTGCAGGGGCGGCAGCAGTCCCTTCATTACCCTGGGCCGCCTTGGGTCTCCTAGACTCCCTTAACCAGCCCCGCTTCTCAGACAGACACATAGACACCAGGGCACAGGAAGATTCTGGCCACCTTGCTACTAGGGCTGGAGGTTCTCAGAGGCCGACCTTTCTTTTTACTTTTTTTTTTTTTTTTAAGACAGATTCTCACTCTGTTGCGCAGGCTGGAGTGCAGTGGCATGATCAACTCACTGCAACCTCCGCCTCCCAGGTTCAAGTGACTCTTCTGCCTCAGCCTCCCGAGTAGCTGGGATTACAGGCACCCGCCATCATGCCTGGCTAATTTTTGTATTTTTAGTAGAGATGGGGTTTCTCCATGTTGGTCAGGCTGGTCTCGAACTCCCAACCTCAGGTGATCCACCCTCCTCGGGCTCCCAAAGTGCTGGGATTACAGGAGTGTGCCACTGCGCCTGGCCAACTTTTTAATTTTATTGTCAGAGATGGGGTCTTGCTATATCACTCAGGCTGGTCTCAAGCTCCTGGCCTCAAGTGATCCTCCCACCTCAGCCTCCGGAGGTAGCTGGAATGCAGGTGCACATAACTGTGCCTGGCTTGGGTTGCTGACTTCGACACTTGGATGGGTGGAAGTGCTAGTGATGGAAATGGGAGCACTGGAAGTCTTGCTTCCATTCTCCTTTACTAAATAAAAATCTATTCATCTCTGTAGGAAGGGTGATTATATTTCACATCTCTCTTCCTCAGAGTTGCTTTCACTGACCCCTCAGACTGGGTTAATTTCCTTTGTTATAGAGTCTGTGGTCCCCTTGGTCTCCCTTTAGCTATTCATTGCACTGGGGAGCGCTGTGGAAAGCCTGGCCTTCCCATTAGATATGAGCTCCAGGAGTCTTGGTGCTGGGCCTCACCTGTTCCCTGACCCCCATCCCAAAAACCCAGCCCATCTGGCTCAGAATAAGTTCTCAATCATTGCTGAATTAAATCTCATCTCGCTTTCTTTTTCAAATGAAAGCTATCATTACCAGTTAGGATCATGTAAATATCATTTACTATATTTTTAAACCAAAACTTTCCTAAATATGGGCCACTAGGAACAAAGCCAGCAAGGAACTGGGATAACACCTGAATTTCTGATGCTAAGTGTAGTTTTGATCTGTATATTGGCTGTGATGTACTGCAACTGCTGTTATCTGATAGAAAATGTGGAACTGATGCCAACAATGCTATCTTCTATTCTAAATGCAAATAATCCCACTGATGGGTGAGGGAAGACTGGAGCAGGCATCAAAAGCTTCTTTAGTCGGAAGTGGCTCCAAGGGAGTCAGGCGATGCGCAGTGCCCAAGGACGCCATGGGCAAAGGTAAAAGAACCAAGGAAAAGTAGCCATTCTTTTTATATAAAATTGTTTAATGTTTTTGTTAAAATACATTTAATCCAGATATAGTGGATGAGGTGGCTAGATTTTTTCAAGATTCTTAGTCCACCAGGAGCTGATTCCATTTGTGTCATCCCTACTCTGGTCACAGAACATTCACATCTTCAATTCCAAATACTGAGCATGATGTAAATGATGTAATCAGTATCTAACACATGAGTATATACTTTCTTGGTGGTCACTGCATGCCATATCAACAGTGCAGCCTCAAAAAAAAGATGTTTTGTAACTTGGCCCTTTCCAAAAATAAATATATTAGGGCACTAAGCTCACACCTTAAATGAGGGCAGAATAAATAGGAATGAAGTGCAAGCTCCTGTGAGGAGCACTGCATGCAGATGAGGCACTTGCTTGTGTGGTGTGGCCAGCTGTAACAGAAAGTCACTGGAACCGCACAGTGCCTCCTCACAAAGCCCGTCCTGAGTATAAGGAGGAAAAAGAATGACACATAGTTTGACCAGGCTGCTAGAACCCATGTTCCAGTGGCATCTGAAGTTCACTGCATTTTCTTTTTTTTTTTTGAAACAGAGTCTCACTCTGTCACCCAGGCTGGAGTGCACTGCTGCAATCTCGGCTCACTGCAACCTCCGCCTCCCAGGCTCAAGCGATTCTCCTGCCTCAGCTTCCCGAGGAGCTGGGATTACAGACACCTGCTACCATGCCCGGCTAATTTTTGCATTTTTAGTAGAGACGGGGTTTCACCATGTTGGCCAGGCTGGTCTTGAACTCCTGACCTCAAACCATCTGCCTGCCTCAGCCTTTCAAAGTGTTGGGATTACAGGCATAAGCCACTGTGCCCGGCCAGTTCACTGTATTTTCCAGCAGTTTCCAACAGAAAGCACAGCAGTGGCATTTCCTTACTGGTCACTGCTCCTGTGCTGTAAGGCCTGCGCTGATCAAGGAAGCTTACACTTCTCCTAGCTTGCGCAGATGAACTCTAGGGTTGCTAATCTGGGGACGTGGATTCCTTCAAGCTCTTAGTGATAAGAAGGATTTTCATCCTCCTTTCCTCACTGTCGATCATGCAGTAGAGAGAGCACCTTCATTTGAATGACAGCTTCAGTTTCTGCTTGAGCCTCAAGCCCTATTTCTGAGCCCTGCTCCTATCACACACGTCTCCAATCTGCAGTAATACTCAAAGAAACAGTCTAGAGCTGGGTGCCAAGCTCCAACAGCAAGAATAAGCCCTACCTAGTTATGTATGATCAGGAGATCTTCCAAAGGATGTAGGCAAGAGGAAAAAGCTTATTTTACCACCATGCAGACAACCCATCTAAAATATAACCCAGGAAATTATAGTTTAACAATATTCTGGATAGTATCAAATAGATAAATCCTTCAACCAAAAGCAAATATGGTTCCCTTGAGGAAAAACAGATGTGAATGTTGTGGTCTATTGGTAATAAATAAAACAGTATCATCAGTGCTATAAAAACAGACAATCAGCATGACATTTAATGGAGTTAGTTACTATTGCCTCTATTTAGTATCATCACAGATTACTCATCGCTGCCATGAAGTCCATAAAATGTGTGACTATCCAATTCCTGGCCATCGAGGACAGGGTCTTTTAATCTGTCAAGTCAGTTTCATTATGGCAAATTTTCTAGCAGAGGTTAGGGATGGGGAGAGGAGAGCTTTGATTTTTTTGTGTATATAAGAACTTTCCATAAGCCTGTTTAGCTCATGGACACATTTTACAATGTAACCTCCCTCAGTCACTCAGAGGGGATCAAGAAGGGGCCCCCAAAACCAGGACAGACCTAGTTGGGTAGCAAAATCTGGCTATTTCTAGAAATGCTCCCTCTCCCTACAACTGAGCAGTTGTCCCCTACAAGCCACTAAAGCCCCCAATCTTTACCTGTGAACCCATCTCCTGACCCTGTGCAATGCCTGCAGAGGCATGGTAGGGAACAACCGTTCAGATGTTGGTGAGCCATGCTAGGCACGTCTGTGTAAATCATGGCCATGCATTGGGATGAAGAGACTTTACTTTGGAATCTGTTCTAATGTAGATGCTCTCTTTTTTTTTTTTTTTTTTCTTTTTTTGATACAGTCTCACTCTGTTGCCCAGGCTGGAGTGCAATGCCGTGGTCTCAGCTAACTGTAATCTCCGCCTCGCAGGTTGCAGCGATTCTCATCAGAGAATGAGTAGCTGGGACTACAGGTGTATGCCACCACGCCTGGCTAATTTTTGTATTATTAGTAGAGACGGAGTTTCACCGTGTTGACCAGGCTGGTCTTGAACCCCTGACCTCAGGTGATTCACCTGCCACAGCCTCCCAAAGTGCTGGGATTACAGGCATGAGCCACTGCACCCGGCCGACTCTCTAACAGAAACTTTTCTTCCAATATGAAGGAAGCATGGAGTGTAGGCTACAGTCACTTAATGATCCTTCCAAGTTCAGAGTCATGATAATCCAGGCAGCTCAGCTCTACAGGAAGGCCCAGAACCACACAGCCCAGGCAGTGACTGAATTCTTTCTTGTCACCAGTGGGAGGGTTCCTTGCCTGTGATGGACCTCTTATTTTGTGTACAGAATTTATGTTAGACAGGGTCCTGCTCCTTAAAGAGCATCAGGGACGTCCTGAATGGATTCAGGATTACCATAGAAAGGACGAGGTGTCATGGGGTTGGGGAGGACAGAGGCATCCTCGGGAAAGGTTCTGCTTTACCAGTCTGGCTAGAATCACCTGAGACATGAGGATGCTCTCTCCCACTTTCTACTTGACACTCAGCCTGCTGTCTCACTCTGCCACTATCAGCTGTATGACCTGTGTCATCCTCTCTGGGCCAATGTTCTCATTCATAGAACCAGGGATAATACATCTACTTCAGAGTTGTGAGGAGGCTTAAGAAAATATGTGTGAGAGCCCCTGCTTTTATAGTAGGCACTCAATAAATGGAAAAAGCATCTCAAATCACAAACTATAGGATACCGGGTTAAACAAAGTGGCTACTGGGGCCAGTGCTAGACCCCCATATCCAGGGAGAGAGGATCTGTCCCCTGTATCTCTAGGCTTGAGCAAACAGCCTGGAGAAATGGCAATGCCTCCTCCTGGGTCTGACCATCTGCCTCTGTGGGATATAGGAACTCAGCCCAAGTGCGATGACACCAATGATGACACTGAGGAGAAATGACCGAAGGGACATTCTCTGGGTTCTATGATGGACTAGGGAGGCTTCATGGAGGAGATGAGGCTCGGTCTTGCTTTATACCTTCACCCTGGCCCCTGCCTCCGGATGCTGCTCAGTAGTTTTAATTTCTGGACCCTCTGAAAGAGAGAGGGTTAAGGAAATAAAGGAAACTCAAATCAGGCAGTTTGCTAATGCTACTGAGCAGAGATTGGAATAATAGAAAACTATTGACTACAATAGTTTAAATTTCTCCATATTCCCCTAGAAAATGGAAAGCTGGGCAGGAACATGTTCCAAAGGCTAAATCTTGGCAGAGATGATGACTTTAATGAAGGGAGAGGTATAATTCTTGGTAGACAGTGTAAATAACTAATATTAAGCTTTGGCTAAGCCTAGGAATGCCTGGGTCTTAAGACTTCACTGAAGAAGGGAAGAAGGAAGAAAACATGGATCTGCTCTGGGATGCCCTGAACTCTATTCACAGAGGCAGGGTAGGCATGGAGCAGGGAAACAGAATCCAATGCTTTGCCATTAATTTAACTTAGATGAACTCCTCCTGGGACCTGGAGTCACTCCCCAGGAAGGATTCTGTGAGGACACGTCTGGCTCTCGTGCCCATGCTCCTGCCACTCTGCCCAACCAACGAACTTAGCAAATAGTAAAGTGTTCACCATTACCTAATTTTGTATTATAAAATGGAATCAGGAACATAAATAGGAACAAGTAGCAAAACCCCAGCCCTGCATAGGACCATTATCCTCTCAGCCACCTCTGCGTAGGCCAATGAGTTTGGAAAGTTTCTCACAGTTTTCAAGTTTCAGCGACTCTGCTTTCTGTTTCAATCGTTCATCTCTGTATAATCCTGCCAAATTTGTCAGCTCTGACTCTGAAAGATAAAAGAGGTAACCAATTCATCAAGAGTTGAGCTCCTTTGTTTCATTTCAACATTTCTGGAGTCAAAGCTCCTTTTACTTCATTTCAAGCTTTTTCTTTCAATTAAATGTAAGAAACATTTACTCATTTATTCACAAAACACATCTGAGGCACTAGACCAGGTGTGGAGGATTAAAGGGCACCTGTGACCCTGCAGTCCAACAGTATCTGTGCTGTCTTATAAAAGCACTGAACTTAGTTCTTACCAAGAAAACATTTGGCACCAGACTTAGGAAACCTGCGCGTGTGCAGTAAGACCGCGCCACAGCCTCCTACAAGTGGGATTCCGACGGCAGCTGGGAGAGAATGGAGTCCAGTGGCCTATTCCTGTCATCTGAAACAGACAGCTGCTCTATTCTTCTCCTGCATTGCTGCATCATAACTCACATGTGCGAAGGCACACAGAGCCTACTGCTGCCAGGTGTGTGTCTACACAAGGCCAGGGCGCTACTGGCATTCTTCATTTCCTCACCACATGTGGGGTCCCCAACTCAAAGGCCAAAGGCAGCTGGGCCTTTTTAAAAGTTGAATCATCTGGATCTGGTGACCTTTGTCTCCTTGACTAAAGGAATTTCATTTTCTCTTCATGGTGGAGAAGGTCATTCTATTTTTAACCAGAATATAATCTCTATGTTTCCTGACTCAACAGTGGTTTGGCTGCCTCTATTTTTTATTCTTTTGTGAGGTTTCAGGCATACTCAGGGAGGAATGCCTGAAAAGCACCTTTAGAGACGTATTGCATGTTAACAGGATGGCATGCTTGGATGTGGTGTGTGGCTTCTGAAAGCCTCTGACAGCAGGCAGCTACTCAATATTTAAAGGACCAGACTTGTAAAAATGCTATTTTAATTGTTTTGAAATCTGCCTATCCATTCTTAATCGTCTTGCTGACAGATTTTGTTTTTCTTGGTGGAACGAAAGACACCTGTCTGATTAATCAGCAAACTGCCTGGAAACAGGAATTATTATTTAGCCAGGGGGAACAATGGGCATTGCTTTCTGAATACGTTTCTATCAACACAAAACACTGTCTGGCATTTCTGCTCACAATGATGCTATTTACCCCCAAGTAAGGCCCAAAGTGCAGATTAAGTGCAGGACTCCAGGGTGAGGGGTGGATATGCATAAAAACCCTCCCTCTACAATGGAGGCCGAACAGCCTGGGCTCTAGCCCAGCAGTTGCTTGGCAAGCAGTGGGTCTCCCAGGCTCCAGAACAATGTGCTCTCCCTGCTCGGTGAGGGTGCCTGCAGTGCCTGCTAGCCAGGGCTTGTCTTGGCACAGTCACCCTTGCAGGTGATGGGGCTTCATGGAGGATCATGGGCCGTTTCCAAATGAAAGCTCTCTGCTCCTGCATCCTGCCCAGGGCTCGCCACTAACTCCAATCTCAGGCTTCCTTGGCCTGTGGGTAACCTCTGCCCAGGAGGCCTCTGTGAAGTCAGTCTGTGCCTTTAGTCCTCTGGAGTCACAGTTACACCAGTATTGAAACAGATTCTGTGGTTTTGCTTTTCTTTGAAATTATTTCCTTAGGTTTTTCATTTGCTCAGCTTTTCTAAATGCCTCATTCCCTGAAATCTTGTTCCAGGAAACATTAAGGGCTAGTGACTCTTTATATTTTCTACATTGAAGGCCACTTCAACAAGCTGATGAAAGATAACTGCTTTTCTCAAAATATCACATTACTTTTCATAAAGCTCACTGAAACCAGCTCAGAGACCCCTGCTCCACAGCAAGGACCTTGTACAAGGTTAGTGTTTCAAGGAACCGTGTCCCACATCCCCACTACCAAGCTCAGAGCAACTTCTCTCTAAATTGCCAGTGAATCCTTTCATCCTTCAATGAACAAAGGGTCAACTTCAAGAATATGCTGCTTTTGACAAATTCTGTTAATATTCAATAACTTCTAAGCAATGTAAAAAAATTTTGGGGAATGGCAGGTTCCAGAGAATACCTTTTCTTCTTAGCAGAAAGTTCCCCTTCCTCTGAATGTCACTGTAACAGATGGACAGAGCATTGAGCCTTAAAGATAAACTGACTCAGGCAAATTGCCAAGAGAAGCAAGACCCAGAACCTCTCCCAAGAACATGCTGCAAAAGAGCCCAGATTGGTCTCGACAGCTGAAAGACTGCAACGGATCCCGGCTGCCCTCATGATCCAGCCCCATGAGATGGTACTGCATCCACTCTACAGTGCAAAGCCAGGTAAAGCCAGGACTCCACCAGACATTAGGCACTTTCTATGTGCCAGACACTGTGCTAAGAGTTACACCCATGCCATCTTCCATCACCCACATAACCTTTCCCGGAGGAAGTGGACTCTATGCCCATTTCAAAGCCTAAGCTTCTACCCACTAGGTTATCCCGCTCAAGGGTGTGGAAAGAAGTGCTCCTCTGTCAGTCCAGGCCAGGAGCTCAGCTCAGCTCGGCTAGGCCAAGAGGCAGTTCCTGCCTGCTACTTTCGTTCAGCCTAGCCTCGTAGTGTGGCCACTTGCTCTGGCATCAGGTTTACTATCTAGATGCAGCTGCGAATAAGTAAACAGGACAATTAGTGTTTATAGTAAGGGATTGCTCATAAAAGTTTACCCAGATTGGCAGGGTGTGGTGGCTGACGCCTGTGATCCCAGCACTTTGGGAGGCCGAGGTGGGTGGATTACTTGAGGTCAGGAGTTCGAGACCAGCCTGACCAACACGGTGAAACCCCCTGTGATCCCAGCACTTTGGGAGGCCGAGGTGGGCGGATTACTTGAGGTCAGGAGTTTGAGACCAGCCTGACCAACATGGTGAAACCCCATCTCTACTAAAAACTAAAAAAATTAGCCAGGCATGGTGGCATGTGCCTGTAGTCCCAGCTACTCGGGAGGCTGAGGCAGGAGAATTGCTTGAACCCGGGAGGTGGAGGTTGCAATGAGCCGAGATTGCACCACTATACTCCAGCCTGGGTGACAGAGCGAGACTGTCTCAAAAAAAAAAAAAAAGTTTACCCAGATTAAGCATTCTAAGGAAGAGCAGAGAAAATAAATGAACCAAAGATTTAAAAAGTCAATGGCTAACCTTGCTAAAAACAGTTTGCATTTGGTATTTTGCCAAGAGTGAACTTTGTTCTCAAGTGGGTTTATTTTTACAACCTCCAAGTGCTAAATTTAACCTTGTTGGCTGCACTTGCTGCTGGATTCAGAGGGCAGATGCTGCTTGTTCTCAAATGGCACTTGGGTTGTGTGCAGGCTCTGCATAGCCACTGTACTTAAATGCCAGAAATAGATTTGTAAGGGGTTTGTGCTGATAACCCCCATTTGGAACTTGTGGGTACACGCTTCATGCTTACTCACTGGATTTTTTTTTTTTTTTTTTTTTGAGATGGAGTCTCGCTCTGTCACCCAGGCTGAAGTGCAGTGGCATGATCTTGGCTCACTGCAACCTCTGCCTCCTGGGTTCAAGTGATTCTCTTGCCTCAGCCTCCCGAATAGCTGGAATTACAGGCACGCGCCACCACTCCCAGCTAATTTTTGTATTTTCAGTAGAGACGGGGTTTCACCATGTGGCTAGGCTGGTCTCAAACTCCTGACCTCAGGTGATCCACCCTCCTTGGCCTCCCAAAGTGCTGGGATTACAGGCATGAGCCATGGTACCTGGCCACTCACTGGATTTTTATTTATACCTGGAGAGTGCTGAAGCTCTGAACTAGGCCTCGTGGGGATGGGGACAAAAGCTTAGAAACTACCTCTGGTGCAATCCTTACCATGAGCTCTTTGCATAATTCCAGCATCTTACTGCCATAGAGAAAGATGTGGGGCAGGGGGTGTCTGAAGAATGTGAAATGCAGATTTTCATCCAGTTCTTGCAGAAAGCAACAAAGTCAAAGCCCTCCCAGGACCCAGACAATAGGGACTTTCAGGACATATACTGGCTTTCACCTGATTTGGATCCATGTATATACTGCCTTTTTATTGAGACAGGATCTCGCTCTGTAGCCCAGGCTGGAGTGCAGTGGAGTGATCACAGCTCACTGTAGCCTCGATCTCCCAGGCTTGACCTCCTGAGTAGCTGGAACCACAGGCATGTGCTGCCACACCTGGCTTATTCTTATACTTTTTGTAGAGATGGGGTTCCCAGGCTGGTCTCAAACTCCTAGACTCAAGTGATCCTCCTGCCTCAGCCTCCCAAAGTGCCAGGACTATAGGCATAAGCTACCATGCCTGGCCTATATACTGCCTTTTAGTATGAGGCCTTTCTCCTGCTCCAAAATTCTTTCCTGATTTTTGATTCTTGTAAAATCTAGTTTAGCAATGGGGTAGAGTATTTCCTGAACCCTCAGTGTTTTTCAATAAAAATGGAATTTCCTCTTCCTATTTAATTTCCTCTTATATCCCAGAGTCACTGCTCACCAACTTCCTAATGCACTTTGAGAGAACAGTGGGACTTTGCCTTACAGAAATAGGGGGCAGAGACCAGGTCCCTAAGGGTGAGTTAGGACACTAACCCTGCTGTTGTTATTCACAATCTTCAGCATTTTCATTGTTTTCTACTCCTGAGAATCCTCTCTTCAAAAGACATTTGTTGAGCACCTGTTCTGAAACAAGCACTGTGCCAGGGCCCTGAGACACAAAATTAGTAAGACCAAGTTCTTATTCCCAGAGAGCCCATAGTCTTGCAGGGGAGACTGACATATATCTCTGGAACTCTAACACTGTGTGATTGGTACTATGTTAGCAGGTTGAACAAAGTGCTTTAAGAACACAGAGGAAGGAGAGTTTAACTTGAGGGCGGAGTTGGGAGTGTGTGATGGTCACTGAGGGCTTAGCAGCACTGTGACCGACGAGCTAATTTTATCAGACTCCATTAGATATTTAATGATACTCAGTAATAAGGTTTTAGAAATGAGTCAGAATTTGCTTTTTAAACATGAGCCAAAACTTCAGTTAAAAGGGTAGCCCCTGAAAAATAAAAAAGAAAATAAAAATAACCAAAACCAAGTTTGAGAAGACACAGTCACTAATGCAGTGTGTGTGTAGAATTCAAGTGGGACCAAAGGTGAAGCTGTTGGCTGAGACCAGGCTGCCCCTTCTGCAGACACTCCTTAGTAATACTTGCTGGAGCTGTAAGCCAGTGGCAGACGCTGTCATTCCCACTGTCTCCAGAAAGGGAAATAGGGGGGAAGGCCTGCCACACCCAAAGGGGCAGACCCAGGGGGTCACTTTTGTTCTGTGTGGCCACAACCAGCTGGAGGTGAGGGTAGGGGACACCTCATTGAATACCAGAAACCTCTAAACCTTTGTTCTGGTTCAAAAAGTAAGGCTGGCTCAATCAGATTTCCCTCTACAGAGTGTGGAATTGGGAAACTGTGGACCAAATCAGCGAGCACCAAGAACTTAACGGAGGTGTGTGCTGCAGAAAGGGGCACTGACTGGTGAGGCTGGGGAATTTGAGAGAGTGATAAGGAGGGTGGCAACTACTGTAAACCATGGCAAACAAGGTTATGAAAAAGGGAAACTGGAAGAAAGAAAGGAAGGCAGCTGGTGGGGAGAAGAGAGGGGGCAGATGGGCAGAGAGGTAGAGACCCAAAGAGAGACGGGCATATAGACAGGTGACTAGCGCCACCTAAATTCCTGATTGCCAAGTCCTGGCCACATGTATCCTGTCAATAAATTTCCCCCACTTTTTTGTAGTATCCTGAATGGCCTTTGTCCTCTGACTCTGTTCACCTAAACATGTGTAGCCCCAAACAAGAAGAGAGGAGGGATCAGGAGGCTGGGGGTGCCTCCTGTCAGGAACCACGGCCACCGGCTAATGCCCCTTTTACAGCATCTTACTTTGTTGTTTCTCCTTCCAACAACTAGTCTGGATATAATCAATGTAATCCTTCTCTATTGTCTTCTCCAGGTCATGCAGAGAAGCTCCTCTGTAGGCCTTGTCAAAGTTTTTATCCACAAAGTAAGGCACCTGCAGGTTCTGAGTTTCTCTAGAAATGGTGTAGCCCAAGGTCCTGAAACAAGGAGAAAGAGGCTCATGTGAGCTCATAATATTTGGCAATATTACTCTTAGCACTGACCTCACAGATATCATCACCATCATCTGCTCACAGAGCAGAGGTAGATATCATTTTCTAATGTACCCAACACTTCTTATATCCTTAGCAAAATTATACGTATAACATCATCATAATTGTATTATGTAAGCACGTTCATACCATGAATTCAGCTTCAGCATAGTTTATTCTCTTAAAAGACTCACCTCTCTTTTACTGCTCTCTGTGCTAAAAGAGAATGCTGAATGCTTAAAACAAACAATTTTTATGTTGTGTAGGATCTAGTATGGTACCTGACAGAGTAGGTTATTATAAATGCTGGTTGAATGAACTGATTACGTTATATAGCAAATTAAAAAACAGATAGCTCACACCAACCTAGAAGCAATATTTTGGACATGATAAAAAGTACTTCGCACATAGCTGCTAACTGAGAAATGCAAGAAACTCAGACAAAATATTTCAATGATGCTTCAGAGCTAACTCTCTGTGGGTCCAAGGCATCCAATGGTATCTGGTGCTCAGCAACATTAAGAGTACTGAGCTGACTAAATTCTAACCGTAAGGAAATACAGAAGGGACCTCAAACTCAAGTTAAAACAATGTGACAGAAATGTGTAGAATCCAAGATGGTTTTCTTCAAACTGGACAAATTCTACTTAAAGGGGCTACATTTTATTTGGCCTTTTCCCGGCCCTCTCCTTAGATCCTCTCTAATTAGAGTAAGAGCCGAGGCCATGACTGCTCTCCCCTCACTCTAAGGGGTTGGGGGATCTTACAGAGCAGGTCCGTGCTTACCCCGCGGGCCTCACAAGAAAGAAAGCTGAAGTGCCATATGGAAAAACATGAGAAGCTGGGAAACAGAGGAAATCAGTGTGACCTGATGGCAAAAACCTCTCTCTGAAGGCTGGGCGCAGTGGCTCATGACTGTAATCCCAGCACTTTGGGAGGCCAAGACAGGTGGACATCAGGTGTTTGAGACCAGCCCAGCCAACATGGTGAAACCCAGTCTCTACTAAAAAATACAAAAATTAGCCAGGTGTGGTGGCACATGCTTATAATCCCAGTTACTCAGGAGGCTGAAGCATGAGAATCACTTGAACCCGGAGGAAGGAGATTACAGTGAGCCAAGATTGCACCACTGTACTTCAGCCCGGAAGCCTGGGCGACAGAGCAAGACTGCCTCAAAAATAAAAACAACAACAAAAAACCTCTCTTTCAGCCTCAGCTTCGCTCTCTGTAAAAGGAAAATACTAGCTGGGCCCAACAGCTCATGCCTGTAATCCCAGCACTTTGGGAGGCCGAGGTGGGTGGATCACCTGAGGTTAGGAGTTCGAGACTAGCCTGGCCAACATAGTGAAACCCTGTCTCTACTAAAATATAAAAATTAGCCGGTGTGGTGGTGTGTGCCGCCTGTAATCCCAGCTACTCAGGAGGTTGAGGCACAAGAATTGCTTGACGGGGAGATGGAGGTTGAAGCGAGCCCAGATTGCACCATGGCACTCCAGCCCAGGTGACAGAGCGAGACTCTGTCTCAAAAAAACAAAAACAAACAAAAAAGGAAAATACTGACCTGGATTGACCTGGAATGATGGTCTTCAGTCTACAGTGATCACTGACAAAGACTCTTCCTGTTATGTATTGTCTAATAAATTCTACTTTTAAAAGATTTTTTCCCACTAAACTATAATCATGAACAATAATTTATTATTCATTACTAACAGAAAAGATAATCTAGTGATTCTCAAACCTCAGTGTGGACCAGGATAATCTGGAGGGTTTGCTAAAACTCAGGCTTCTGGTCCTACCCCCAGAGCCTCTAATTCAATGGATTTGGAGGGGCCCTAGAATCTGCCTTTCTAACATGTTGCCTGTTGATACTGATGATGGCTGGTCTGGGGACCAAACTTTGGAAACTGAATCAACTGAAATAATTAATTGAAGAAATTTTTTAAAATCCTATCAGAGTTTATAATCTGTATGCAAAAAGCATTACAAGGAATTTCTCTATCTTCAACAAAAACAAAAAAATTGAAAATAATCACTTGATCTCCATTATTAATACTATGCTCCGAGACCCACAAGGTCCAGCAATCCTATCAACAGCTCAACAGAGTCTTTCTAACTCTACCATGGTGTGATAATGTGTTCATCTAAACCTTAAATTCTACTGATCCTTCAAAAACCAGTTACTGCTGTTCTGCAGCTGACCAGATGATGTCACTATAGAACAAAACAATCTATTTCCTGAGGCACACAGGAGACTGCTTCAGTATTTTTAAGTCTCAGCACCATGACTACCCAGCTGTTCCTTTAAACATCAAATTGGTGTTTTCTACAGCAAAAGGTGAAATGAAATGTTAGTAATGTATCAGCAAAACCTTCAAGTCTTTCACCCCCAGACTGTTACTGAAAAAGATTGAGAAATATCAGACTTACGATTTATAGAACAGACTATATGGGGGATTAGTAGCCAGCAGCTGAGTAATGACAGATATAATCACAATCACAAGAACTGGAAGTAGCTGAATAAATGCAGAATATGTAGTCTGAAAAAGAAAAAAAAAAACTTGCTGTAAGTGCTTTTTTTTTTTTTTTTTTCTCTGTCGCCCAGGCTAGAGTGCAGTGGTGCGATCTCGGCTCACTGCAAGCTCTGCCTTTCGGGTTCACGCCATTCTCCTGCCTCAGCCTCCCGAGTAGCTGGGACTACAGGCGCCCGCCACCACGCCCGGCTAATTTTTTTTGTATTTTTAGTAGAGACGGGGTTTCACCGCAGCCAGGATAGTCTCAATCTCCTGACCTCGTGATCCACCCACCTCGGCCTCCCAAAGTGCTGGGATTACAGGTGTGAGCTACTGCGCCTGGCCTGTAAGTGTTCTTTATCAATATAAAGCTTATTGAAAATAAGACAGTTGTCCCAAAGAAAATAACAAATTACCAATGCACTGCATAGGAGGATCCACAAAGCCCCAGGCTTTTCTGGGAAGGTTGTACTTTCAGCTGAGAAGTACAGGTTGGGCAGTCCTAATCAGAAAATTCAAAATCAAAAATGCTCCAAAATCTAAAACTTTTTGCATACCAGGATGACACTCAAAAGGAAATGCTCATTGGAGCATTTTGGATTTCAATTTTTTTTTTTTTTTTTTGAGACATGGTCTTGCTCTGTCACCCAGGCTAGAGTATAGTGACACAAACATGGCTCACTGCAGCCTTGACCTCCTGGGTTCTGATGATTCTCTCACCTCAGCCTCCTGAGAAGCTGGGACCACAGGTGTACACTACCGTGTGCAGTTAATTTTAAAATTTTTGTAGAGACAAGATCTTGCCATGTTGCCCAGCTAGTCTCGAACTCCTAGGCTCAAGCAATCCTCCTGCCTCAGTCTCCCAAAGTGTTAGGATTACAAGTGTGAGCCACTGCACCCAGCCTCAGATTTTCAGATTAGGAATTGTCAAATGTATAATTGTATAATGCAAATATTCCAAAATCCAAAAAAAAAAAAAATCTGAAATCTGAAATACTACTTGTCTCATATACTTCAGATAAGGGATACTCAATCTGTACCAAATAACCTTTATTCTCTCTGCTGAGCAGGCTGAAGGAGGCCCAACAACAACCTGGATTGACAGCCAGTAATCCCCCTGCAGCCCCATTAACAAGACCAAAGACGCAAACATCTCAAGGTAAACCTGCCCAGACTGTGCCTCTTACAGGAGTGGGGCTCTAGGAGCCAGGTTAGCATTATGCTTGGCCACAGCTGATGGACTGGGAGGATATCTAACTCTGGCAGAGATAATCACATTTTCTCTCCTAGGAATCTGGGATTGAGACTCGTCACCCTTCACTTCTGTGTTGTCACTTTAAGGAAGAACACACACCATCAGGCACTGTAGCCTAGCTATTTGCAAGGGGAAGTAGAACAAGCAAAGCTGCTTGGTGAAAACAAAACAGAGGCAAAGAGTGGCAGGAAAACTAGAGACAATCTGGGCCCAAAGAGTCCTGCAGAGCACAGCTGCTTGGGAGCCTGACAGTATCCCAGTTCTTTGTTCCTGTCTGTCATAAGGCCCAGCTGTGCTTCTTATCCTTGAGCTTCATGAGACTCCTTTGATCCCTTACCTTAAACCCCCTTTAGTTCTAAATATTTTGAAGAGAGTTCCTATTTTCTGCAGCCAAGAACATTTTGAAGCCAGAGAGGGGCTCATGCCTGTAATCCCAGCACTTTGGGAGACCAAGGCAGGAGGATCACTTGAGTTCAGGAGTTCGTGACCAGCCTGGGAAACAGGGTGAGAACTAATCTCTACAAAAAATGAGCTGGGCATGATGGCATGCACCTATAGTCCCAGCTACATGAGAGGTGGAGGTAGGAGTATTGCTTAAGCCCTGGAGTTCGAGGCTGTAGTGAGCTGTGTTTGTACTATTATACTCCAGCGTGAGTGACAGTGAGACCCTCTCTCAAAAAAAAAAAGCCTTGATGAAGTCAGCCCCACAGGATTGCTGAGATCCTGGGAGAGCCACCCAAGAATGGGCAGAGGGAGGGGATACAATTCTGCCTATTTAGGCCAATTTTCCAGCTCTTCTCACCATTGCTTTTGCTTTCCTAAAGCACATCTTAGCAACATATCTCAAGTTCAACTTCTAAAATTTGATCATGTACCATCAAGGTTGGTCCAGTACAACTGTTTATGGGCAGCAGCACTCCTCCCTCCCTAGGTACCTGAGGTTTCTCTTCTTCCTCCTCCTTCTGAGTCTGTGTCCTCTCATGTCGGTGCCGTCGGCGGTAATAGTGAGCGTCATCTGTCACATTTGAAAACATATGAATATTTCCTGGAAAAGAAAGAGAAAGAAATACTTAGTATGGGATATGGCGAACACTCCTTCCTTGCCTTTTTCCTTTTTTTTGGAGACGGAGTTTCGCTCTGTTACCCAGGCTGGAGTGCAATGGCATGATCTCAGCTCACTGCAACCTCTGCTTCCTGGGTTCAAGCGATTCTCCTACCTCAGCCTCCTCAGTATTTGGGGTTACAGGCACCCGCCACCACGCCTGGCTAACTTTTGTATTTTTAGTAGAGATGGGGTTTCATCACATTGCAGGTTGGTCTTGAACTCCTGAACTCAAGTGATCCACCCACCTTGGCCTCCCAAAGTGCGTGAGCCACCGCACCCAATCCTTCCTTGTCTTTTTCAAGGTCCTTGTTCCCAGCTAGGTTTGTTAAGGATAGAGTATTGGCCTATTTTACCCAGTAGAAAAATAAGACAGTAGGCAAGCCAAGTGAACCAGCTGGAGCTAAAGTGTGCTGAGCTCTCCTGACTTCATTTAAATAGTCCTTTGCAACTAGTGAGAGAGAACCCCCAAAAGGCTAGAAGAGAGAGAGCATTTGGGCCATGAATCCTATTTGGCATGTTCACGTCTGCTTCCGTGCCCAATACCATATTGTGTCACTGGTATCTTTTAATAGCAACTCATAAAATTCAATTTACTTCCTGGGCATTGAATTATACCAACTTCCAACTTGCTGGGGGTACTTTCCTATCTTTTATCTTTGTAAGTGCTATTTTATAATAATAATAATAGGCATTTTGTTACTTATTTAAAAGGCACTTAAAAATATCTAATCCTCACAGTGACCCTGTGAAGTAGGTATTATTAACAGCCCCATTTTTCAGGAGAGGAAACAGGGTCAGAGAAACTAAATGATCTGGTCAAAATTATGCACAGCTGGAGGCTGGAGACTTGCCTCAAACTCCTGCTCAACTGATTCCAAATCCTTGCTGTTTCCATCATTCCATTGTCCCTCTATTCAGATTTTCAAACAGGAGTTTGCTGAGAGCCATAAATAAAGAAATATGTTTAAGAATGATAATTTGGGGAGACTAACCTGTAGGAAAATGTCCTCCAAAGAAGACGTTGAATAGTTCTTCTGGAGTGATGTCAGCTTCAAAATCCCTGTAATAATTATAAGGTCTGGCTCGAGGGGCAGTGAAAGTCACCTGTTCATCTCCGTATTCATCATAGCGAAGTCTCTTATCAGGATTGCTCAGGACTGCAAATGCATTTCCTATTGCTGCAATCAACAAGAAGCAGCACATGAGGACACAGTCTTTGCTACGGCTGAGAGTGATCACAGCAGCAGTGATGAAGAGCCTAGAGGTGACTCGTGCTGGACAACTTCTCAGGGGCCCAAGGAGAGGTGCTTGGGCCTAGAAAGTTCTTCAAAGTGCTTGCCCTTCAGGTTTTCCCTAATCGCCAGAAACAACAACATTGGAATCACAGGAATTAAGAACTACTGCTGAAGTGAGTTAACTCCCAATCAACAGTCCTGGAGTCATCCCAGCTGTCCTAGAAGTTAGGAATCCCCCCTCAGTTTGGGTTCCCAGTCACCACAAGTCCCAGGAATGTTGGGGAAATGTTCTCCAACTGGTCAGCACTCTCATTCATAAAAAATGTGTTCTGGCCAGGCACAGTGGCTCATGCCTGTAATCCCAGCACTTTGGGAGCTTGCAGTGAGCCAAGATCATGCCACTGCACTCCAGGCTGGGCAACAGAGTGAGACTTCGTCACACACACACACACACACACACACACACACACACACACGAAGAGTGTTCTTTACTTTAAAACAATTTTTTTTAGAGATGGGATCTTGTTACATTGCCGAGACTAGTCTCAGATTCCTGGCCTCAAGTGATCCTCCCACCTTGGCCTCCAAAAGTTTGGGATTATAGGTGTGAGCCACTGCATCTAGCCAAAACAGTGTACTTATTTCACTTGAGTGCAATGGTTTATGTTGGAAACAGTTCACACATCCATAGTGACATTCTAACTTGTAGTCAGAAGAATTTCCTGAATTCTACTCTGAAACAATCTTAATAAAAACCTTCCTGCCTGACTAAAAACAGTCTTCATCATAGTCTTATTTCAGTTAACTTTAGATAATTATTTTCTGAAATTAAGAAATGTATTTCCAATGTCTCAAGGAGGTTTCAAAGGCTGAATAATTACGTATGTTTACCAACATGTCTCCTTTCTATGTGCAAATGTGTGAACCTTGACCAATTTCATTTAAACATACAATCAGTAGCACCAATCAATACAAACCTCGAAAAAAAGCCTTTTAAGGCATCCCCCACTCTCTACCTGTAATTTAGTCAACACTGTCAGAAACACAGTCAGAAAGAGTATTTCTTCATGATTCTTTTACCTGGGAAATTGTTAAATGTTTGCCTTGCCACTCTGTTACCCACAACTCTATATATACATATGTACATATATATTGTAATAAGTATACATTTATTTTGCTGAACCATTTGAAAGTAGGCCACAGATATTATGTCACCTTCCCCTAAATACCTCAACATATATCTCCCAAGGAGAAAGACATTCTCCTATGTGATCACAACACCATTATCACAGCTAAGGAAATTAACATCAGTCCATTATCATCCAATGCATCCATGCAAGATCAAGTACTGCATTTAGTTTCTTTTAATCTAAAACTGTCCCCACCTTTTTTGTTTTTCATTATGTTAAATTTCTTGGAAGAACAGGTCAGTATTCTTGTAGAATGTTTCATATTCTGATTGTTTCCTCATTATTAGATTCAGGTCAAACATTTTGGCAAGAATACCCCATAGGTGACAACAACCTAGCACTCAATGGCTTTAGAATTCACTGATGATCTCTGCCTGAAACAGTGACTTGGAGTGCAGTGGTGTAATCACAGCTCACTGCAGCCTTGACCTCTGGCTCAAGCAATCCTCCCACCTCAGCCTCCCAAGAAGCTGGGACTACAGGCACATGCTACCATGCCCGGCTAATTTTTTTTATTTTTATTTTTAGTAGAGATGAGGTCTCACTATGTTGTGTGGGCTGGTCTCAAACTCCTGAGCTCAAGCAATCCTCCTATCTCAGCCTCCCAAAATGCTGGGGTTTACAGGTGTGAGCCACCATGCCTGGCCAGGTGAAGCTCTTAAGATTTGTATTCATGTGTTGGGTCCAAAATATTTTTAAAGAATGTATTTCTTTTTTTTTTTGAGATGGAGTCTCGCTCCTGTCGCACAGGCTGGAGTACAGTGACGTGATCTTGGCTCACTGCAACCTCTACCTCCCGGGTTCAAGCAATTCTCCTTCCTCAGCTTCCCAAGTAGCTGGGATTACGGGCGTGCACCACTAGGCCTGGGTAATTTTTGTATTTTTAGTAGAGAGGGGGTTTCACCATGTTGACCAGGCTGGTCTCAAACTCCTGACCTCAGGTGATCCACCCACCTCGGCCTCCCAAAATGCTAGGATTACAGGTGTGAGCCACTGCACTCAGCCTAAAGAATATATTTCTTAAAATATCATGGAGGACGGGCACAGTGGCTCACGCCTGTAATTTCAGCACCTTGGAAGGCCTAGGCAGACAGACTACTTGAGCTCAGGAGTTTGAGATCAGCCAGAGCAACATGGCAAAACCTCGTCTCCACAAAAGATACAAAAATTAGCCAGGCATGGTGATGCTCACCCGTAGTCCCAGCTCCTTGGGAGGCTGAGGTGGGAGGATCACTCGAGCCTGGGAGGTGGAGGTTGCAGTGAGCTGAGATGTCACCACTGCACTCCAGCCTAGGTAAAATCAAGGGAGCTATGCTGATGATCACTATTTAAGAGGTGTGGCAGGGGGAAAAACCCTCCTTATGGCCTTATGAAACAACTATGGGGAAGGCTAAAAGCAACTTATTATGACCAATCATGACAAGGGCACCATTGAGCATTGGTTCAGGATCAGACCTTTGAAAGCATCTGTTGCTCCAGGAGCACAGTTCTTGTCAGGGTGAAATTTGAGGGCGAGTTTTCTGTAAGCTTTCTTAAGCTCTTCATCACTGGCATCTCGAGAAACTCCCAGAATTTCATAGTAATTTCTGCATTTCTTGATCCTAAAAAAATCAGAAACATGTATGTCTACAAAGGCCCCTTTTGTACAACTAACTGCAAGATAATACATTGATCCTCCCTCTAATCTGTGGGACCCAAAACAAACCTAGAAGAAAATTAGTGCACACGTTAATGAAACATTCAAATTCATTAACAATGTCCTTCTCCCACCCAGAACTTAATGCCTTTCAAAGTACTTTTACATCTACTATTTATTCTTCCTATATCCCTGCAAGGGAGTAGAACGAGTGTGCCAATCCTTACACCAAGGTTCAGGCTAAGATCCTGAGAGATGAACCACAGGACAGCAAAGCCGGAAGAAACAGTTAATCACTCTGTTTGTTTATAATTTTTTCTCTCTTTTTCCTATGGCTATTTTTTAAACTGTGTTTTTTGTTTTGTTTTGTTTTTGAGACGGAGTCTTGCTCTTGTTGCCTAGGCTGGAGTGCAGTGGCGCAATCTTGGCTCACTGCAACCTCTGCCTCCTGGGTTCAAGCAATTCTCCTGCCTCTGCCTCCCGAGTAGCTGAGATTACAGGGATGCGCCACCAGGCCTGGCTAATTTTTGTATTTTTAGTAGGGATGGGGTTTCACCATGTTGGTTAGGCTGGTCTCAAACTCCTGACCTTGTGATCTGCCCACCTTGGCCTCCCAAAGTGCTGGGATTACAGGTGTTAGCCACCGTGCCCAGCTAAACTGTGTTTTAAGAAAGTTAACATACACATGATAGAAGAAAAAGAGCCAACAGAACTAAAGTTTATACAGTAAAAATTCTCCTGCTTCATTATTTCCTGTCCCCCAGTATCCCACCACAGGGACAACCATCATTAGAAGTTTTGTATGGATCCTATGTACAGAGAGTACAGGTATAGTCCTCTCCATTTTTGTTCTTACCTAAATGGAAACATATTATAATCACTTTTCTACATCTTGCTTAAAAAAAAATTTATTTTGGGCTGGGCGTGGTGGCTCAAACTTGTAATCCCAGTGCTTTGGGAGGCTGAGGCAGGAGGACTGCTTGAGGCCAAGAGCTTAAGGCCAGCCTGGACAGGATGGTAAGACCCTATCTCTATGAAAAATTTTAAAAAGTTAGCCAGGCATGGTGCCTTGTATCTGGAATTCTAGCTACTCAGGAGGCCAAAGCAGGTGGATCACTTAAGCCCATGAGTTTGAGGCTGCAGTGAGCTATGATTGTTCCACTACACTCTAGTCTGGGCAACAGAGCATGACCCTGTCTCTAAAAAACAAACAAACAAACAAACAAACAAAAAAGGATTGGAGATCAATCCTTAACAGATAAAGATGAGAAGTATAGAATAATAGTTTAGACTAGACAGTAGTTTAGAGTGGCAGTTCTGAACTTTTGATCTCAGCAACGTTTTATAATGCATGGTACAGGAAGAGAAAAAAAAATTACTGAAGACCTCAAAAGAGCTTTCATTTATGTGACTTCTATCAATCCACATCTACTATACCAGAAATGAAAACAAAAAATTTTTAAACAGTGATGATGTAATTACATGTCATGTAGCCTCTCAAAAACTCCACTGTATAATCATGAGAAAATTAGTGAAAAAGACAAGTAACATGTTTGTATCATTATGACTACAGTTTTAAACTTGCAGACCTATCCCCTAAAAGGGTCTTGGGGTTCCCCAACCACCCTTTGAGAACTGCTGGATTAGAGATGAACTCTGGAGTCAAAATCCCTTGGTTGAGCTTTGATTTTGCTGTGTACTTAACCTCTATAGCTTGGTGTTATCTTCTGAAATGGGCTAATAATTATATTTCACAGAGTTGATATTATGATTAAATAAAGTCTTCATGAAAGTGCTTGAGAGCATCTAATACTAAATAAATATTACCTAGTATTATATATCTACCTCTTTTTTTTTTTTTTTTTTTGAGACAGAGCCCAGGCTGGAGTGCAGTGGTACAATCTCGGCACACTGAACTTCTGCCTTCTGGGTTCAAGTGATTCTCCTGCCTCAGCCTCCTGAGTAGCTGGGACTACAGGCTTGCACCATCACACCCAGCTAGTTTTTGTAATTTTAGTAGAGACAGGGTTTCACTATATTGGCCAGGCTGGTCTCGAACTCTTGACCTCAAGTGATCTACCTGTCTTGGCCTCCCAAAGTGCTGGGATTACAGGCATGAGCTACCACGCCTGGCCTATCTCATTCTTTTTAAAATCTAAATATTATTGCATTGTATCAATGTATAATATATACATCACCTACTAATTTGTATTGAGAAGGGCTTCAGTCTTTTGCTACCATATGATTCAGTAAGGCAGGCAGAGATTCAGAGTTTTGTTGGGAAATTCATCATAAGTCAGTAACACAGGTTGTACTCTAATGCAGGGTCTGGGCTGTCAGCAGGTCCCTTCCACATGAGCTGCCCATGGGGAGTCTTTGAATCCCTAGCCCAGTTTCCAATCTCTGCTTCCATGGCAGACACTCAGGACTCCCTCTCCTAAATTTACTATTTGTTTAATAATGCTTTATTGAGAAATAATCCACATACCATAAAGTTCACCCTTTAAAAATGTACAATTCATTAGTTTTTAAATACATTTATAAAGGTGTGCATCTATCACCACTATCTCATTTCAGGACATTTTTATCACCCCAAAAAGAAACTCTATACTCATTAGGAGTCATTCCCACTTCTCCTCCCCAGCCCCTGGGACCCACTAATCTACTTTCCCTCTCTATAGATTTGCTTATTCTGAATATTTTATATAAAAGGAGTTATGTAACATGTAGCCTTTTGTGTCTGGCTTCTTTCACTTACTGTAATTTTTTCAAGGTTCATTCATGTTGTAGCATGAATCTGTTCACTCCTTTTTGTTACAAAATAATATTTCATTGTATGGATATACCCCATGTTGTTTGTCCATTATCAGTTAATGGACATTGGGTTGTTTCCCCTTTGGGGTCGTTGTGAATAATATTGCTATGGACATTCATGTACAAATTTTTTTGTGGAAGTATATTTATATTTCTCTTGGTATATACTAGGAGTAGATTGTTGGTCAATAATCTTAACTTTCTTCTGAACTTTAAGAGGAATTGCCATATTGTTTTCCAAACTGGCTGCATTCCTACCAGCAATGTACAAAGGTTCCAATTTATCTGCTTCTTTTTTTTTTTTTTTTTT
>NW_012105742.1:788281-808806 GCF_000951045.1 Mandrillus leucophaeus | reverse complement strand
TTTTTTTTTTTTCTTTTTTTTTGAGATAGAGTTTCACTCTTGTCACCTAGGCTGGAGTGCAATTGTATGGTCTCAACTCATGCAACCTCCTCCTCCCAGGTTCAAGCAATTCTCCCGCCTCAGACTCCCGAGTAGCTGGGATTACAGGCGCCTGCCACCACGCCCGGCTAATTTCTGTGTTTTTAGTAGAGATGGGGTTTCACCATGTTGGCCAGGCTGGTCTCGAACTCTTGACCTTGTGATCTGCCTGCCTCGGCCTCCCAAAGTGCTAGGATTACAGATATGAGACACCACGCCTGGCCACAGAACTTTATTATTTTTTTAGAGACAGGGTAGGGTCCCTGTCACCCAGGCTGGAGTGCACTGGCACGGTCATAGCTCACTGCAGCCTCCAACTCCTGGGCTCAAGTGATTCTCCTGCCTCAGCCTCCCAAGTAGCTGAGACTACAAGTATGCACCATAACACCAAGTTAATCCAAAAGAACTTTTAAAAGGCAGTCCCTTACTGGCAAAGTACTTCCTGACTTCAGGAAGAAAATATCAGTGGAGCAATCCAGAAAAAGGGCTCTTGTTGCCCAGGCCTTCTTGCTGTACAACCAAAAGGCTGGCAGCTGGTACTCATCTTTTCCATTCAAGGCTCAGGGGTTAGCAGCTTTATATACAATGGCAGCCCCTATCATAAACTGAACTGTATTTGCACAAAATAGCAGAGTTAGCCTATCTCTTCCTGCCTTATATCCTGGTGCTCACTTCTTGTTCTTACTAATACAATATCCTTTGTGACATTTCTTTTCCAGAATAGGGCACTTCTGTCTGCATTAAAAAGTTGATGAGGTAGGGTTGGGCGTGGGGTTCACATCTGTAATCCCAGCACTTTGAGAGGCTGAGGCAAGTGGAAGCCTTGAGCTCAGGCATGCGATAAGTAATAATCACATCATGGACTGTATGCCTTTCTTATAGCAGTCCTGTACCCACATAAAAGCTTCATTTTCAATATGAGATTAAAAGGTATTTTGCAAAAAGTGCAATGTTTTCATACCTGCTGGCATTAAGTGCAGGCGGATCACAAGGCCAGGAGTTCAAGACCAGCCTGGCCAATATAGTGAAACCGTCTCTACTAAAAATACAAAAATTAGCCAGGCGTGATGGTGGGTGCCTGTAATCCCAGCTACTTGGGAGGCTGAGGCAGGACAATTGCTTGAACCTGGGAGGTGGAGGAGGTTGCAGTGAGCCAAGATAATGCCACTGCACTCCAGCTTGGGCGACAAGAACAAAACTTGGTATCAAAAACAAAACAAAACAAAAACCTCGAGAACTGCAGGAGATTACTTTTTACTGCTATACATAATTTACTCAAGAGACAAACTGCTCACAAAGAGATGATTAGCATCATGTGGCATTTTTTTTCTTTTTATTTTTTTGATACGAAGTCTCACTCTCACCCAGGTTGGAGTGCAGTGGCGTGATCTCGGCTCACTGCAAGCTCCGCCTCCTGGGTTCACGCCATTCTCCTGCCTCAGCCTCCCGAGTAGCTGGGACCACAGGTGCCCACCACCACGCCCGGCTAATTTTTTGTATTTTTAGTAGAGACGGAGTTTCACCGTGTTAGCCAGGATGGTCTCGATCTCCTGACCTCGTGATCTGCCCGCCTCGGCCTCCCAAAGTGCTGGGATTACAGGCGTGAACCGCATCATGTGGCATTTTAAGCAGATACTCCCAATACTTGAGGCTCATCAAAATAACAGGAGCTAGCTACAAAATTATTACAGTAGTACAGCACTACTGTTAATTTTATGCGGTTGTGATTAATACTGCACCTGTATGTTTATATTTTTCTTAAATGCGAATGGCACCATGTAAAGTCTCTTAAGTGTTTGTGAGCGTATGTTTTGATAGATTTTAACTTTTTATAATAGATTTGTGTATATTTTATGATACTAAATGATAAAATAGACTAGTATCTAGATATATTTTATGCATTCATATAATTTTCTTAATTTTTTTGATATGTCCATTCTCTATGGTTTGTGAGATTATTATTATTATTATTATTATTAATTGAGACAGAGTTTCACTCTTGTTGCCCAGGCTGGAGTGCAATGGCGCAATCACAGCTCACTGCAACCTCTGCCTCCTGGGTTCAAGCAATTCTCCTGCCTTAGCCTCCCAAGTAGCTGGGATTACAGGTGTGTGCCACCACACCTGGCTAATTTTGTATTTTTAGTAGAGACGGGGTTTTGCCATGTTGCCCAGGCTCGTCTCGAACTTCTGAGCCCAAGTAATCTTCCTGCCTCGGCCTCCCAAAGTGCTGGGATTGCAGGTGTGAGCCACTGCACCTGGCCAAAATTTTTCAAATTGTTGCAAATCTAAAAAGTTTTTCCAATGCATTTATCTTTAAAAATTTACATATAAAAATCCACGGTTCAAATCCATGCCACTCAAGCCTGTGTTGTTCAAAGGCCAACTGTATCTTCTTTTTTTAAACAATTTATTTATTTATAGAGACAGGGTCTTGCTTTGTCACCCAGGCTGGATTGCAGTGGGGTGATCATAGCTCACTGCAGCCTCGAACTCCTGGCTGAAGGGATCCACCTACCTCAGCCTTCTGAGTAGCTGGGATTTCGGGTGCATGCCACCACACCTGGCTAATTTTTATTTTTAGTAGAGACAGGGCCTTGCTATGTTGTTCAGGCTTATCTTGAACTTCTAGCTTCAAGTGATCCTCCCATCTTGGCCTCCCAAAGTTTTGGGATTACAGGCATGAGCCACCACACCCAGCCTCAACTATATTTTCTTAATTTCATTTTTTGATTGTTCATTGCTAGTATATAGAAAAATGATAATTTTTGTATATTGATCTTATATTCTGTAACTTTGTCCAACTTGTTTATCAGTTCTAACAGTATTTGTGTGTGTGTGTATATGTGTGTATGTGTATGTGTATTCATTAGGATTTTCCATTTACAAGATCATGTCATCTGTGGATGTAGTTTTACTCTTCTTTCCAATCTGGTTGGCTTTTATTTCTTTTTCTTGCTTAAATGCCCCAGCTTGACCCTCTAGTACAATGTTGAACAGAATGGCAAGAGTGAACATACTTGTCTTGTTCCTGATCTTGGTGGGAAAACACTCAGTTGTTCACCTTTAAGTATGATGTTAACTGTGGATTTGTGTAGATGGACGTTATCAGGTTGAGAAAGTTCCCTTCTATTCCTAGTTGAGTGTTCTTATTATGAAAGAGTGTTGGGGCTGGGCACGGTGACTCACGCCTGTAATCCCAGCACTTTGGGAGGCCGAGGCGGGTGGATCACAAGGTCACGAGACCATCCTGGCCAACATAGTAAAACCCCGTCTCCACTAAAAATACAAAAATTAGCTGGGTGTGGTGGTGCGTGTCTGTAGTCCCAGCATCTCGGGAGGCTGAGGCCGGAGAATTGCTTGAACCTGGGAGGCAGAGGTTGCAGTGAGTGTTGAATTTTGTTAAATGCTTTTTCTGTACCTATTGAAATGATCATGTGATTTTTGTACTTTATTCTATTAACATGGTATGTTACATTGATTGACTTTTGTGTGTTAAACAATCCTGCAATACTGGGATAAATCCCACTTGGTCAAAATGTGTAATACTTTTTACGTTGCTGTATTTGTTTTGCTAGCATTTTATTGAAGATTTTAATATATATATGTATATATATACACATACATATATATATAAAAAAATTCAATAAGGGATATTGGTTGATAGTTTAGATTTCTTATGATATTTTTGTCTGGTTTTGGTTACAGAGTTCTACTGGCCTCAAAGAATGAAGCCAGCTGGGCCTGGACTTCTCTTCATTGGAAGTTTTTTTTTTTTTTTTTCAGACAGGGTCTCCCTCTGTCACCCAGACTAGAGTGCAGTGGTGCAATCACTGCTCACTGTAGCCTCACCCTTCTAGGCTCCATCAATCCTCCCATCTCAGCCTCCTGAGCAGCTGGGACTGCAGATGTGCACCACCATGCTTGGCTAATTTTTGTGGGGTCTTTTTGTTTGTTTTTTATTGTATTGATGAAGTTTCGCCATGTTGGCCAGGCTGGTCTTGAACTCCTGGGCTCAAGTGATCCTCCCGCCTCAGCCTCCCAAAGTAATGGGATTACGGGCATAAGCCACCATGCCCAGCCAGAAGTTTTTTGATTGTTAATTAAATCACCTTATTTGTTGTAGGTCTACCTGGGTTTTCCATTTTTTCTTTCTTTCTTTTTTTTTTTTTTTGGAAATAAAGTCTCACTCTGTCACCCAAGTTGCAATGCAGTGGCACTATCATAGCTTACTGTAACCTCAGATTCCTAGGCTCAAGTGATCCTCCTGCTTCAGTCTCCAAAGTAGCCACAGGCATGTGCCACCATGCCCAAGTATTTTTTTTTTTTTTTTTTAGAGATAAGGTCTTATTATGTTGCCCAGGCTGGTCTAAAACTCCTGGTCTCAAGCAATCCTCCTGCCTCAGCACCCCCAAAGAACTAGGATTACAGGTGTGACCCACCATGCCTGGACTCCATTTTTTTCTTAAGTCAGTTTCAGTAATTTGTATCTTTCTAGGCATTTGTTGATTTTATCTAGGTTATCTAATTTGTTGGCATACAATTGTTCATAGTATTTAGATTGGTAGGGATATCCCTCTTTCTTTTTTTCTTTTTTCTTTTTTTGAGAGATGGGGTCTTGCTCTGCTGTCCAGACAGGAGTGCAGTGGTGTGATCATGACTCACTGCAGCTTCGACCTACTGGGTTCAAGCAATCCTCCTGCCTCAGCCTCCCAAGTAGCTGGGACTACATACTCGTGCCACCACATCAAGCTAATTTTTGTATATATATACATTTTTTTTTTTTTTTTTTTTTTTTTTTTTTGGTAGAGAGAGGGTTTCACTGTATTGTCCAGGCTGTCTACTTCCTTAAGGTAGATTAGGTTACTGATTTGGAGTCTTTTATCAAAAAAATAAGCATTTAGAGCTATAAATTTCCTTCTAAGCACTGTTTTAGCTGCATCCTATATGTTTTAGTATGTCGTGTTTTCCTTTTCCCTCATCTCAAAGCATTTCTAGCTTTTCTAGTGATTTATTCTGTGACTCGTTTGCTTATTAGGAGCTTGTAGTTTAATTTCCACATATTTGTTAATTTCTCAAATTTCCCTTTGTTTTTGATTTCAGAGACCATACACTGTATGATTTCAATCTTTTTAAATTTACTGAGGCTTGTTTTATGACCTAAGATATGGTCTATCCTGGAGAATATTCTATGTATCCTTAAGAAAAAAATCATTCTGTTGTTGTTGACAGAATGTCCTATAGATGTGTGTTGTGTCTAGTCGGTTTCTACTGCCTCTCTTAAAGTAGAAGCAGGGTAGTTAGTTCGTGTTATACCCTAATATTCCACTTCTACTCAGTCTTCCCTCTGAGGTCAAGAAGCTAGTATGCTTCAATTATCATTATTATCATCATCATCATCATCAGTCAATACTTACATAGCACATCCAGGCACTCTTCTAAGCACTTTCCATAAAATCACTTATTCAATCCCACCATATGCTCACCTTTGTACCCCAAGCAGCTGTTCCTCACTATACATGGAGCTCCCCTCACCCTGCCGGGTCTGAGTCCACTCATTCTCAGACTTCTTTTCCTTGTGTGCCTTCACGCAGTTACAGCAGCCACAGGGATCATGACTCTCAGGAGGTGTGTCTTCTGGGTATTTGTTTCTTCTAACTGCATCAATGTAAGCTGCAAAGCAACAGCCCTTCCATTAGGTCTCCATCTGACCCTGAAAATCAACTTTGCAACCTGCCTTAGCTCTCTGGGAGGCTGCTCCTAAGCATGAGAAGGTAAGCGTGATGGCCAAGGGTAGGGATGTCATGCTGACTTTGTCATACAAAGCTGAATAAACATCTGTTTCTCTGTGGTCCATGGTCAGAAGAGACACTGCTCGTAAAATAGTATTTTTTGTTGCAGTTCCTCCCACCTCTAAGATTTAAAGTAGAGAGGAGTTCGATTCTTTCACACTAACAATTATAGAACTAATATATACCAAGGAACTTGGCTAGATCAAGGGGGCAGATGGGTAAGACCTGCTCCTGACCACAAAGAGGTTAGTTTAATGCAAGTTTGTCCAACCCGCGGCCCACAGGTGGCATGCGGCCAAGCACGGCTTTGAGCTCAACATAAATTCGTAAACTTTTTTCGAGCATTATGAGATGTGTTTTTGAAATTTTATTTTTAAGCTCATCAGCTGTCATCAGTTATTTAGTCGTCAGTTAGTGTATTTTATGTGTAGCCCAAGACAATTCTTCCAATGTGGCCCAGGGAAGCCAAAAGATTGGATACCCCTGGTTTAAAGGGAGAAGATTCAATAACAACACCTGCAGAATGTAAAGAGGGTCATAAGCAATCCAGTCAAAAGGGGCAGAGCACTCATGTCTTCTCGGAGGACCTGGGAAAGGCTTTAACAACATCTTTCTTCCGCTTAACATCCCTCAGCTACCTCCACCCACTGCTCCTGGACACTCTTCCTGTAAGTCGGCCTGGCTAACTCCAATGCATCCTTCTTGTCACCATTTGTAACACTCTCTGCAAGAAACCTCCCTTGACAGCCAGTCTGCGTTAGGTGCCTTGTCAGTGTGCTCTCCAAATCCCTGATCTTGCTGTGTAGCCCAGGCCGTTTTGTATTACTACTCCGTTTTGTAATTGGCTGTTCAGTCGTCAAACTCTCAGAGGGCTGCTAGTTTTGTAAGCTAAGGGACCCGTGTCAGTCAAATCCCCGCTGCAGAATCAGCATAATGCGGGGCACGCAATAGGTATTGGATCAATACTTTTTGCCTGACTGTAGGGTGGAAAAGGCTGGTCCTGATGCCGGCTGGAGCGACATGTTCAAACAGGGACTTAAGGTCAGGTGGCCCAGTTAGGCGGAAGATATGGGCCAGGTTAGCAAGCTTCAGAGAGACCGCAGCACCCCCACGGGCCCTCCAGTCACCCTGGCACGGGCGGGGCCTGACCGCTGCGGGCCCTGGGCGGGGCACGGGCGGGGGAGGGGCTGGGGGGCCGGAGGCAACAAGTCGTCACCGGTGACTCTGGGTTTGCGGACCCAGCTTCCCTACCCCATCCGCAACCCTACTCAGGCTCAGCATCTTCTCACAGGCCTCCATCCATCACCTCAGACCCAGGATCTCAGCCCTTGTGCGTCTTCAGGATCCTCATCCCTGATCTCCCCCGAACGCCGCCCTATCCCTCCTTCAGGCGGGGACCTAATACCTTCCGTCCAGCGCTCCCCGCTGCCCAGAGTCGCCGCCATATCGGTTCCCAATCTGCAGGTCCGCCGAACCTCCCCCGCGCCCGAGGCTGAAAGAGAAGGGGGCGCGGAGCGCGGGGCACGCTGGTCATTGTAGTCCAGTCCGTAGGAGTTCCCGGGGCACTGGACTACAACTCCCGGCAGGCTCTGCGCCGGAGTCCGTGGGAGATGCAGAGAAGTGCTTCGACCTTCGTCAGAAGACCTGTGGAAGAGTGTTGCTGCTGGCTGCCTGCAGCACGGCTCTTGGCTTTTCCTCATTTGTAGAGTTGGGATAGTGGCTTCGGCCCTGCCTAACCCTAGGGACATCCAAGGAGGGGCGACTGAAGTCCTGCCTGTAAAGGGCTTCGCAAACTATAGGCTAGAGGGTGACAGTATGACTATTGTGCTCGTCAGGGATGTCTTTCTGAAGCATACGCTAAGGCCTGTTCTGTGTAGTCAGTGGTAGGCCCTGGAGATTCAGAGATGGGTCTGGGGGATGCCGAATCCAGCCTTTGGAAGCTTAAGAGTCAAGAAAATAGAAAAGTGATGTAGATTTATGGGGTTGGAGGGCAATCTAGGTATGCCCCTACTGCCCCAGCTCCTCAGGCACTGGACATCAGAGGGTGTCGGGGTGGAGAAAGAAGACATGGAAAGGTATTGGGGCCGGCTTTAAGAGCCTCCATCTTTGCTGTTCCTGTCCTTCCTCCAACTCATCCTACTCCAACACCCCTCTGACACTTTTCTCCTCTCTTCCAGCCCAGTTGTCTCTTTAGCCCATTCCTTTCTTTTCTGAAGGGCCGGACACTGAGATTAGTAAAAAGCAAATGAGGAAATAAATATTCTTGCTGTTTCCCATCCAGATATGGATGGAGCCTAGCAAAGAAAAAAAGCAACTCTTTCTTCATAGATGGATGGCTACAGTTCATCCCCGAACAAAAAATTACCCAGAATTCACTGAGGTCTTACCCAAGAAAACCAAATCAATCATGATATCAACTAGCACCTACTTAGGCAGTTGGGGAGAGATGTATATTCCTGGACATAAACTTGGAAGGGTAAAAGCACCAGAGGGCATGCAGTTCCAGCCCTTTCCTACAGTCACGGCCCTGGCATCACTGACATCTTGCCCACTTAAGAACTCAGAGAATGGCTGGGTGCAGTGGCTTACACCTGTAATCCCAACACTTTGGGTGGCCGAGGCAGGCAGATCACGAGGTCAGGAGATCGAGACCATCCTGGCCAATATGGTGAAACCCCATCTCTACTAAAAAGACACACATTAGCTGGGCGTGGCGGCATGTGCCTGTAGTCCCAGCTACTCGGGAGGCTGAGGCAGTAGAATCGCTTGAACCTGGCAGGCAGAGGTTGTAGTGAACCAAGATCGCACCACTGCACTCCAGCCTGGGCGACGGAGTGAGACTGTGTCAAAAAAAAAAACAAAAACAAAAACAAAAAAAATTCAGAACAAGGCCTTTCAAGTGGAAAAAGCACTGGCCTGGAAGTTGTATAGGTGTTATATTAATAGTTGGGGTTTTGCCACAAATCATTGCATGATCCTAAACAACTCCTTTTTCCTTCTTCTTTGGCCTCAGTCTCCTCACCTATAAAATGAGAAGGTTGGATTCAATTAGTAATTTTTGCTTGTTAGTTTTTTGAGACGGAGTCTCACTTTGTCACCAGGCTGGAGCGCAGTGGCGTAATCTCGGCTCACTGCAACCTCTGACTCCCTGGTTCAAGCGATTCTCCTGCCTCAGCCTCCCAAGTAGCTGGGACTACAGGCACGTGCCACCATGCCCAGCTAATTTTTGTGTTTTTGGTAGAGACGGAGTTTCACCATGTTGGCCATGATGGTCTCAATCTCCTGACCTTGTGATCTGCCCGCGTTGGCCTCCCAAAGTAGTGGGATTACAAGCGTGAGCCACCGCGCCCAGCCTCAATTAGTAGTTTTTAAATTGGGGAATTCTTAAGGCTCAATGTGCAGATGTCTCTGGAATCTTCTATTGAGGAGTGGGAGTGGGGAGGAAGGCATAGCAGGGAAGGCACTAGCACCTCACCCTTCTTCAATCAAAGCAGCTCCGCTTTTTTCTGTTTTGTATTTTGTGGTCTACTAAAGGAAAGAAAACCCACATGTTTGAAAACTACCAAACTAGTTGACCACTAAAAGCTTGTGTCATTTGTAATATCAATTTCTCCTGGAGCACTTGAAGACAGTGTTCTTTCCTCACCCCCACCCCCATAAGCACTGAGAAAGTAACAGTTATCTAGAAATTTGGTCATTTTCACTTAATTTAGGAGGAGGAATTTAACATAGTGATTAAAAAATCTGCATAGGATTGCCGTAGGATATAATAAGATAATGCTTGTAAAGCTGTTAGCACCTCATCTGGCATGTAGTATGTGTTTAATAAATGCTGGCCACTTATAGACTGGCTCAGAGGAAGAGAAAACATTTTTTACGGTTTGACATTGTAAATTAGGAGTGAAGGGGTGTATATGGGGCATATCATAAGGTCCTGGATATGACTAACTGGACCCCATTCCTGTCTCTCTGGCAATCATTACCTGCAAATAAGACAAGAAGCAAAACACTGCCAAAAAGGGCTGGGAAGCTGCTTGTCCATGCACCCTAAACCCTGAATCCGGCCACTAAAACTAGTGATTTTCTCCCTTTCAAAAAGAGAAGATGGCAAAAGTGAACTAGTATGAGAAGGTTTTGGGTCGTCCTAAATCCAATGAATTATGGATGTCCTTAAACTTGAGAGGCGAAGGAGGCCCTGGAACCATGAGATGAGTCAAAAGCTCCGCTCTGGGACATTGAACCTATGACCAGCTAACTAATCCAGGCAGCAATGTGCTCACAGAAGGCTGGATCCTGAAGGTCCCACTTGTGCTCTGCAGCCGAGGGACCTGATCAGGGACATCCACCAGGTGGTTGAATACAAAAAGGAAGTTCTTCTGGTTTGGGGAGGCTAGACTGCCTGCTCTAGAAGATGGACAACTGAGGGTGGGATGGACCTCAGAGTCCGGGGGCACAGGGAAAAGGTCTGGAGGTACTACCTGGAGATGTTAAAATACTGTGAAGTCAGAGGCGTTTGGCTGAGAGTGGGCTGTTAGAGCACTGCAGGGGTTAACTGGATTGAGAAGAGGAACTATGAATTATAAGACTATTTAGGAGCAGAGTCTAGGCTCAAGAGTATTGGACAAGATTTGGGAAGGTGGGGCCTCTTCCCAAATCTTAGTTGCTTTCTGGTAGCTAAGCATCCTCTCTCCTGATCCTCTGAAACCTCACATCCCCTTCTTTTCCAGACTTCTTTTCATTTGCTTCTAGCACAGTAACAACAATGGTTTATCATTATGACCTTCTTAAATATTGCCAAGTATGCACATGTATTCTTCAGTTCGTTTACACCTCAACTAACACTTCCGGATGAATTTTTGTATGATTGCATCACTTGGACTAATGCGCAACTCTAAAACTCAACATTGAGAATACTTCTGTGCCAGTTTCTGCTTAAACTCATTAACTAGTCAGCAAAAGTAATCCTCACTGTAAAGTTCAATTTCTGTGTTTTGTAAAAGAGGAAACTGTGGGCCCAAAGAGTACAGGATGGGGATGCCAGTCGAAAAAGACCTGCGGGAAGAGTGAGAGGGTAACTGGGAAGGAGATAAGGGAAGAGAAATTGGGGTCTCCAAGGCAGTTCTCAAAGAGGAGGTAGATGTGGAAAGAAGTTTGAAGAGAAGAGAAAGGAGGACATCCACAAACCCAGGAAAAGACTGGTGGACATAATCACACGGTGTTTTCCAGCACATTCAAATTGAATAGAGTAGTACTAGCTGGGCTTGGAGAAATTGTGTGCCAGAACTAGGTCAAGGGGGCCTGCAACTATCCTTCATCTGCTAAACCATTTTACCTTAGGGCCAGCCTCAGGTTTCTCTCGGTTTTCTCCACTTTATTTTTTTGAGACAGGGTCTTATTCTGTTGCATGGGTTGGAGTGCAGTGGCTCTATCACAACTTACTGCAGCTTTGGTCTCTTGGGCTCAAGCGATCCTCCCACCTCAGCCTCCCGAGTAGCTGGGACCACAGGCACATGCCACTATGCCCAGCTTTTTTTTTTTTTTTAGATGTGGTATCTCACTATGTTACCCAGGCTGGTCTGGAACTCCTGGGTTCAAGTGATCCTGCCCCTGGGGACTTCCCAAGTGTTGGGATTACAGGCATGAGTCACCATGCCCAGCCTCCACTTACTTACGTATTGAACAGTAGTGGATTCTTGCTGGTGATACTGAGGTTTGTCCTGTGCCCTATATGGTTGAGATGCTGCCCCATCCAGCCCTAGAAGAAAGAAGCTGAGTAAATGATCCCACTGGGCCTGTGTGTCTGAGCTGGTTTATTGGTTGCCCTCCCATAGGATGGGGGAAGAAATGAGAGAAGGACATTCTGCAGCAAGCCCCCCATCCCCGCCATCTGTTCCTGTTTAAGGACCATGTAGTCCTGTGTGAGAAAAGGGAGGAAATCATCTTGTAAACAATCATCATCCTGTTGTCTAGAAATGAAGGAAGAGAGGGTTTCAGAGAAGCTGCAAGGGCTGCAGAAGGCTGCTCTCAGATTTCCTGTCAGAGGTGGGGTCTCGAATTTGCATAAATAGTAGGCTCCTCCAGGAGAAACCTCTCTACTAGAATTTGCTCCAGAGCAGAATTCAGCGTTAAATTCATCCTCAACCCTTTCCCAAAGGAAAGAGTTACTTAGCAACAGGAAAATCCACATGGCTCATGTGGTAGTGTCAGGGTACAGTGTCAGTGTCAGAGTAAAATCCTTTCAATCTCATAGATTATTAATACCAGTTCTCTCCCTCTTCCCCCACATATAAATACCTTATGACTAACAGCTTATATATGCAGGTCATTGCCCAGAGTCAGAGGAAAATGTGTGGTTTTATAATGAAGATGTCAGCTAAGTTACCTAGAGTGAAGCCCCATGTCCTTGACCTGATTAGTCCAGTATGATGAGCAGCTGAACTGAGTGCCCATGGCAGGCAGAATAACAACAGCACAAACAGAATCCTAGGCATTGTTATGTCATCTGAGGGGTTCCATCCCAATGGTGGATGTTGGACCAGAACTGGCTAGTAAGTCATGTGCTGTTGGCTGTGAGATTTAAATCAAATATATATGAATTATTTAAAAAATACTAGCCAAGTCTGGGCGTGGTGGCTCACGCCTGTAATCCCAGCACTTTGGAAGGCTGAGGTGGCCGGATCACCTGAGGTCAGGAGTTCGAGACCAGCCTGCCCAACATAGTGAAACCCCGTCTCTACTAAAAATACAAAATTAGCCAGGCGTGGTGGCAGGCACCTGTAATCCCAGCTACTCAGGAGGCTGAGGAAGGAGACTTGCTTGAACCTGGGAGGCAGAGGTTGCAGTGAGTGGAGATCGCGCCATTGTACTCCAGTCTGGCCAACAAGAGTGAAACTCCATCTCAAAAAAAAAAAACAAAACAAAACTAGCCAGGTGTGATGGCTCACACCTGTAATCCCAGAAATTTGGGAGGCCGAGGTGGGAGGATGTCTTGAGCCCAGTAGTTTGTAACCAGCCTGAGCAACGTAGCAGGACCTCATTTCTACAAAAAATTTTTAAAAATTGGCTGGTCGTGGTGGCACATGTCTATAGTCCCAGCTACTTGGGAGGCTGAGGCAGGAGGATCATTTGAGCCCAGGAGTTTGAGGTTGCAGTGAGCTATGATTGTGCCATGCCACTGCACTCCAGCCTGGGAGGCAGAGTCAGGCCCTGTCTTCCCTCCCCCACAAAAATACTGCAGTATTGCTTTCATAGGTTAGGTACCCCACAAAATAGACTCCGAGACACTGAGATTTGCGTACTAAAGGTTTCTTGGTGAGCACTCCTGGAACAACAGCTGTGAGGAGTAAGGGAAGCAGGAATGGGGGCCAGGTAATTGAGGCAGGGGGTCCAGGTCTTCATCCCCACTCCCAACCCCCACAGCCAATCATCAACCAGCTGTGAGTCCTCAGCAGCCAACAATCCCACAGCTGGGGAACAAGTGCCTTTATCCTGAAGTGGGACCTGGGTGCTGGTGACCTACTCCAAGCTGTCTGTTACAGTTGCTCACTTCCCAGGTATCTCCACATTTATTATCCCATTTTACCTAGTCACTAGCCTGTGAGGTAGCAATGGCCAGGTAGGACACCTTCTTCCCTGTTCATATACAGGAGAATTGGAACTCCTGAGAATGTGAAAGGCTTGTCCAGAGTCGCCTGCGACTTGTCTACCCAGAGTGATCTCTACTTAGCACATATTATTCATTTTTTCTTATGTCCAGAGTCTACAGAACTGTGGAATATAAGAATGAGAAAAGGTAGTGAAGGCCAAGTTGTCCAGCCAGCTCACTTTAAAACCCGCCAGGCACAGTAGCTCATGCCTGTAATCCCAGCACTTTTGGGAAGCCAAGGGAGGAGGATCACTTGAGCTCAGGAGTTTGAGATCAGCCTGGCCAACACGACAAGAGCCTGTCTCTACAAAAAAATTTTAAAAATTAACTAGGTGCAGTGGCTCATGCCAAGAGTCCCAGCTACTTAGGAGGCTGAGGTAGGAGGACTGGTTGAGCTCAGGAACTCAAGGCTGCAGTGAGCCATGATTGTACCACTGCACTCCAGCCTGGGAGATGGAGTGAGACCCTGTCTCAAAAAAAAAAAAAGTAAAAATGTAAGAGAACAGGCTTGGAGGAGGGGGACAGTTTCACCCAAAGTCAACCTGCAAGTCTGTGGCAGAACCCAATCTTAGGACCAGATTTCCTTCACCCAAGAGCCAGTTTATATTACCTAGGAAGTGCTGGGCACAGTGTGTCACACAGGAGCTACAGGCATGGGCAGGTTACAGGCCCTGTCCTGGGAGATTTTAGAATACAGTAAGTTCTCTTCTTTTCTTTCTTTCTTTTTTTTTTTCTTTCTTTCTTTCTTTCTCTTTCTTTCTTTCTTTCTCTCTTTCTTTCTTTCTCTCTTTCTTTCTTTCTTTTTCTCTTTCTTTCTTTCTTTCTTTCCCTCCCTCCCTCCTTCTCTCTTTCTTTTCTTTCTCTCTTTCTTTTCTTTCTTTCTCTCTTCCTTCCTTCCTTCCTTCTTTCCTTCCTTCCTTCCTTCCTTCCTTCCTTCCTTCCTTCTTCCTTTTCCTTTGTTTTTTTTTCTTTCACACCTTACCCTGTCACCCAGGCTGGAGGAGAGTGGTGCAATCAACCATGGCTCACTGCAGCCTCTACCTCCCAGAAGCAAGTGATCCTCCTACCTCAGCCTCCTGAGTAGCTGGGACCACAGGTATGTGCCACTACACCTTGCTAATTTTTGTATTTTTTTGTACAGACAAGGGCTTGCCATGTTGCCCAGGCTGGTTGATATGGTTTGATTCTGTGTCTCCATCCAAGTCCCATCCTGAATTGTAATCCCCATAATCCTCACGTGTCGAGGGAGGGATCAGGTGGGTGGTGATCGGGTGGGTAGTGGTTTCCTCCATGCTGTTCTCATGGTAGTGAGTTCTCACGAGATCTTATAGTTTTATAAGGCAGTTTTCCCTGATCTAGCTCACTCTTTCTCCTGCTGCCTTGTGAAGAAGGTGCCTGCTTCCCTTCCATTGTGATTGTAAGTTTCCTGAGGCCTCCCCAGCCATGTGGAACTGTGAATCGACTAAACCTCTTTCCTTATAAATTACCCAGTATTTCTTTACAGCAATGTGAAAATGGTCTAATACACTTGTCGTGAACTCCTGCCTCAAGCGATCCTCCCACCTTGGCCTCCCAGAGTGCTGGGATTACAGGCATGCGCCACTATGCCCTGCTCACTAGGTTTCCCCAGTCTCATTTTAATAGTTTTAATGAGACAGAGAAGATGAAACTTTTTGTTCTAGGCTGTCTCTCTCATCGCCTTGAGAAGCCCGAATCAGGAAAAAATAGCATATTGTTGCTTCAGAATGAGTAAGCAGTGTTCTCCCTATGTTCCAAACTGCCAATTAGCGGTACTTATAAAGTTAAATACTCCTGAAAGACACACATGGATGACTCCTCCCTCAATTTTCCACAAGATTCATTTCCAAACTAATGTCATGGTAGACATGACTAAGACTAAGAAAGCAGACACCTCCTTTCTTCTCCTCCTTCTCTTTAAATGACTTTCCAGTATTTCTACAATCTTTTATTCTATATCTAGGACACAAGATAACTGTTGTATGGGGTAAAGTGGGTGGGGTTTGTGTTGATGAAGTCACAGACCTATCTTCACCGCAAACCTTCCCAGTGTTTATCCCATAGCTAAGACCAAAGTGATACATGTCTACCTGGGGGCAGGCAGAGGACATTTGTCCTCATCTCATTCACCTCTCCCCATTGGCATTTCCTAGTCAAAACTTTCTTGGTGATGACTGGTCACTGTTTACAGCCCCTCGTTTCTCTCCTCTATTAGAGTGGTTAGTCAGTCGCCTCAGCCCTACTAATAAAAATAAACCAGGTGATACTCTGGTTTCTCTTCAGATCATATAAATCTTTCACCTTTTACTAAAGATTCCTGTGGAGAGGAGCAACTTTGAGCTTTTAACTAACTTTTTGAGGCTTTCCTTTAGCAGGGCTAGTATAAAGAAGAAGAAAACAAACAAACAAACAAACAAAATGACTAGGTGTGGTGGCTCACACCTGTAATCCCAGCTGTTTAGGAGGCTGAGGCAGGTGGATCCCTTGAGGTCAGGAGTTCGAGACCAGCGTGACCAACATGGTAAAACCCCGTTACTACTAAAAAAGTACAAAAATTAGCCAGGCATGGTGGCACACACATGTAGCTCCAGCTACTTGGGAGGCTGAACCAGGAGAATCACTTGAACCCTTGGGAGGCAGAGGTTGTGGTGAGCCAAGATCACACCACCGCACTCTAGCCTGGGAGACAGAGTGAGACTCCATCCGAAGAAAAAAAACAAAAGCGACAACACCACCACCCAGGTGAACCTGATAAAACCTGATGCAAAGTCCCTTCTATTGACCATCCAAGTTTCTCAGAGAGCTGCCCATAAGGCAGAAACCCGCATGTATGTCTGGCCTTGGAAAGAAGGCCCAAAAGCTGCTAGAACATTATGTTAGGAAATGTGCATGGGAGCATAGACCTTAAAAGTAATTAGACTGCAGGCTAGAAAATAATTTTAATGCAAAGTAGAAAGGATCAATCCACCTCGTCACTTTCCTTGCTCTCGCTCTGTCACCTCCTCTTTCCTGTGGCTCTGAGAAGGTGGGAGAAGCAGGCAGTATTTCCACAGCAGTTGTCCATATAGGAAAGTGTCTCCCCTATTGGTAGCTTGCTCCCAGATCTGGGGCAATGCTAGTGTCCTTTAGATCTGGGAGCAGACATGAAACAATAAAATAATTTACATGTGGTTCATTGCCTCTACTAATTCCATCTCTTCCTCCTTGTAGTCACAGGGCAGCTGCATCATCCTTGGACTCATGGGGACCCAAAGTTGCTTTTAAAGAACCTGCAAAATAAATGCATAATGGGGAAGAGTGAACTTCTTAGGAGTGGCGGGGTAGAGAAGAGGGGAGAAGAGCCAGGGTCTTTGAAAGTATCTCCTTTCTGGCCTGAAAGGAGGAGGAGGAGGGGAAAGGTGAATTTGGGGAAGGAAGGCAGGAAACAAAAAATGTACCTTCTCTGCTGAGAGACTTTGTTTGCCATTATTCATGTTGATGTTCTTCATGGAGATAAGGGTGATGCAATCTTTCTCTCCATTGGCTGTGGAGCAGCTAGGGGAGGAAGGGTGTCTGGGTTAAAGAGAGGAGGAGGGCAGGGCAATGGAGAGTCAAGGAACTGTGAGGTTGTTGAGCCTTAGACCTTTGTCTCAAAAAATCTATATGTTGGTAGTGAATCATAATGAAATGAGAGTGTGCTTTGAAGACCAGAAGACTGCATTTATTTATTTATTTAGAGATGGAATCTTGCTCTGTCGCCCAGGCTGGAGTGCAATGGCGCGATCTCAGCTCACTGCAACCTCCACCTCCCCGGTTCAAGCGATTTTCCTGCCTCAGCCTCCTGAGTAGCTGGGATTATGAGCACATGCCATCACACTCAGCTAATTTTTGTATTTTTTAGTAGAGACAAGATTTTACCATGTTGGCCAGGCTGGTCTTGAACTCCTGACCTCAAAGGATCTGGCCATCTTGGCCTCCCAAAGTGCTGGGATTACAGGTGTGAGCCACTGTGCCTGGCCAAGACTTGCATTTAAATTTTGGTGTTACTACCTACTACTTGTTTGATCTTTACCAAGTTACAGTCTCTATTAAAGCCTCAATTTTATTTTTTTAGTTTTTATTGAGACAGGGTCTTGCTCTGTCACCCAGACTGGAGTGCTGTGACACAATCACAGCTCACTGCAGCCTTGACCTCCTGAGCTTACACAATCTACCTGCCTCAGCCTCCCAAAGTACTGAGATTACAGGCATGAGCCATCACATCCACCAAAGCCTCAACTTTTTTCCCCCCCGAGATGGAGTCTTGCTCTGTCACCCAGGCTGGAGTGCAGTGGCACTACCTCAGCTCATTGCAACCTCCGCCTCTGGGTTCAAGCAATTCTCCTGCCTCAGCCTCCCAAGTAGCTGGGATTACAGGGACCTGCCACCACACCCAGTTAATTTTTGTATTTTTAGTAGAGACTGGGTTTCACCATGTTTACCAGGCTGGTCTTGAACTCCTGACCTCACGATCCGCCCACCTTGGCCTCCCAAAGTGCTGGGATTACAGGCGTAAGCCACTGCGCCCGGCCTAAAGCCTCAGTTTTAAAAATGTATAATGAAGTAATGTCTTGGCTTACACCTATAATCCCAGCACTTTGGGAGGCTGAGGCAGAAGGATCACCTGAGACCAGGAGTTTGAGACCAGCCTGGGCAACATAGTGATATCCCATATCTATTTTAAAAATTAAAAATTAGCTGGACATGGTGGCACATGCCTGTAGTCCCAGCTACTTGACAGGCTGAGGTGGGAGGATCATTTGATCCCTGTTGGCATCATTGCAGTCCAGCCTGGGCAACAAAGCAAGCCTGTCCTTCAAAAAAAAAAAAAGAAAGAAAGAAAACAAAAGAGGCTGGGCGTAGTGGCTAATGCCTGTAATCCCAGCACTTTGGGAGGTTGAGGTGGGTGGATCACAAAGTCAGGAGTTTGAGACCATCCTGGCCAACATGGGGAAACTGTGTCTCTACTAAAAATACAAAAATTAGCCGGGTGTGGTGGTGCATGCCTGTAGTCCCAGCTACTTGGGAGGCTGAGGTAGGAGAATCACTTGAACTTGGGAAGCGGAGGTTGCAGTGAGCTGAGATCGTGCCACTGTACTCCAGCCTGGGCAACAGAGCAAGACTCCATCTCAAAAAAAAAAAAAAAAAAGTAATATATACCTTGAACGATTGCTATACAGATTTGAGATAATATTATAAAATATATACCATTGTGTTTGGCACATAATAGGTATTCAGTAAGTGGTTCCTAAGCTTAGAGAGAATGTCTTTTTGTATTAGAATCTGAATTCCTACACTTTTCATGATGGGGTTATAGAGGCTTAGCCCTTGGGTTGAAGAGTTTCAGTCCATCTCCTGTCATTTGATTATTCCTTTTCATGTCTGCCCCTGTCCTGCCCACCACAGCCCTGGCCTCAGGGGAGCCTGTCAGGATTGTATGTGTGTGGGATGTGTGTGTGGTAATGAGGGGTGCATATGTGTGGTATGGGATATGTGGTGTGAGGTGTTGGGGGGGTGTGTGTGTGGTGTAATGCATGTGTGGTGTGTGTGGTATGGGGTGTGTGTGTGGTATGCGGTGTGTGGGGTGTGTGTGTATGGTATGGGAGTGTTATGTATAGTGTATGTGATGTGTGGGGGAGTGTGTATGTGTGGTGTGTGTGGTGTGAGGTGTATGTGTGGTGTGTGTGGTGTGAGATGTATATGTTGTGTGTATGTATAATATGGGGTACGTGTGTGTTTTGTGTGGCATGTGGGTTTGTGGTGTGTGTGTGGTTTGGGTGGGTGTGTGGTGTGTGTGTAGTATGAGGTACAGGGTGTGTGTGTGTGTGATGTGTGTGTGGTTTGGGTGTGTGTGTGGTGTGTGTGTGTATAGTATGAGGTGTGTGGTGTGTGTGTAGTATAGGGTATGGGGTGTGTGTGTGTTGTGTGGTGTGGTGTGTGTGTATGGTATGGGGGGATGTGTGTGAAGTGTGGCTGTGTGGTGTATGTGTGTTGTTTGGGTGTGTATGTTGGGTATGGGGTGTGGGGTGTGTGATGTGGGTATGTGTAGTGGGGTATGGGATGTGTGGTGTGTGTGTGGTTTGGGTGGGTGTGTGGGGTATGTGTGTGGGGAGGGTGGGTGTGTATAGTATGGGTATAAGGGTGGGTATGGTGTGGGTGGGTGTGTAGGATATAGGGTGTGGGGGTGTGTGTGTAGTATAGGATGTATGTGTGTGGTGTGTATGTATAGTGTAGGGTGTGGGGGGTGTGTGTTTGTGGTGTGGATGTGTGAGGTATGGGGCATGTTGTGCGTTTATGGTGTGTGTGGGATGTGTGTGTATAGTATAGGGTGTGTGTGTGGTGCATGGGGTGTATGTGGTGTGTGGGTGTGTGTGTAGTGTGGGGTATGGGATGTGTTGTGTGTTTGTGGTGTATGTGGGAGTGTGTGTATAGTATGGAGTGTGTGTGGTATGTGAATGTATGTGGGGGGTGTGTGTAGTGTATGGGTGTGTGTGAGTAGTGTGGGGTGTGGGATGTGTTGTGTGTGGTGTGTAGGAGTGTGTGTATATGATATGTGGGGTGTGGGGGTATATGTGTATAGTGTGGGGTGTGGGGTATGTGGTAGGTTTGTGGTGTGTGTGTGTGTGTATAGTGTGGGGTGTGTGTGGTGTGTGGTATGTGTGTGGAGTGTGGTGTGTGGGGTATGAGGCCTGTGGTGTATTTGAGGTGTGTGTGTAGAGGGGTGTATAGTATGGGGTGTGTGTGGTTTGTGGGGTGTGTGTGGTAGGTGGGTATGTGTGTGGAGTGTGGGGTGTGGAGTGTGTGGTGTGTTTGTGGTATGTGTTGGGGGTGTGTATAGTATGGGGTGTGTGTGGTGTGTGATGTGTAGGGGATGTGTGGTGTGTGGGTGTGTGTGTAGTGTGGGGGGTGGGGGGTGTGGTATGTGGTGTGTTTGAGGTGTGTGTGAGGGTGGTGTGTACAGTATGAGATGTGTG
>NW_012105742.1:761989-787241 GCF_000951045.1 Mandrillus leucophaeus | reverse complement strand
GGTTTGAGGTGTGTGGGCATGTGTGTGATGTGTGGGGGTGTGTGGTGTGTGGTGTTTGGGTGTGTGTAGTGAGGTGTAGGGTGTGTGGTGGGTTTCAGGTGTGTGGGTGTGTGTGTGATGTATGGGGATGTGGGTGTGTGCGTGTGGAAGGCGGGAAGTGTGAGTTCCCTCTGGGAGTTGGGATCTGGGTGTCAGATAGAAGATGCTTCTGACGTTCTTACCTTTCAGACAGCCCTGAACTCCCAGGTTTCTGGGGATCTGTAAAAGCCAAAGGCACGGATTGGGGCTCACATGCTGTAACTCACAAGTCCAGCCTTCCACTCAAAGCCCACCTGGGGACCCTCCCGCTCATGGAGAGGCACTCATGTGCCATTCCTTCCCCCAGATGCAGGCTGGTGTGAGCTGGGGCTCTAGCCCTGGGTCTGCCAGCAGAGAGGAAAAGGGTCCCTGAGGGCAGGGTACGCACCTTCAGACTCCTTGCTCTTCCGACACTTGAACCTCAGGCTGACCACACCGACTAGGACAATCACAACAACTACCAGGATGACAATGAAGCTGATAACACCTGAACAGAGAAAAGAATGGGGTGAAGGGGGCCAGTCGGGGCGACAAAACGGGGGCCAACAAGAGTTGGCATTCCCTTCCCAGCTGAGTACTTTGTAGACAGACTCCAGGAGCAAAGTGAGTTCCACTTCTCTGCTGAACAGGTGAGCTCTCAGCCTGCCGCCCCCTCTCCATCCCCCCGAGAACATGGAACCCAGCACAACTAAGAAGAGTGGACTGGAGGGGCAGGAGCCCCCCTCCCACAAGGGTCTTCCTCATAAGCCAGAACCTCCTGGAACAAATGGGTGAAATTTGAACTTGCGTTTCCAGACCTAGAGTCCAGGTCAATTCCAGGGGTGGGGTTCCCTTCTATGTCCCACCTTCTCCTCCCGCTCTCACCAAATGCAGCCACAGTGAGCACAGTCTCTGACGTGGGGCTGGGCAGGATGGTCGCATCTTCCCTCATGCTCAGGCTCATGGTGGTTGAATTGGGGGGAACATTTTGAAATGTGTCTAAAATGGAGTGGGGTTGGGGCATCAGTGAAGGGGACTGACACAGCCTATCAGAGAGAGCTAGCTTCCCTCCCGCTTCCCCCTAGGGAAGGACCGGATGTTATGCTGCAGAGCTATGAGGTCAGATTGGGCAAAATAGAGCCGTCTGTGTTGTGCCAGGGTTGAGGTGGGAGGAACGTTTCTGCTCAGGCAAGGCTCCAACAAACCAGGCTGCCTGTTAAGGGCAAAGGTTTCCGACTCTCTTAAAAAGTGCTATGCTGGCCTGGTGCAGTGGCTCATGCCTGTAATCCCAGTACCTTGGGCAGCTGAGACAGGTGGATCACTTGAAGTCAGGAGTTTGAGACCAGCCTGGCCAAAATGGTAAAACCCCATCTCTCCTAAAAATTTAAAAAAAAAAAAAAAAAAAAAAAAATCGGGCACAGTGGCTCACGCCTGTAATCCCAGCACTTTGGGAGGCCAAGGTGGGCAGACCATGAGGTCAGGAGTTTGAGACCAACCTGGCAATATGGTGAAATCCCATCTCTACTAAAAATACATAATTACCCAGGCATGGTGACGCGTGCCTGTAGTCCCAGCTAGCCAGGTGACTGAGGCAGGAGAATTGCTTGAACCCGGGAGGCAGGGATTGCAGTGAGGCAAGATTGTGCCACTGCACTCCAGTCTGAGTGACAGAGCAAAACTCTGTCTCAAAACAAAACAAAACAAAAAAACTAGCTAGGCCTGATGGCACATGCCTGTAATCCCAGCTACTCAGGAGGCAGAGGTTGCAGAGAGCCGGGATCGCACCACTGCACTCCAGCCTGGATGACAGAACAAGACTCCTTCTCAACAACAAAAAAGATGCTATGTCACCTGTGTCTTCCCTCCTCAACGCATCATACTTCAGGCCCAATTGCTGTTCCACTTCCTTATCCCTCCTCACTCCCCCTTCCCAAATAAGTCTGGGAGAATAAAAAATCTGAGAGCCAAGAGATAAGATGAGAGAAAGGGTCACAGACATCTCCTGCCCACTGCTCTTCAGGGTGAGCGCAGCAGGACATACCTCTGCTTGTGCCTCCGCCTCTTCCACTGCTGGGGACACCTGCGCCTGCACCATGAAACAGCATGACCAAGATGGGGGCATCCCCCAGCAGCTCTTCTCCCTCGCTGCTAAGCAAAGGCCAATCTTCCCTGCCTGAGAGGACTCTAGCCCTTTCCCGGCCTTTTCTGCCTTCCTTTTCATTTTGGGGTATCCTTCCCCTCCCTCTCCTCTCTGGCTATGCCTTTCTCAGTCTCAAGTCTAAGCTCCTTTTACCTTCATTGTGACCAGGCCCAAGTTTCTGCCTCTATGCCCCACCAAGCCTCTTTCTTTCCTGAGCCAGGGTGCCACTGATGTCGGTCCTGACCCCTGTGGCCTCCTGAAGAGGGCAGAAGGAACCCATCCAGATGGAACCCAGTGTTTTTCACCGCTGCCCCTCGCCTTGGGCACTCAACAAGTCCTGATGTGTGCATCTGTGGCTTGGCCCAAGTTAGGCCCAGCCAGGTCAGGAAGAGCCCATCCGCAGTGCCTGCCCTCGGCGTCACGGGTTTACTGGGTGCCATGGGGGCCTGCGCAGCCTTCTTTGGAGCTGCTGTGAATGAGGAAGCACATGTGGGCCTGCTCAGGGCCTTGGCCGGCCTGTGCACCGGGAGGGCTCTTCAGTCCAAAATCTTCCTCTTCTTTGCTGCTTCCAGTTCCAGAAGGGGCCATTCTCTTGTTCACCTCTGGGCAGTTCCCTCTGCCTGGAATAAGCCCCACTACCCTCCATCCCACAGCCTCCACGTGCTCAGCTGACCCCTTCTCGGCTTGGCTTCAGAAGCCGCTTCTGGGAGTCATCCCTGGCCCCCAAGTCCGAAGTGACTGACATGTGCCTGGGCTCCCACACTTCTGCTTGTGCCCACCGCAGCCCTTCTCACCCTGCATGTCATCATCAATGTGAGGTTCTGTTTCCTTGTCTGTTCCCCCTCGCCCCGGTCTATATTCTCTTTTAGAGCAGAAACTGTGTCGGGGTCCTCACTGGGCCCTCCCTGGATGGCGTTTGCAGTCTGAATGACACAGTACCTGGCATACCGGTGCTGGCCAGATGGCTTGGGCTGTTAGCCTCTGAGGAAGGGATGTATCCTGCAAGGACAGAAGCAGTTGGTGAGTGGGAGGTAGGGCAAGTTTAGTGACACCACACTCCCTCGCCCATCCAAGAACCCCTGGGCTCCAAGCAGGTCTGAATGAATGGATGTGGGGCAGGAGCCGGGACCTCAGTAACCGCACTCACTCACCTGGGTTGGAAGAAACTGGCTCTGTGGTCGGACTTAGACTGCCGAGGCCTCCTGAAACAGATCATCTGAGGCTGAGGGGTGCACGGCCTCCTACTGTTCCATCTCTTCTTCCCTAGATCTGTGTGTCTTTCTCCCTACCCCATTCCCCACCCCTCACTCCCAACCATTCACCTCTTTTTTCTTTCAAGGCACATTAGACTCGGCCAGGCTGAAAAAAAAAATTCTTAGATGAGCTCAGCTTTGGTGAGTCCTGAGAGCTCCTGCTCCAGCCACAGTCCCAGCCCCCTGAGGTTAAGGCTAAATTGGCATAGAGCTCCTCTCACCCTTCCTAAGTTCCTAGGCCTACATGCTGGAGTAGAGCCATGTTTGGTCTTACCCTGAGAGCTAGAGGTCTGGTTCGTTGTGGGCTGGGAGCTGTGGCCTGCAAGAGAAAGCAAAACACATAGCTTGGTAAGTCCCCTGCCTAGCACAGAGCCTAGAGGGGAACCCTCAGAAAGCCTTCTGGCCCAGCCTGGGCAACATAGCAAGACCCTGTCTCTTTAAAAAGGTTTTTTTTTTTGTTTTGTTTTTTTAATTCTTCAGGCATAGTAGTGCACACCTGGAGTCCTATCTACTCAGGAGGCTGAGGTGGGAGGATTGTTTGAGCCCAGAAGGGTGAGGCTGGCTTCAGCAAGCTATGATTGCACCACTGCACTCCAGCCTGGGCAACAGACAGAGACCCTATCTCAACAAAAGAAAAGAAAAGAAAAGAAAACACTGTCCAGGTGCGGCGGTTCAGGCCTGTAATCCCAGCACTTAGGGAGGCCAAGGTGGGTGGATCACGTGAGGTCAGGAGTTCAAGACTAGCCCGGCCAACATGGTGAAACCCTGCCTCTACTAAAAATACAAAAATTAGCTGGCCTGATGGTGCACACCTGTAATACCAGCTGCTTGGGAGGCTGAGAAATGAGAATCACTTGAACCCGGGAGGTGGAGGTTGCAGTGAGCTGAGATCGTGCCATTGCACTCCAGCCTGGGCGACAAAGTGAGACTCCATCCCTCCAAAAAAAAAAGAAAAGAAAACAGAAAAAACCCTTTTGGCTTTCTAAGCCTACCATGCTAGAAGGCAGACACACTAGGCAGAGGGCTAAAGGGTGCGGGCTGTGGCTCACGGTGCTGGCTTCCTCCGAGACTGTGACTCAATAGCAACATCACCACCACCTCATGGCTCAGGGTCCCGAAGTCCTTCCCTGTCTCTTCAATCTAACATGGGCATTTTACCAATGTGATGCAGGGTCAGGAGAAGGTTATTTTAAACTAGTGACATTTCTAAGGAAGGACAGAGGACCTGCCACACCTTGACATGGAAGGGCCCAGGACTCCAGGTCCGTAGGCTAATGTTTACCCTAAGCTACTGTCACTCTAGTCCTGCCCCCAGGGAAGGGGCTGAGAGATGGGAAGGTGAGTGAGATGGGGATGGGAATTAGGGCTTGTATCTTGGCTGGAGGTAGGGGCCTGTGCAGGAAGTAAGTTCTGAGGTATATATAGGAGGCAGGGAAGCTCTAGCATGAGCAACCCATTCACTTTTACAGGCAGAGGATACATAGGACATGGTTGTTATTGACCAAACCCAGAGAGAGGTCAGTCACCAAGAGTCCCCAGCCAGAAGCCCTCAGTGGCTTTTTTGTATGTACAAGTGTGTCTGCGGGGCTGTGTGCAAAAGTGAGTGCATGCTCATGTGCCCCTGTGTGTGTCCTGCTGTGTATGTGGAACCTGAAAGGTCAGGTTGTATTTGCTCATTTTCCACAATGAAATCATTCTTGAAACCTGTGAACAATGTGAAAGGAAAACAACGTGGGGAAGTGGAGCCGCCCAACTGGGTTCCCGTCCCTCTGTTTGAGTGGGGACTGAAGCCCCTGGCCTGGCTCTGCTGCTCCCTTGGCCTCTCAGCATCAGGGGAGCATTTAGCCCAGGCCTGGGTGGACAGAGGCGGCTGGGTGCCAGGGGTCCACCCCTGCCTGTAGCAGCCTGCTGCTGTGCTGATTTTCCTTAAGCCACTGCCTTCCTCCATGGGGCTCTCATTTGGATAGTGTAGAATTAATTGTTTCCAAGTGTAAAATTACCAAACCCTGGGCCATGTTTTTCTAGATCACCATTTCTGAGAGTCCCATTCCCTTGTTGCGGGGAGGAGGATGGTCAAGAGGGGAGTTAAAATTTACAGGAAGCCCAGGCTAGAGAAAACCCTTTCTAGCTGGGGATGACCCTGGGAGAATCTTTTTAACCCAAGGCATGACCTGAAAACATCTATCAGTTACTAATCCAGCATATCTAAGGTACTTTTTTTTTCTTTTTTTGAGACAGTTTCTCTCTTGGTCACCCAGGCTGGAGTGCAGTGGCACGATCTCAGCTCACTGCAACCTCCGCCTCCTGGGCTCAAGGGATTCTCCTGCCTCAGCCTCCTGAGTAGCTGGGATTACAGGCGCCTGCCACCATGCCCGGCTAATTTTTATATTTTTAATAGAGATGGGGTTTCACCATGTTGGCCAGGCTGGTCTCAAACTCCTGACCTCAGGTGATCCATCCGCCTCAGCCTCCCAAAGTGCTGGGATTACAGGCGTGAGCCACCATGCCCGGCCTAATGTACTATCTAAATGCTGTAAGGTTATAACTTAATTTTTGGTGGGAAGGCACAAGGAACTGCCCTTCTGCATTTATCTAGAAAGAAAACTATTCAGTGGCTTAGGAGGAGTTCCAAAGTCACAAGCTTCAAGACCCACTAGCCTGCTCTTTCCTTGCCTCTTGCCCCTCCCACTACCCAAACTTCTTGTCACCAACAAAGATTCCTCTGTGAGTAGGGGAGGGACTTAGCGAGCATCTGTGTGTACAGCAGAGGGTGTCTCTGACCACGGGGCCTGCAGACGCCCAAAGAGCTCTAGCCACAGGAATTTCTGATTTCCCTGGTTTCCCCTCTCTAATCCTGTCTGCGTTATCCCCTTCTAGTCTATCTCCACACGCACCCCTCCCCATTTTCCTCAGAAGCATAGTTTAGTAGTTAAAATCGTGGGTGTTAATGGAGCCCGGCAAGCCTGAGTTCAAGTCCTGGCATTGTTGCTGTCTGGCCTAGGACTCAGTTTTCTTTCAAGTGCAAGTGACCAGCCTGGGCAACAGGGTAAAACCTTGCTCTTCAAAAAAATACAAAAATTAGCCAGGTGTGGTGGCTTGTGCCTGTAGCCCCCAGCTACACAGGAGGCTAAGGCAGGAGGGTTGCTTGAGCCCAGGAGGTCAAGGCTGCAGTGAGCCATGATCACGCCACTGCACTCTGGCCTGGGCAATGGAGCGACCCTGTCTCAAAAATAACTAAGTAAAATGCAAGTGGTATTAGTACCTCGCAAATTGTTATGAGGGAAGGAAAATGCATATGAAGCACTTAACGCAGTACCTGACAAGCTCAATGAAGACCAGACACTTTTGTTTTTGCCCCATTCTCTCAAATCCTCCAGGTCTCAAGTCTGCCCTGCCTCTGAGTATCCATAGTCAAGTCCCTTTATGGGCCTGAATGTGCTCAGGATTCCTCAGTCCATCAAGATGAAGGAGCCAGGAAGTGCTGTGCACACTTCAGGATGAGAGGTTAGGAAACTCAGGGGGGCAGTGATAGCGGCTTAGGTAGAGCTGACACAGGGCATTTGAGAGCCCCGGCACTTGCCTGGAGAAAACAGTGTGTAGGGAGGCTGGGAAAAGTCTAGGCCTGTGGAAATGCCACCTCATGAGCCTCACCTGCAGTTTCCACAACAGCCTAGACCCCCAGCCCGAGAACTGTGACTCTGTCACGGAGGGGGTAGAAGGGGATGGAGACAATCAGAGTTTTGTCCTCCAGCCCATGGGCTTTTAGAGAAATGCCTGACCTCTCTAGGAGGCAGTGTTCTGGTACTCAGGCCTCTTACCCACCACCAATGGGGGGCCACCACCCCTCCCCATCCAAACCCTCTTGCGCACTCTTTCTGCTGCTTTGAGCACAGAGGACTTGTAGAGGGTGAGGTGGGGGCAGGGCAGAGATGGTCAAAGGGAAGTTGCTGCCCTGTGAGTCAAAATGTCCTGGACTCATCATGATTCCCAGCAACTGCTCCCTGATGCCAGGACCCCTATGAGTGGCTTCACAACTCATTGGCTGGCAGAGCCTGTCGGAGAGGTGCCGTTTCCGTGTAGCCTCCTCTGGAGGTCATCTCCTCTAGCCCCTGGATGTGAGAATGTTATGCACATCCTCCTTGGTGAACAGTTCTTTGTGTCTAACCTGAGTCCCTCTTGCTGTGATTTAAGTTTAAAATCAACATTTGGAATTCCTAGGCTGCTACTCCTCATGTGAAAGGAGAGAACAGATTCCCTGTGAAGCCCAAGGTGCAGAAGATTTGTCTTAGAACAGTTGATAGAGTGGCCGTCGTCAGCCCTTCCCGAAGATTAGAGGATGAGCGTCATGAATAGCCTGAGCACATCCTAGAAGAAGCTTTGGGCCTGGATCTCGCACGAACACAGCTCCCTCCCACGATTCAGGAGGCCAGCCTCTATGGGGAGCCCAGCTCCCCCAGGGCAATTTCCCACAAGAGGGTTTAACCATAGCTCCATTTACCCCTGCCTGGTAATCAGGACCCCCAATCCAACTGATCCCCTTCATGAAAAGGCTCTGGAATTTCCCCTGGGCACAGTCCCTGGATGGAAAGCATGTGTATTCTGAGAAAGGGACTGACGCCTAGAATGGCCAGCTGCGGAGAGGAATTGCTGTGGAAAAGTGGCAGGCGCCTCTTACCTCGGAACAGGAGGAAGCCCAGGATCACCCAGCACAGCTGCATGGCTCCTGCGGTGCCCATGTCAGCTGGATATGTGGCGGGCAGGCAGCAGCTCAGTGGAGGCTCTGTCCATAGTGGAGAAGAGAGAGGGAGAGCTGGGGCGGGGTGGGGGTGGGGACTGGCTCTCCAGGAGCTTCCTGTCAAAAGAATAGAAGGAAACACATTGGGACCAGCTCCAGGGGCCCTGCTCAGCCATGTCCAGATGAGGATGTGAGGCTGCAGCAGCAACTGTGCCTGCCCAGCGTGGCCTCTAGTGCCTATGCACAATGATCAACCATGGTAACCTGGCCCCATCCCCATTCTCTTCCCTTCTGAGGGATCCATCAGGTTCCACCACAGACCGCCTGGGGTTTTTTCTGGAATCTAACACCAATCCCGCCCAGTACTGTTTCAGACCAGGTTCTTCTTTCCCATGATTCAGCCTGGAAGCCCAGCCCACCAGCCGCCCATGCTCCCTGGACTCTGAATTCTCCACATTCCTCTCCCTCCCCAGGGATCCCAATGCAGATAGGACTCCCTACATCTTTCAGAGAGGCCCAACATGCATGATTATTATTCCTTTTTTACTTTTTTAAAAGAGATTGGGTCTTGCTATATTGCCCAGTCTGTACTCAAACTCCTGGGTTCAAGTGATCCTCCTGCCTCAGCCTCACAAGTAGCTGGGACTTCAGGCATGTGCCACCATGCCTGGTATTGTTGTTATTAATAGAAAAGCAAGAGTACCTATTTGAAACACTCCTCCCTCTGCACCCTCACTGGGGTGAGGTGTCCCCTGTCCTCAGCATCTGGCAGCACTCATCCTTATCCCAGGATTCTCTTTCTTACAGACTACAAGCCAGCATTGTGACTTTTTTCAGTATTCTTTGGACCTGGCACAATGCCTGCCACATAGCAGGTCCTCAGCACATACTTACTGAACTAAACTCAAAAGATTTAAGGTCAGGGCTGCACAGTGGCTCATGCCTACAATCCAGCATTTTGAGAGGTTGAGGCAGAGGATTTCTTGAGGCCAGGAGTTTGAGACCAGACTAGGCAACACAGCAAGACCCTGTCTCTACAAAAAAAAAAAAAAAATTTAATTAGCCAGGCATGGTGGTGCATGCCTGTAGTCCTAGCTACTCATGAGGCTAAGGTGAGAGGACCTCCTGAGCCCAAGAGTTCAAGGCTGCAGTGAGCTATGATCAGAGTGAGACCCCATCACTGAAATTAAAAAAAAAAAAGATTCGAAAGCAGAGGAATGTTACAAACAATCCTACCTCCTTAATATTAGTTACATTATTGTTATTAATTTCCTTCCAGTCTATTTGCCTTCCAGTCTTCGACAATATGCATATACATATACAATCATTTATATGATTGGTATCCTTTTTTCTTTCCTTTTTTTTTTTTTTGAGACAGAGTCTCTCACTGTTACCCATACTGGAGTGCAGTGCAAGATCTCTGCTCACTGCAGCCTCCGCCTCCCGGGTTCAAGCCATTTTCGTGCCTCAACCTCCAGCGCAGCTGGGACTGCAGGCTCATGCCACCAAGTCTGGCTAATTTTTGTATTTTTAGTAGAGACAGAGTTTCACCATGTTGGCCAGGCTGGTCTCAAACTCCTGACCTCAAATGATCCTCCTGCGTTGGTCTCCCAAAGTGCTGGGATTACAGGCATGAGCCACCATGCCTAGCCCTTTTTTCTTTATTTTTAAAATATTTTATTATGAAGCAGTCACAAGAAAAGTTGGAAGTACATTACACAGAACTTTTTTCCCTGAACTGTTTCAGAGTAAATTGTCAACAGGATGCCCCATCACCCCGAATAGTTTAGTGTGTATTTCCTACAAGGGACAGTCTCCTACATAATCACAATACAGCCATCAAAATTAGGAAATTAACATAAATATATTAATATCATCTAATCTTCAGATCCTATTCAAATTTTGGCAGTTGTTTCAATAATGTTCTTTATAGCAAAAGGATCCTGTCCAGAATTACTCATTGAAAGTCTCTTCAGTCTCCTCCAATCTGGAATACCTCAGCCTTTCCTTGATTTTCATGACCTAAACATTTTTGAAGGTTATAGTCCAGTTATTTTATAGAAGGTCTCTTAATTTTGGTTTCTCTGATGTTTCCTCATGATAAGATTTAGGTTATCTATCTTGGCAGTGACGTCGAAGAAGCAATGTTGAGCCCCTCTCTTTGCATCCTATCAAATAATGCAAGATTTTTTTCCTTTTTTTTAAGAGACAGAGTCTCAGGGCTGGGTGTGATGGCTCACGCCTGTAATCCAGCACTTTAGGAGGCCAGGGAGGGAGGATTGCTTGAGCTCAGGAGTTTGAGACGAGCCTGGGCAACATGGCAAAACCCTGTCTCTGCTAAAAATAGAAAAATTAGCTAGGTTTGGCCATACCTGCCTGTAGTCCCAGCTACTCAGGAGGCTGGGATGGGGAGGATGGCTTGAACCTGGGAGGCAGAGGTTGCGGTGAGCCAAGATTGTGCCACTGCACTCCAGTCTGGATGACAGAGCCAGACCCTGACTCAAAAGAGAAAAAAAAGAGAGAAGGTTCTGGCTCTGTCACCCAGACTGGAGTGCAATGGCGCAATCTCACCTCACTGAAGCCTTGAACTCCTGGGCTCAAGTGACCCTCCTGCCTCAGCCTCCTGAATTGGTGGGATTACAGGCATGAGCCACAATGCTTGGCTCAATTTTTTTTTTTTTTTTTTTCTGCGATGGAGTCTCATTCTGTCACCCAGGCTGGAGTGCAGTGGCATGATCTCAGCTCACTGCAACCTCCGCCTCTCAGGCTCAAACAATTCTCCTGCCTCAGCCTCCTAAGTAGCTAGGATTGCAGGTGTACACCATCATGCCTGGCTAATTTTTGTGTTTTTAGTAGAGATGGTGTTTCACCTTGTTGGCCAGGCTGGTCTCGAACTCTTGACCTAGTGATCTGCCCGCCTCAGCCTCCCAAAGTGCTTGGATTACAGGTGTGAGCCACTGCACCCGGCCCCGGCCCTGGCTCTATTTTTATTTTTATTATTATTATTTTTTTCAAGAACGAGTCTCACTATGTCACACAGGCTGGCCTCGTACCCCTCGTACTCCTCATACTCCTCATACTCCTCCTACCTCAGCCTCCTGAGTAGCTGGGACTGCTGGTGCACACACCGCCCCTGGCGTGCATGATTTGGATTTGTTCCGTTACTGAGGAGGTTTGCTTTAATCATAAAGTGGTATCTGCCACTGTATGTTTCCTGTGGCTACTGTAACGAATTACCACAAACTGGTGGCTTAAAACAATAGACATTCAGACCTTTATTCCGTCACAGTTCTAGGGGTTAGAAGTCAAAATTGAGGTGTCAGCTGCACCACAGTCGCTCCCAAGGCCCTAGGAGAGAATCATACTTTGTCTCCTTCAGCCTCTGGGGATTGTTGAGCATTCCTTGGTGTCCCTTGACTTGTAGTGCAGCATTATCACCTGCGCCTCCATCTTCACATCACTTCCTCTGTGTCTTCTCTTCTGGGTGTCTCTCAGAAGGACACTTGTCATTGAATTTAAGGCCTGTCTGGATAATCTAAGATGATCTCAAGATTTTTTTTCTTTTTTCCTTTTTTTTTTTTTTTTTTGAGACAGAGTCTCGCTCTGTCGCCTAGACTGGAGTGCAGTGGCGCTCTGGCACAATCTCGGCTCACTACAAGCTCCACCTCCTGGGTTCACCGCAGTCTCTTGCCTCAGCCACCCAAGTAGCTGGGACTACAGGTGCCCACCACCATGCCTCGCTAATTTTTTGTATTTTTAGTAGAGACGGGGTTTCACTGTGTTAGCCAGGACGGTCTTGATCTCCTGACCTCATGATCCGCCCGCCTTGGCCTCCCAAAATGCTGGGATTACAGGCGTGAGCCACTACACCCGGCCCTTTTTTTTCTTTTGAGACAGGGTCTGGCTCTGTCACCCAGGCTGGAGTGCAGTGGTGAGATCTCGGCTCACTGCAACCTCTGCCTCTCAGGCTCAAGCAATCATCCCACCTCAGCCTCCCGAGTAGCTGGAACTACAGGCACACATCACTATACCCGGCTAATTTTTGTACTTTGTTTTGTTTTGTTTTGTAGAGATGGGGTTTTGCCATGTTGCCCAGGCTGGTCTTGAACTCTTGGGCTCAAGTGATCCACCTCCCTCGGCCTCCCAGAGTGCTGGGATTCTTAACTTAATTACATCTGCAAAGATTTGTTTTTTTTTTCTTTTCAGACAGAGTCTTGTTCTCTTGTCCAGGCTGCTGGAGTACAGTGGCATGATCTCGGCTCACTACAACCTCCGCCTCCTGGGTTCAAGTGATTCTCCCGCCTCAGCCTCCTGAGTAGCTGGGATTACAGACACATGCCACCAAGCCTGGCTTATTTTTCTATTTTTAGTAGTGACAGGGTTTCACCATGTTGTCCAGGCTGGTCTCAAACTCCTGGCCTCAAGTGATCCACCCATCTCAGCCTCCCGAAGTGCTGGGATTACAGGCTTGAGCCACCGCGCCCGGCATCCAGATACACCTTGTGCTTCACCTGCCCCAGCCCTGGAATCAGCTCTTTCTTTAAGGGGCCTTCATTCCTTTTGGCGCAAATGGTATTTAGAAACTGAGGGCCGGGCACAGTGGCTCACGCCTGCAATCCCAACAATTTGGGAGACCTAGGCATGAGGATCAATTTAGCTCAGGAGTTTGAGATCAGCCTGGGCAACATAGTGAGATATCATCTGTACAAAAAAAAATTTTCAATTACCCAGGCATGGTGGTGTGAGCCTGTAGTCCCAGCTACTCAGAAAGTTGAGGTGGGAGGATCACTTGAGCCTGGGAGGTCGAGGCTGCAGTGAGCTGAGATCATGCCACTGCACTCCACCCTGGGCCACAGACCCTGTCTCAAAAAAAAAAAACAAATTTTTTCAAAGGAAAGAAACCGAGGTCTGAATTGTCAGTGTGCTCGTTGGTGCTAGCGGGTAGCGTCTCTAAGGCCCTTCTCTGACTGCCATGATCCTTAAATATTACTTATTAGACCACTCCCCTTGCAGTAACCAAGCTCCTATTTCTGCTCCCATTCCTTCCCCACCATGTGGATGCCTTCCTCACCCTCTCCCCCGTCCTCATTTGAAGTGCACAATTCAGTGGCTTTTTTTTTTTTTTTGAGACAGTCTCCTCCCTCTATTGCCCAGGCTGGAGTGCAGCAGCGCAATCTCAGCTCACTGCAACCTCTCCCTCCCGGGTTCAAGCTATTCTGCCTCAGCTTCCTGAGTAGCTGGGATTACAGACATGTCACCAAGCCTGGCTAATTTTCGTATTTTTTAGTAGAGACAAGGTTTCACCATGTTGGCCAGGCTAGTCTCAAACTGCTGACCTCAGGTGATCCACCCACCTCGTGCTGGGATTACAGGCCTGAGTCACCACACCAGCCTCAGTGGTTTTTGTTTTTGTTTTTGTATTTTGTCTTTGAGACAGAGTCTCTCTCTGTCGCCCAGACTGGAGTGCAGTGGTGTGATCTCAGCTCACTGCAAGCTCCACCTCCCGGGTTCACACCATTCTCCTGTCTCAGCCTCCCAAGTAGCTGGGACTATAGGCACCCGCCACCACACCCAGCTAATTTTTTGTATTTTTAGTAGAGACGGGGTTTCACCATATTAGCCAGGATGGTCTCAATCTCCTGACCTTGTGATCCGCCTGCCTCGGCCTCCCAAAGTGCTGGAATTACAGGCGTGAGTCACCGCACCCGGCTGCCTCAGTGGTTTGTATATATTTAGAGAGTTATTCACCCATCCCAAATAAAACCAATTTTATAACATTTCCATTACCCTAAAAAGAAACCTCACACTCCTTACAGACCTATAGCTTTTTACAAGGCTAGAAGTGGGGTGTGGTAGAGGAAAGCAGCCTTTGCTCCTTACTTACCCAACTCTAGCCCAGAGTTTCCAATGACCTCAAAAGTCAGCCGCCTCTCAGACCTGCCCCGAGTCTATCATGGCAACCCTACGCTGGCCTGCTCAGGATGTTCCCAGAGGCCCCTGTCCTTCAGCTCCCTCTGCAGACTCCTCAGCCTGCCTGCCTTTGGTGGCGATGGAGTGAAAGAAGGGTTGCTCTTTGCCTTCCTCTGGCCAGCAAAGCCACTTTCACCCTCCCCTGGAGAGGTGGAAAGGAAAAGTGACCCTAGTGTCTGGAGCTGGCTCAGGCGCCTCCTGCCCAGCACAGTGATGGTAGGGAGGACCCCAGAGTCTTTATTTTTGGTTGCAGGGCTTGAGCCTCAAAAGTCAGGGCATGTGTTCTCTATGACGTAAGAGCAGATTCTTGATCATTACAGCCCCCTCCAGTCAACCTAAGAGGCTCTGTGACAACAAAATCCAGAAAGACACAGCGGGAACAAGGCAGTGAGCATTCTGTCACGGCTCAGAAGTGCCCTCCCGCAAGTGAAGGACGCTCTGCTTGCTCTATGCTTCCAGGATTAAGAACAGATATGTATGTATTGTGGGGTGAGAGGGTACATTCCTCCAGGTTCCACTTGTATCAGCAAACTTTTGTTCTTTATTAGAAACCCTGCCGGGCGTGGTGGCTCACGCCTGTAATCCCTGCACTTTGGAAGGCTGAGTGGGCGGATCACGAGGTCAGGAGATCGAGACCATCCTGGCTAACATGGTGAAACCCTGTCTCTACTAAAAAAAAAAAATACAAAAAATTAGCCAGGTGTGGTGGCGGGTGCCCACTGGGACTCCAGTAGTAGTCCCAGCTACTTGGGAGGTTGAGGCAGGAGAATGGCGTGGACCCGGGGGGCAGAGCTTGCAGTGAGCTGAGGTCGCACCACTGCACTCCAGCCTGGGCCACAGAGCAAGACTCCATCTCAGGAAAAAAAAAAAAAAAAGAAACTCCCATGGTTCTCAAGGAATGAGACATGGTTCCTGGAATCACTTGAACCCAGGAGGTGGAGGTTGCAATGAGCTGAGATTTTGCCACTTCACTCCAGCCTGGGTGACAGAACGTGACTCAGTCTCAAAAAAACGAGAGACATGGTTCCTGGAAAAATGAGCCCCCACACACCAGTAACATAAGACAAAGTGTGACAAATGTTAGGAGCGTGTAAGAAACATTATGCTGTAAGGCTTAAGGAAAAGAAAGCAAGTTACTCAAGTACAGGGCTGAAAAATTCATCCCTAGAGAAGGCCGCGCTTGACCTAAGCTGTAACAGATGTTTAGGTTTAGATGGCAGGAATGGGCAGGCAGCTCACAGCAGTGGTAGGGAAGTGACACAGAAGGCTGGGGCTGTAGTCTGGTCCCGGAAGTTCCACCTCTTGGAAGCCCTTTAGGAGATAGATCCAGGATTAATGAGGGAGGGAAAGGAAAGAAGTAGTTATCAGAAGGATCAAAAACTGGGCTTTTGGACACAGGGACAGGCGCCCCAGTGGAGGTATCTGCCAGAGCAACGGCATATGTGTCTTGAGGAGGCAGGAGGTGAAAAGCAGTGGCCGAAGTTCAGGACCCATGGCAGAGTCCAGATTCCCTCTGGCTGAAGTCTAAATGGACCAAGATGGGAAGCAGAGGATGAGCAGAGTCTTTGATCCCGTTGGGAGGGGCTCAGCCAGGGACTTCAAGGCCAGCCAGCAATAGGTCCCACTTACTTTGCAGATCAGGTCAGCAGCCCAAGGATCTGGGCTCAAGTGAATTTGGAGGTCTGAGTGGGGTCCCTGGATGTCAGGATGTGGGACAGCTTGGCTGAGAAACAGGGAACCAGGATGCTACATTCTGCTTCATCCTGGATCAAGACTCCAGCGGAGGGGAGTTCCCAGGGTGTCTCCAGCTCTCCAGACTGGACGGGAGGATGGTAAGTGCACAGCAACAGACAGAATGAGGGATGGTTGGTCCCACAGAGTCAGCTGGGGCTAAAAAAACTGTCTCTAGAGAGAGGAGACATTGGTGGGCAGTTTTTGTGACTTGGACACATTAAAACACATACATACTCTCAAATGAAGTTGCCTTCAGGCAAATGCAAAGAAATATAGAGTTCATATTTATTTATTTATTTTTTTTAATTTATTTTTATTTTTTGAGATGGAGTCTCACTCTGTCGCCCAGGCTGGAGTGCAGTGGCCGGATCTCAGCTCACTGCAAGCTCCGCCTCCCGGGTTTACGCCATTCTCCTGCCTCAGCCTCCCGAGTAGCTGGGACTACAAGCGCCCACCACTTCGCCCGGCTAGTTTTTTGTATTTTTTAGTAGAGACGGGGTTTCACCATGTTAGCCAGGATGGTCTCGATCTCCTGACCTTGTGATCCGCCCGTCTCGGCCTCCCAAAGTGCTGGGATTACAGGCTTGAGCCACCGCGCCCGGCCTAGAATTCATATTTATAAAAACCAAAAGAAAAAAAGGGAAAACAATGCCTTGTGTGAGAATAATAAACATCAAATTCTATTACTATTATTTTTTTTGAGATGGGGTCTCCCTCTGTTGCACAGGCTGGAGTGTAGTGACACAAACATGGCTCATGGTCTTTGACCTCCTGTGCTCAGTGATCCTCCCACCTCAGCCTCCCAAGTAGCTGGGACTATGGGTATACACCACCACACCCAGTTCCTTTTTTAAATTTCTCGTAGAGATAAGGTCTTACTATGTTGCCAAGACTGGTCTTGAACTCTTAGCCTCAAGTGATCCTCCTGCCTTGGCCTCCCAAAGTGTTGGGATTACAGGCATGGGCGACCACACCCGACCAATAAACATCAAATTCTATAAGAGGTTTATCCCTGTGGTGAGAAGGAGGGGAGAGGTCAGGAAACGAGGGCTTCTGTTTTCATTGTAATATTAATATTTTAAAAATAAATGTAACAAACTGTTGATAGAAGACAGAGCTGGTGGTTGAGCCTTGGAGATTTAGAGACTTACTATGTATTTTTTTTAATTTCTTAAAATTTTTATTAATCATTTACAAGTAACAAAAACCCATTATGTATAAACACGTAAATAACATTTTTGACAAATAGCTATTTTTATTTTTTTCACATATTAAAACCCACTAAAAACAACCATTTTTCTAACCAACAACAACAAAAATCATTAGTGAGAAGAGTACTGCTGCTTTACATTTCTCCAAATCTCTCCAATGTCTGATGACAGACAAAAGATGGATTCTCATATCTGCTTTTGCATTCAGCCTATTACAATATCACACCAGATAGCCTCTCAAAAACTCCTCTGCACACTCATGAAAAAATGAGTGAAAAAGATAAATGATGGCTGGGCGTGGTGGCTCACACCTGTAAGCATTTTGGGAGGCTGAGGTGGGCAGATCACTTGAGCTCCAGAGTTCCAGACCAGCCTGGCCAACATGGTGAAACCCCGTCTCCACCAAAAATACAAAAATTAGCCAGGTGTGGTAGTGGGTGCCTGTAATCCCAGCTACTCAGGAAGCTGAGGCAGAAGAATTGCCTGAACCCAGGAGGCGGAGGCTGCAATGAACTGAGATCGTGCCACTGCAACAGAGCAAGACTCCTCAAATAAAAAAAAGGAAAAACTATAAATGATGAAATGATGTCTAAGTGTTATAAAAACAGCTTTGACCTAGAATACCCTTAAAAGGCTCTTGAGGCCCCCCCGACCACACTTTGAGAACCACTGCTCTAGACAAATCTCTTCATTTTACATATAAGGACCCTGGACCTCAGAGAGAGTAAGTGAGAAACTCAACAGCACACAGCCTGTTAATAGGAGGATACAGACATTAGGCGGTTTGTCTCACTTCTCTTGGTTTAGGTTCTCAATTGGAAACCTGGGAAATACACCCTAATGACCTGTCCTATTCCCTGTAAGTTGCAAAGATTGTCACAATGTATTTATTACCCTTTCCCCAACATTTCTTTAATAAAAGAGGTAATCAACAAATTTGGTAAATTTTGCAACAGGCATACTGTGTTTGAACCTAAACTACAATATTTGAATTCAGGTCTCTATTTGAACAGAAACACTAAGGCAAATTCGACTGCATCCTACTCCATGCAAGCTAGTAATGACAAACTACACAGTAAATATCACAGGTAAATATGGAAAGCAGATTACCCATAATATCAGTATTTATCATATATTCTGTGCCTGAAATACAATTCAATGACATATTTCAGAAAAATTTTCTCAAGTACTGGCTGAAAGGGTGGTGGATACATTAAGAGACTGCAAATAAATTGGCGATCATAAGAACGTTTTTGGATAAAATGGAGTTGTTCTGAAATGTAGACATTTTTCATTCCCTAACCAGACCTTATTCTTGTGTTTTTAAAGAAAATCAAGAAATCTTCTTGGCCACCTAGAGATGATTTCCTTTGTATCCCACGAGATGGTTCAGATCTTCTTTAAATGGATCATAGTCTTGTTATTTTAAACAACGCAGTCCCCAGATAAGCTGGTCCAGAGGAGGAAATTCTTCCCAAGGAACCCACTCCCAACTTTCATTTTGTTCAGGTTCTACATTCTTTGGTTCTGAATCATGAGTCACATCCACTTCTCCTTTCATTAATATAATAACATAATGGTAATTCTCCTTCTCAGTGAAAAGAATTCACAACTGAGGCAAAGCGAACATTTTTCAGGTGAAGAGCTGCTTCTTTCCAGGTTTCCCTTTGAGCACATTCTTCCCAGGTCTCACCGAACTCCAAATGACCTCCAGGGAGTTGGAAACTGCCGGCTCCAACCGAGCGAAAAGGGTGTTTCCTCTTCCCCAGGAGGACGCAACGCGGATGCTTGCAGCTGGTCACCACGACTCCGACTCCAACTCCGGGCCGCCGCCCCCGCGGCTCTGCACTGTCAGTCACAGCGCGCGGAAGGACGCGCCTGGCAGCGGCAGGAAGTGACGCGCTCACCGCCCTTACTATGTATTTATTAAAGAGAGAATGTATCTGCAATTTCCATTGTGTTTGAAATATTGCATTTAGAAAGAAAAGATCAAAGGACAGTAACTCCAGGAAATCGGTTAAGGCGAGGAGCCAGCATGACTTGGTGGGGGGCAGGTTGGGTCGGGGCTCTGGCCAGGCTTCTGGGATCTGGTGGAGGGTGGGTGGGCAGGCACATCCAGGCTCCCGAAGCTGGCAGGGGGCATGAAAGGAGGCGCCAAGGAGGAAGATTAAGGTACTATCAGAGTTAAGGGCAGAGCCCAGGGTAGCCCAGATGTTCCCGGAAGTGCAAGCACAGGAGAGCGGTGAGAGTGTGTGCACAGGGTGTGTGCCCATGGGCCCCGCAGACGTGGCAGCTCCGGGTAGGGGCTGAGCTAGGGCGGCCAGCCCTCCTTTACCCGGCTGGCTGCCAGTCCCAAGGGAGCCCTGTGCCAGCCCGGACAATGCACCAGGTAGACTCTGCTCGCCCCCTCCTGCCAGGCTGAGCTGACTTCCTGCAGGGGCCCCCTGTCTGTCACCAGCCTCAGCTTCCCCTTTTCCTCTGCACATCTAGAGCTCCTTCCCCACCCCCTGCCCTGGGAGCTCTGTGGCCTGGGACCCAGAGATAGTTGCAAGGTAGGGAGAGGGGGGTGCCTTTCCACAGGAAAAGGGATGCATGTGGGAGATGGGATAGTGTGGACAGGGGGACTGAGGGGCTAAAGGACATGGGCTTGTCCTGGGCAGCCTTTCCTGGCCTTCCCATGGGGAGGGCCACGCTGAGGGTGCAGGGCTAGAGGGAGGGGCTCCACCGGCTAAGATCTGTTCCAGGATGGCCCATCTGGGAAGGGGAAGCTGAGGAGGAAAAGTTTATTGGGCCTGTGAGGACCTCAGCTCTAGGGTTTACAGTTTTGCAGTTTGCTACCTTCACTACAGTGCCACCACCCCCATCTGATATCCAGCAGGGTGGAGTCAGCCAGCGGTATGGATCATGACCCCCAGCTTTTGGTAGAAGAACACTGGGACTTTGACAGAGGAAGACTGGCTCAGGGTTTCCTCAATCCATAGTGGGCAGAGCCAGGAGTCCACACTGGGTACCCCCTCTCCTCCAAGACCCCAGAACCTGATGCTGAGGCCTTGGCAGGGTGGCGGGAGCACAGTTATGGGATGAGGCATCCCCCTGCCTTCTAAGTTCATGTCCCCTCTACCTCTACCTCTACCTCTCCCACTACCAGGGCACCGCCTGTCTGTCTTCCGTGTGAGTGGGGAGTAAGGGGAGCCTAAGATGCTGGACAAGGACCCCCTTTCCCCAGGACTTGAAGAAGCAGGTGCTCTCTTCCCACTGCCTAGGATGTGGGGACAGCAGCCCATAGTGTGCCAAGACTCCTGACCCAGGGCACAGGATCTATTTAAGAATTTTGCTGGAGACCTGGGAAGAGGGGACAGTGGGAGGAAACTTGGGGGCCCAAACTGTATACGCTGAACTGGGATGAAACCAGCACTCTCTTTGTCCCTGTCTGAATGTCGTCGTCTCCCTGTGTCTGTTTCTTTTTTCTCTGTCTCTGTCTCTATCTTTATTTCTGTCTGTTTCTATGTGCCTTTTTCTTTCCCCTTTCATCTTTCTTTCTCCCTCTCTGTATCCCACTCTGCCTTTTCTGACTTTTCTTTTATTGTCTCTGCTGCCATGTGGTTTATCTCTTTATTCTCTACCTCTCCCCAGGTCTTTACTCTGACTTTTTTTCTTTCTGTCTTTGTCTTTGGTCCCTCCCACCCTCATTCTCCTGCCTCAGGTTCCTTTGAGTGTTTGTCTCTATTTTAGTCTTTTTCTGTATGTATACATCCATGTCACCCTCTTTCTCTGCCACTCTCCTCCCAGGCTGGCCACTACTCCTGGCCTTCTCCAGCTGTGAACAGTTCATCAGGGCAGGAGTCCCAGAGGCAGCTTTCGGAGGTGCTTGGTGGCATCTGGGAACAACCTCGAGGTGACGGGCTGCCCATGGTCACCATCATCGTTGCTGTCTTTGTTCTGCTAGCAGTCTGCATCATAGTGGCAGTCCATTTTGGGCCAAGGCTGCACCAGGGCCATGCCACTCTCCCTACAGAGCCACTGATCCCAAAGCCAGATGGTGGCATCTACCTCATCCACTGGCGGGCACTGGGCCCCCAAGACAGTCCTGAAGAAGCACTGCGGGGCCCTCTTGTCCCTGGCTCCTGCTCTGCACCAGATGGACCCAGGCCCAGCATCGATGAAGTCACTTATCTGTAGGAGGGAGACTTTGGAAAGTTAACCTGACCTAGCTCAGAACAAGAAACCAGGCAGAGAACTAGGGCAAAAGCAAATTGGAGCCTGGGCATCAGAGCGTCGGAAGGGCACACTGGACTCAGCTGGAGCTGCTCTCTCCGAACATTTATAGAGAAAGCCCTGTGGTGGGCAGGAGAAATCAAAGCTTGAGGGCCCTGCCCAGAAACATGTGCTGGTGGCCTTCCCAGGGCCCAAGGTCACCTCACAAAGTCCCTCCCTCCTCTTCAGGGACCACCAGACCCCTGAATCTCCTTTTCTGAGTCTCTGCCCCTTCATTGCACCTCTAATCTCCTTCCCTTGTAATGTGAATCCAACTCAGGAGATTCCACCATCTCCCCCAAGAAGGAATGTCAGAGGCCCCGTGGAGCGGCCCTCATCCTACAAAGGCCAGCCAGGGAGAGCCCAGGCGGAGAAGCTGGTGTCTGCCTTCCCTGAGACTCACTGGGCTCAAGGAAGTGACGAACGTCTGTTCTCCTTGGTCAGTCAGGGGCAGTCCTTCGGCTGTTAGGGCCCAGACCTTGTTGACAAGCTCCAAAGTCCTTGTAAGCCCAAGCACAATTTGTAGTTCAAACATTGGCTTTCAGAGGCCCCCACTGACTCTGTCTTGCCTCCCCAGAAGGGATAGGGGGGATTTGGGAGGCTCTCATGGCCTCCCACTTTCTGTGTGCCTGGGCCTGTTGGAATAAGCCTAGAATGTACCATAGGACATTTCCCAGATCTTTCCAGCTGATGAGAAAACAGGAAAGGAAAAGGAGCTCCATGGAACTTGTTTTGGGAAGGAAGGAGCGGGGTGGGGACCACTCCCAGCAGTGGGAGGGCCTGGGTCTAGTCAGCAGGGGGGTCAGGATGATGCATCCAGGAGCCAGGAAGACAAAACTGGGCCTTCTGGTTACTCAGTGCCTGCTGGTGGCACTGCCTTCCCCAGCACCTCTGAATCTCACTCGTCTGCAGTTAAGAACGTGCAGACAAACATTCATGGCGGGACTTCTGGTGCTATACCCTGGGGAACTCCTGGGAACAAGAAGTCCCCTGGCAGCATCAGCAAGACCCCAGCACAGCCAGGGAGGCTGGGAAATAACAGGAGATAAAAAGGAACAGAGGTGGGGATTGCAGAGTGTGCAGAGGGCAGGCTTGCCTCCTTTGGGATCCGGGAGCGGCAGCTAAAGTGTTAATAGCTGCCCCGTGTTGTGGGTCAGCTATGTGCTGGACACCAGGCTTCTCTGTGGACCTACAGATATGATACCATTCACTCCTCACAGCAACCTCCAGGGGAGGGACCACTGCTATCCCCATTTTACACTTGGGCAAACCGAGGGTTATCAAGATACTTAGGTAGACACAGGTACTAAGTGGTAGAGTCAGGATTTGAACCTGGGGCCATCAGACTCCACAGCCTAAGCCCCATGATAGGGACTGGATGGATTGGAAAGGCCTTTCATTCTGGGCTGGTTTCTAGTATACAAGCCACTGGTGTGATGATGGAGGATCTTCAGGCCTTGGGGACAGGGTGGCTGGGATACTTAGGAAGAGTGGGGACTGTTCCCTCTTGACTCCCTTGGCTCTGCCGTCCTTAGGGGCAGCCAGTTCCTTCTGACCCATGTGTGTCTGTGTGGAGCATTTCTCCGCAGTGATGCTGTACTCAGAAATGTATATTGAGCATTTGTGACACACACACACACACACACAAAAAGGCTAGGCACGGTGGCTCACGCCTGTAATCCTAACACTTTGGGAGGCCAAAGTGGGAGGATCACCCAAGGTCAGGAGTTCAGGACTAGCCTGGCGAAACCCCGTCTCTACTAAAAATACAAAATTAGCTGGGCATGGTGGTGCATGTCTGTAAACCCAGCTACTAGGGAGGCTGAGGCAGGAGAATCACCTGAACCCTGGAGGCGGAGGTTGTAGTGAGCCAAGATCATGCCATTGCACTCCAACCTGAGTGACAACAGTGAAACTCCATCTCAAAAAAGAAAAAAGAAAAAAAAGTGGGAGGGAGGGAACGAGCCCAGCCTGCTGAGACAAATGAAACTAACAGAGATAGGCTGCCTGCCCTCCCAGATGGGGGTAACTGCGCCACCACAGCATGGAATCGGTGACTCAGTTGTAACCGTGATGGCGGAAGGTACAGCACGGCAGTTGGCTGTGCTGTCCAAGGCCCTCCAGGGACTGTCCCATCTCATCACACAAACTCTTTCCCCTTGTCCCTTTGCAGGCTCTCTCATCTGGCACCTATAGTTAGTGTCACCTGCTCCTTTGAGTGGCCCCTTGCCCAGGACACAGCTGTGTACCCTCGTGGCATCATCTGTGTGCTGGCTCAGGCCAGCCTGTGGTCCCTGCTCCCCAAGCCTCTCACTGAAGAGAAAGGCACTGAAAGAACAGGTGCCCTCAGCCTGACTAGTAGGCTCTGTCCAGATGGAAAATGACACCCAGCACCCTGCTGCCCTGTACTAGGATAAGGAGGGGTGCAGGGAGGCATGCATGTGCAGGCAGGTTTGGACATCAGGGACAGTAATTCCCATCTGTTATATCAGTCAGAGTCCGGCAGGAAAAAGACGACTCACTCACATTGGGTAATCTGAGGTGTGCTTTAAAAAGGGAAAAGGGTGGAGTATAAGGAAACTGCAAGTGAGAGGGAGTACTCTAGTGGGGTGGCAGGGGCGGAGTGGGGTGGATACACAGCTAGGCTTAAGGGCTCAGGGAAGGAAGTGATGCCAGAATCCTAGAGATAGTCATGATTACTCAAGAGTTGCCCGGCAGGAGAGTCCACAGCAACCTTGATGCTGCAGGGCAGGAGCCGGGGGATTCATTACCCCAAACTCAGTCTCCTCCTCTCCTCCATTCTCCTGCTGGGGCTCCCCAATAATGGAACATGACCAGGAGCCAAAGGGCAAGGGAGCCTGTCGATACCATCGAGAGAGTTCGGCGTCCCCAGGCAGAGGAAGGGCAGAAGGCTGGGGAGTGGGTCTGGAAGGCCCCATGAAAGACACCTGGCACATTCCCTAAGTACCTAGCATCCAGAGTTTACAAAAAACTTCCACACACTCAGTCCTCACAACAACCGTGAGGGAGGTAAGGCAGTGATTATGATCCCATTTCACAGGTTGAAGACACCGAGGCTCAGAGAGGGGAAACGACTGGCCCAAGGGGACAGGACTCATCTTAAGATGTCAAGTCCTGGACCCTTCCCTGCAAGGCCCCCTGTGGAAGGAAATAGCTCTGCTGGACATGCAGCCACTGAAGAAAGCCCCCAGTCCAGAGGCTTGGAGACCACTGGAGGCTCTGGCAGGGTGACCCTGGGTCTCAGGAGAAATCCGTGCGGAGAGGGAGGGGCTTTTCCATTCCACTGATGAGGAGCTCAGGCTCTTGGGACATTGTGGAGGTACTGGGCACCGCCGAGTTCTTCAAGTTGCCCACAGTAACCTCTTCCTTTTCCTCCTGCCGCAGGTGCCGGAGAACCTCTTGGGACAGCGAGAAGCTGCTGTCATCTGCAGGTTCTGGAACAGGGAAATGGGGGAGAGTGGAGAGAGGATCTTACACATTCCCACTCGAACACACCTAGAGGACTTGCTGGGAAGATCATCTAACCCTCCCTACCCCCTCTTCCTACCCACCCCCCAGCCACTGGGACTAGAGTTTCATGCAATCCTAGGCTAGAAGTGGTTTCAGGCCGGGCACAGCAGCTCATGCCTGTAATCCCAGCACTTTGGGAAGCTGAGGCAGGTGGATCACGAGGTCAGGAGTTCGAGACCAGCCTGGCCAATATGGTGAAATCCCGTCTCTACTAAAAATACAAAAATTAGCCAGGCGTGGTGATGGGCACCTGTAGTCCCAGCTACTTGGGAGGCTGAGGGAGGAGAATCGCTTCAACCTGGGAGGTGGAGGTTGCCGTGACCCGAGATCGAGCCACTTCACTCCAGCCTAGACAGCAGAGCGAGAC
>NW_012105742.1:754313-761785 GCF_000951045.1 Mandrillus leucophaeus | reverse complement strand
TGGGACTACAGGCACCCGCCACAACACCCGGCTAATTTTTTGTGTTTTTGGTAGAGACGGGGTTTCACCGGGTTAGCCAGGATGGTCTCGATCTCCTGATCTCGTGATCCGCCCGCCTCGGCCTCCCAAAGTGCTGGGATTACAGGCGTGAGCCACCGCGCCCAGCCCCACCCTCTCACTTCTGAAGCTGAAGCTGATGTTCAGAGAGGAGCAGAAACATGCCCGAGGTCATACAGTGAGGGAGTAGTGGAGCCAAGGCTGCAGCCCCAATCTCCTGTGCCCAGTACATACTGGCCTGGGACTCTTCTGTTTCCTCTGGAATCCTAGATGAAGTGAGGGGCCCCTAGAACCCATCTCTTCAGGCTCCACTGAGGGACTACAGTCAAAGACCTAAAAAAGCAATCTGGTGTGCTGGGAAGAGGGGGGCTTCTCCCAGGGAAGGAAGGGCAGGCCCAGGGCATGGTGCTGCTGTAGCCCCTTCTGACTCTTTGGGAGACCCTGGGACCCCTGACTCCTCTTGCCCTCCAGCCTATCAACCTCTCACCCTATCAACTCCTCACCCGGGTAGACAATGAGGCGGCAGTTGTTCTGAGACTCAGGGTTATCTGCCAGGATGTCCTCCAGTGTCCGGCAGAAGAGTTTGGCCTGCTCAAGCCGATCCTCCCGGCTAAATCCAGCTTGACCATATTGTGACATGGCAAACAAAGTCTGCAAGGGGGTGGCGTACTCCAGGACACAGGTGCCTGCCTGGAGGAGGTAAGAGGAAGACCAGACTAAGCCAGGGACCAGGCGGATGGAGAATGGAGGATCCAGTCTAGGCTGTGGCCCCCAGTACCACAGGCTGAGGCCCCACTCCCTCAGCCTGTAACGATAGAGTCCTGGGAGGTGGCCACCCTAATGGGGTCTATGCTGTCTGGCCTGCCTTTGCCTGTGATACCCAACTCTGAAATCAGGGACAGGGCTTGGCTAAATTTACCCTTCACAGATCCTTCTCCTAAGATCCTAGGGCAAGACCTGCAGAGCAAGGCTGTCAACTGCTCCAGCTAGGAATCAGGTCTGGGGCTGGGCTCTGGGGTTCAACTCTGATCTGGGTTCCCCTGCACCCACATGAAATCCTTCAGATGTTCTCACAGGCTTCGTATGGGGCAGCTTTATGATCAAGAGCATGGTACAGTCAAGTTGAAATCGTCTACTTTCCAATGGTGTCTCTGAGCCTCAGTGTCCTCCTCTGTAAAGTGGGGATGCTAACAGTCCCTACCCCATAGGGTGGTGGTGAGATTTCAGTGAGGTGATCAGATGACACACCAAGAATAGCATCCAGCATGTAGTAAGTGCTCAATAAATGTTACTTATCATTATCATTCAGTGCTGAATCCTACCCAGACCTGGGACCAGCTAGGGACACTACAGCTCAGAGAAGGGCAGTGAATTTTCATCAGCGCTTGGCTAGGGCCCAGGGTTCTGGGGTCCTGACCTCTGCCCAGAGACCCCCACTCCCCTGCACACTCACCCGCTGCCCGTTCTCCAGAAGCTCATAGATGCTGTTGCTGTAAACCCTATCTTTGACGCCAGCACGGTCAGCGGTCTGCTGGGGCAGTTTATCCAGGAAGCGAATGTTGGGATCAGCCATACTCAGGTTATCAGGCACCCCACAGTCCAACGGGAGGAGGATATACAGCCGCTGGCTCACTGCACCCCGTAGCAGGTTGTTGTAATGCTGATTGTAAGTTTGAATCCGGGCCTGGAGTCCTGAGGCAGGGAAGCCCAAGAAGTCATTCCTGCTAACCCTATCTCCCACCTAATTCAGGAGTGAGACCCAGGTCATTGGCCCCTGCAGTATGTAGGTGCCAGAGAATGGAGAGTCCAGTGCACTCTCATTATACAGGAGGCCAGGAGGGGCAGCGCCTCCAAAAGCCCTCCCCACCCCTTCTCTTACTGCACTGCCCTTTGCCCTCCCTCACTTCTTTCCTCAGATGTCTATGTCAGCCCCGCCCCTTTCCACCATGGCTTTCAGGGCTGAGAGGCAGGCACAGCCCTGGGAAGTGACATTTCCAGCATTCTCCTGTACCCAGATCAGTCTCCTAGCAGAAGCCCTAGGAGATAGCAATGAGATATGGAAGAGCTGCAGCTTTAGCCTGCAAGTCAGAGGAATAAAACACACAGGCTTAGGCCAGGCACAGTGGCTCACACCTGTAATCCCAGCACTTTGGGAGGCTGAGGCAGGTGGATCATTTGAGGTCAGGAGTTCGACACCAGCCTGGGCAACATGGTGAAACTATGTCTCTACTAAAAATACAAAAATTAGCCAGGCACGGTGGCACGTGCCTGTGATCTTAGCTATTCAGGAGGCTGAGGCAGGAGAATCACTTGAAACTGGGAGGCAGAGGTTGCAGTGAGCCAAGATCTTGTCACCACTGTACTCCAGTCTGGGCAACAGAAAGAGACTTCATCTCAAAAAAAAAAAAAAAAAAAAAAAAAAGAGGCTCCACAGTGAAGTGGTCTAGGGTCCAGGCTCTGGACAAACCTGGGTTCAAATCCTTTCTCCTCCTCTCTCTAAGCTATGTGATGTCGGATAAATCACTTGATCTCTCAGAACTGCACTTAAAAAAAAAAAAAAAAAAACACTGGGCACAGCGGCTCACGCCTATAATTCTAGCACTTTGGGAGGCCAAGGCGGGTGGATCACCTGAGGTCAGGAGTTTGAGACTAGCCTACCCAACATGGTGAAACCCGTCTGTACTGAAAATACAAAAATTAGGTGGGCATGGTGGTGGGCCCCTAAAATCCCAGCTACTTGGGAGGCTGAGGCAGGAGAATCACTGGAACCTGGGAAGCAGAAGTTGCAGTGAGCCCAGATTGTGCCACTTCACTCCCGTCTGGGCGAAAGAGTGAAACTCCATCAAAAAAAAAAAAAAAAAATCTAAGGCCGGTGCGGTGGCTCATGTCTGTAATCTCAGCACTTTGGGAAGCCAACGTGGGTGGTTTACTTGAGGTCAGGAATTCAAGACCAGCCTGGGCAACATGGTGAAACCCCGTCTCTACTAAAAATACAAAAAAATTAGCCAGGCGTGGTGGCGGGCACCTGTAATTCCAGCTACATTGGAGGCTGAGGCAGGAGAAAGACTTGAACCCAGGAGGCACAGGTTGCAGTGAGTCGAGATTGTGCCACTGCACTTCAGCCTGGGCAACAGAGTGAGACTTCGTCTCAAAAAAAAAAAAAAAATCTAAAATAGTGATGGGCATGGTGACTCCTGCTTGTTATCTCCGCACTTTGGCAGGCCAAGGCAAGAGGATTGCTTGAGCCCAGGAGTTGAGACCAGGCTGGGTAACACAGCAAAACCCTCTTATTTTAAAAAATAAATAAACAAAACAGGAATGATTATTTCTTCCTCACAGGGTGTGAATTAGAAAATGCACATGAGGCCAGGCGCGGTGGCTCAAGCCTGTGATCCCAGCACTTTGGGAGGCCAAGACGGGCGGATCATGAGGTCAGGAGATCGAGACCATCCTGGCTAACACAGTGAAACCCTGTCTCTACTAAAAAATACAAAAAAAAGTAGCTGGGCGAGGTGGTGGGCGCCTGTAGTCCCAGCTACTCGGGAGGCTGAGGCAGGAGAATGGTGTAAACTCGGGAGGCGGAGCTTGCAGTGAACTGAGATCCAGCCACTGCACTCCAGCCTAGGCGACAGAGCGAGACTCCGTCTCAAAAAAAAAAATAAAAGAAAATGTACATGAGAGCACACAACATGCAGTAAATATTTATTGAAATAATTTATGGCTGGGCATGGTGGCTCATGCCTGTAATCCTACACTTTGGGAGGCTGAGGCAGGCAGATCACTTGAGGTCAGGAGTTCGAGACCAGCCTGGCCAATATGGTGAAACCCTGTCTCTACTATCTACTAAAAATACAAAAATTAGCCAGGCTTGGTGGCAGGTGCCTGTAATCCCAGCTACTCGGGAGCCTGAGCCAGGAGAATCACTTGAACCTGGGAGAAGGAGGTTGCAGTGAGCCGAGATGGTGACACTGCACTCTAGGCTGGGTGACAGAGCGAGATTCCTTCTCAAAAAAAAAAGAATTCACGAATGACCTTGGGTAAGTCACTTAATGGCTCTAAGCCCCATATTCCTTTCTGCAAACCAGGCATCATAGTGACATCCTTCATGCCTTGGGATTAAAGGATTTCGTAGACATGAAAACGCTTTGAAAAGTATAGTGAGTTCTGTGTGTTAAGAAACACAAGAGGCTGTGTGTCTTAGTGTCTATTTTGTTAGATCTAGAAATGGGGGCAGAGAGGATGGCCCACCTGGCAGGATCAGCCGCAGATATCCAATGTAATATGACCATGCCAGCCCATGGGCCACGTTGAAATTCCCTTTTTCACAGACTGCAGAGATCTCAGCTGGGGTCAGGCCCTGTGGACAGCGGGATGGGGATGGGGGGCCTCCATCAAGGACACCCAGAGAACTCCTCCTCCTCCTCCTCCAAGGCTTCCCAACCTGCTCCTGACTTGATCCCTCCTTTGCCATTGTCAAACCCACTGTTCCAGGACATTATACGTTCTACTCCATGGACTCCAACCTTTAAACCAGTTCCACTTCCAGTATTCAACTCAGGGCAGGTCACACCAGCCACAGCCTCCACTTGGCCAGAGCTTCTACCTCCCCCTGTGTCATACCTTGAGGCCGAAGAGGATGTTCAGTGCCTGCGAAAGGCCCAGGAGGGCAAGCATCCAAGTGAAGGGCAGGCCGACCGCATTTGGAAGGGAATAGTAGAAATAGCCGGACAGCAGCAACAGGGTCCCATGGTGGAACGGGCAGCCCAGGCAGGCCCGCACAGTCCTCCAGTAGCTGTCCCGGTACCTGTGGGTGACAGCCAGGCCCCAGCCCCCAGCCCAGCTCAGCCAGAGAGGTTCAAGGAGGGGCAGGGCTAGGCATCAAGGGAGTGACACATGTTGGAAACCCTGTCACCATGGGTACTGCAGTGAGTCACCTGGAGTGGATGTGGCGCAGCTCCTCGGCCAGGCTGCAGACCCCATTTAACAGCTGTCCCAGCTGCAGGGAGGCTAGGTGGAACACCAGGCACCGGAGAATGTGCTCTGGTGACTCTCCTAGCCCCCAAAGGGTCCCCAGGCAGGCAGTCAGCAGAACCAAGGCTGCCTTCTGGGCCCCGTGACCCCTGGGACACGGGATGGATGGATGCAGACTGGAGCGGGTCATCTGTGGGCACAAAGAAATGCATGATCATTCTCCCCTTGCCCTCCTGCCCTTCTGGGACTGAGGCTCTGGCTGGGCATTTCCTCCCAGTTCCCCTTTCCCTGGTGCCCAGCCACTCCCAAAGGCTGCTCTTAGAGACACCTCTAGGAGACAGGCTGGGACTTAGTCACCCCAAAGCTCCTGTCTCTGCGAGGTTTGCTGAAAACAGAGCAGGTCCTACACACACATGCCCCACCAAGCCCCAGGGAGACCACAGGTGTGGTGAAGAAAGAAGGCAGCAACTACCCCAGACCCAGACTTGAAGCTGTCCTGTGCAGCCCTACCCAACCAAGAACCCTTGGGGACCTGGGTTCCCCTGTCCCCGGAACTCACCCCAGGGAGGACCTTAGTCAATAAAGTGGAAAACAGAGCTCAGGGAGTGGGGATAGGGCAACCAGCAGGCACCCCCTCGCCTCTGGGTGCCAGGGGCCCTAGGCTTGGCATTCTGCCAGGCTGATCTTGAGCCTACCGTCTGCCTCCCAGACACAGGCTGCTCTGGATGATGACGAGGAGAGAAGGCCCGGCGCTACCAGCAGTCAAGGGCAGCTTCTCTGAGTGCAGCCTGAAAATGAGATGTTAACAACGATTGATTTCTCCACAACACTCTAGCCCTGGCGTCTCTCCAAACCACAGCTTTAGTGGTGCTGGGAAGGAGGGTATTTCCTCTTCCTGGGGAGAGGTAGGACCCTTCCCTCAAAGCCCTGATGAGCTGGACCTGAGTCCTGGGGTCAGGGGTGAGGTTTGAGAAAGACTCCATTCCATTGCCCTTTGCTACCCCCAAACCAAGCATGTTTAGAAACACTCACCACAGTCACAGCTCTGAACACCAGGTTCCCCTCAAGCCACCACGATCAAACACACTGTGCCCAACACTGAGCAGGACTCCACACGCTCAGCCAAAGGCAGCACACACATCACACGATGCTTCCCGTCTCATATTTTTCTTCTGGTTCCCAGAATGCAGATTCTTTTTCTCAAAAGTGTGACCTAGGAGGGAGGAGTGGAAAATGAGCAGTTATTTCCGGTAACAAGAGCTTTTTTTATAAAGCGCTTGGTGGGAGAGGAGGGGCACAGAGGAATGGGGGTTTGGCTCTTTGCAGGAAACGGCCACGCCTGTGACTTCTCCAAGAGAGCCTGCTGGTTCTGGTTGTGGGGATGATATTAGGTAAGTGCAAAAGTAATTGCGGGCCTGGCACAGTGACTCACGCCTGTAATCCCAGCTCTTTGGGAGGCTGAGATGTGTGGATCACTTGAGGTCAGGAGTTCGAGACTAGCCTGACCAACATGGTGAAACCCCATCTCTACTAAAAGCAAAAATTAGCTGGGCGTGGTGGTGGGCGCTTGTAATCTCAGCTACTTGGGAGGCTGAGGCAGGAGAATCGCTGGAACCTGAGAGGCAGAAGTTGCAGTGAGCGGAGATTAGGCCATTGCACTCCAGCTTAGGCAACAAGAGTGAAACTATCTCAAAAGAAAAGAAAAGAAAAATGATCTAACCTACATTGTTTGAGTGTAGGTTATAAAATCCCATGCATCAACCTAATAATAATAATTAATAATAATAATAGTAATAATAATAATAATAATGTGTTTACCTTGTTCCAGACATTATGCCAAGTGTTGCATATATCACTTCACTTGTATATCATTTCACCAGCCACCCTGTCAGGTAGGTATAATTCTAGCCCCATTTTATAGATGGATAATCCAAGGCTTAGGGAGGTGAAATAACAACCCAAGTAATTGAGAGTGGGGACTTGAAGCCTGGTGGCTTGCTCCAAAGCCCAACTTGTTCTGGCCTTGATTTCATGCCAGTAATCCCAGCACTGGTGGCTAGAAGAGCCACCAGAGCACATTCTTCGGTGCCTGGTGCTCCACCTAGCCTCCCTGCAACTGGGACAGCTGTTAAATGGGGTCTGCAGCCTGGCCGAGGAGCTGCACCACATCCACTCCAGGTGAGTGGAGGCCAAGGCAGGAGGATCACTTGAGCCCAGAAGTTTGAGGCCAGCCTAAGCAACATAGGGAGATCCCATCTCTTAAAAAAAAAAAAATTAGCCAGGCGTGGTGGCACACGCCTATAGTCCCAGCTACTTGGGAGGCTGAGGTGGGAGCATCACTTGACCCCTGGAGGTAGTAGAGGTTGCAGTGAGCTGTGATGGCGCCACTGCACTCCAGCCTGAGTGACAGAGTGAGACCCTATCTCAAAAAAAAAAAAAAAAAA
>NW_012105742.1:737886-754263 GCF_000951045.1 Mandrillus leucophaeus | reverse complement strand
TCAAAAAAAAAAAAAAAAAAAAAAAAAAAAAGAAAGGCCAGGGGCAATATGGCTCACCCTTGTAATCCCAGCACTTTGGGAGGCCGAAGCAAATGGATCACTTGAGGTCAGGAGTTCGAGACCATCCTGGCCAACATAGTGAAACCCCATCTCTACTAAAAATACAAAAAATTCGCTGGGCATGGTGGTGGGCACCTATAATTCCAGTTACTTCGGAGGCTGAGGCAAGAGAATCGCTTGAACCTGGGAGGCGGAGCTTGCGGTGAGCCGAGATCGTGCCACTGCACTCCAGCCTGGGCAACAAGAGCAAAACTCCATCTTAAAAAAAAATAATAATAAAGTCCGGGTGCAGTGGCTCACTCTTATAATCCCAGCAATTTGGGAGGCCAAGGCAGGCAGATCACCTGAGGTCAGCAGTTCGAGACCAGCCTGACCAACATGGAGAAACCCCATCTCTACTAAAAATACAAAAAATTAGCTGGGCTTGATGGTGCACTCCTGTAATCCCAGCTACTTGGGAGGCTGAGGCAGGAGAATCACTTGAACCCGGGAGCAGAGGTTGCAGTGAGCCGAGATCGTGCCACTGCATTCCAGCCTGGGCAACAAGAGCGAAACTCCATCTCAAAAAAAAAAAAGAAGAAGAAGAAAGACAGAAAAAGAGAGCAAGAGAAAGGAAGGAAGGGAAGGGAAGGGAAGGGAAAGTCTGAACTACATTGTTTGAGCATAAATTATAAAACCCCCATTCCAGAGAGGGGCCTGCCCCACACTCAGAAAGAAGGAACACATGCTCAGAGAGGCCAAGAAGAATCTAGACAGACGGGTGTGGCTGGGTTTCCCCACTCATTCTATTAGCATTAGCACATACCCTTTCTGTCCAATTATATTTCAACAAGGATGTCCATACTTTGATGAACCTAAACATAAAAATAGACAATTTACCCTCTGTCTTTAGGTCTTCATTCTGAAGGCCTCTGTGACACATAAAACTCTGATCAAATAAATTTGTATATTTTTCCTCCCGTTAATCTGCCTCTTGTCAGTGATTTTCAGCAAGCCTTCACAGGGCAGAGGGGGAATTTTTCCTTGGCCTTGATGCAAGCTTTTAGTTCCCTTGGGGTGGGAATTGTCTCTGGCTACAGTAAGCTGCTTCAAAAACGGGGCAGGCCTGGAGAATGACGCTAGAATGGCACCTGCAGAGCAGCAATAGTTCATTCCTATCCAGGTCAGAGGGTCCTTGCCCTGGACCCTTCCCCACATCATGACTAGGCACGGGAAGACACACATTCATAGATGCCCTGGCCTCAGAGGAGCAATGAGGCTTCCTGGAAACTCTGGTTTTTCAAAATCATGTCCTCAGAGTGCAGGACACTTTCTCTAACCTCCAATAGGCTCACATAAAGACCTAGGAGAAGGTCAGGGAGTGGCTCACGCCTGTAATCCCAGCACTTTGGGAGGCCGAGGCGGGCAGATCATGAGGTCAGGAGATCGAGGCCATCTTTGGGAGGCTGAGTCAGGAGAATCGCTTGAATCCGAGAAGCGGAGGTTGCAGTGAGCCAAGATTGTGCTACTGCACTCCAGCCGGGGTGACAGAGCGAGACTCTGCCTCAGGAAAAAAAAAAAAAAGACCCAGGAGAATATATGACAAAGTGCTAACAAAGGTTCCTCTGTGCAGTTGGAATATGGGTGATTTTTATTCTATTGCCCTTTTTTGCTCATTATGTTTTCTAAGATTTCTTTTCCTTACATTGAACATGTATCATTTGTTTAATGTTTGTTTGTTTGTTTGTTTGTTTATTTATTTTTGAGACAGAGTCTGTCTCTGTCGCCAGGTTGGAGTGCAGTGGCGCGAACCTGGCTCACTGCAACCTCTGACTCCCTGGTTCAAGCAATTCTTCTGCCTCAGCCTCCAGAGTAGCTCGGATTACAGGCATATGCCACCATGCCCAGCTAATTTTTGTATTTTCAGTAGAGACGGGGTTTCACCATGTTGGCCAGGATGGTCTTGATCTCCTGACCTCGTGATCCTCCTGCCTTGGCCTCCCAAAGTGCTGGGATTACAGGCATGAGCCACTGCGCCTGGCCTGTTTAATGTTTAAAATATGCCGTAAAGAAAGAAAATCCAGCTGGGCACGGTGGCTCACGCCTGTAATCCCAGTGCTTTGGGAGCTCAAGGCAATAGGATTGCTTGAGCCCAAGTTGTTAAAGGCTGCAGTGAGCTATGATCGCACCACTGCACTCCAGCCTGGGCAACAGAGCAAAACCTAGTCTCAAAAGAGAGAGAGAGACAGAGAGAAAGAGAGAGAGAGAGAGAATTCCAACATTGTCTCAGTCTTAAGACCTCCTTCCGGTCAGGCGTTATGGATCACGCCTGTAATCCCAGCACTTTGGGAGGCTGAGGTGGGAGGATCACTTGAGCCCAGGAGTCCGAGACCAGCATGGGCAACATAGGGAGACCCTGTCTCTACCAAAAAAAAAAAACAAACACCTCCTTCCACTTCCTTCTGTCCCCTCTCCCTCCCCTACCTGCTACTCTGGGCTCATTTCCCTGAATCTAAATCTGCTCTAATGCAGGCCTTGCAGGCTCAGAAGGCATTGAGGCCAGGTCATGCAGACAAAGTAAGCTGTGGCTTGGCCAAAAAGAGTGGGAATGATGGGGGCCAGGGAAGCCAGGAGGCCAGCCTAGCCTGGCCTGACTGGAGAGAAAGGTCCTATAAGGTGGGGGAGGGAGTGCCGTCTGCAAAGGGAGCAGAGGCCCCCTGCCGCCTGAGCCTTCCAATGCCAGGCCAGGATTTCTGCACACCCTTTATCCATGCAGTCTATCCCTGTGTGTACTGTGCTCTGCATGGGATAGGACTGCTGGTGCACGTGCCAGGTCAGTACTCATTGTCATGGCATCTACAGTTGGACAGGGGAATGGGCAGAACTCAACTGTATGAGTAAGTAGTTAACTACAGATGTGGCAGGGCTACGAGGAATGCACTCAGCCTACTGCTGTGTGCAGAAGTTGGAATACCCAGGGTCAAATTTCCCAGAAGGCGGCCATTTACGCTGAGTTTGGGAGGAGGATGGGAGTGATGGGGGGTGGGTGGGTATGCAACATTCTGAAGGGAGCAGCACACACAAAGGCCCTGGAGTGGGAAGGAGCCAGGCCGGTGGAGGAACAGAGCAATGGCTGGTGTGGCTGGGGCATGTAAGCATGTTGCCTTCAACATGCTTATGTTAGTTTCCAAGAACTGCCATAACAAAGTATCACAAATTTCGTGGCTAAAAACAACAGATGTTTATTCTCTCATAGTTCCAGAGGCTAGAAGTCTAAAATTAAGGTGTTGGTAGGGCCACACTTCCTCTGAAATCTCTAGAGTAGCAGTCCCTAATCTTTTTGGCACCAGGGACCGGTTTCTTGGAAGACAATTTTTCCATGGATGGGTAGGGGAATGATTTCAGGATGAAACTGTTCCACCTCACATCCAAACATTAGTTAGATTTTCCTAAGGAGCACGCAACCTAGATCCCTCGCATGTGCAATTTGCATGTGCAATTCACAATAGAGTTTGTGGTCCTATGAGAATCTAATGCCACCACTGATCTGACAGGAGGCAGAACTCAGGCTATAATGCTCGCTCACCCACTGCAGCCCAGTTCCTAACAGGCCACAGACCAGTATTGGTCCAAGGCCCAGGGACTGGGGACCCCTGCTCTAGAGAAGGATCTCTCCTTGCCACTTCTACCTTCTGGTATTCCCAGGTGTGCCTGGACCCAATCTCTGCCTACTTCGTCACATGACATTCTCCCTTCTGTGTGTCTCTGTCTTTACATGTCCTTTCTTCTTATGAAGACACCAGGTAAGGTACAGTGGCCTATGCCTGTAATCCTAGTGCTTTGGGAGGCTGAGGCAATCCTGCCAGCCTGGGCAACATAGGGAGACCCCATCTCTAAAAAAAAAAAAAAGAAAGAAAGAAAGAAAAAAAAAAGGAAAAAAAAAAGGCCAGGCATAGTGGCTCATGCCTGTAATCCTGGCACTTTGGGAGGCAGAGGTAAATAGATCACCTGAGGTCAGGAGTTCGAGACCAGCCTGGCCGACATGGTGAAACCCCATCTCTGCTAAAAATAAAAAAAATTAACTGGGTATGGTGGCAGGCGCCTGTAATCCCAGCTTCTTGGGAGGCTAAGGTAGGAGAATCACTTGAACCCAGGAGGCGGAGGTTGCAGCGAACTGCAATCACACCAGCTTGAGCAACTCCAGCTTGAGCAACAACAGCAAAACTCCATCTCAAAAAAAAAAAAAAAAAATTACCTGGGCATGGTGGCTAACGCCTGTAATCCTAGCTTCTCAGGAGGCTGAGGCAGGAGAATCGCTTGAGCCCAGAAGGTGGAGATTGCAGTGAGCTGAGATTGCACCACTACACTCCAGCCTGGGGGACAGAATGAGACTTCATCTCCAAAAAAAAAAAAAAAAAAGCACCACTCGTTGGATTAGGACCCACCCTAATGCCCTCACCTTACTCAGTTGCATCTGCAAAAGCCCTATTTCCAAGTTCCAAGTAAGGTCACATTCACAACTACCACAGGTTAGGATTTCAGCATTATCTTTTTGGAGACACAACTTGATTCATAACAGAGTCAGTGGTATAAGAATGGGACTGGAGGGTGGGTGGGACCATTGTGGCCTGTGGCCAGGGCCTCAGTACCTGGGAAGCGTCACAACAGCTGCATGCATGGGATTGTCCTCAGCAGTCAGACACACATCAGCTGTATTGACAGGCAGGGACATCACAGCTCTTCCAGACTGACCATCTGGTCCTCCGAAGAGGAAGCTGAGGGCCACGGAGGGAAGTTAGGCCCAAGTTCCAGGCTGCCTGGCTCATTGGCTGCAGCTCTCAGGCCGGTGGTGCTGAGTTCCCACACGCCTCTCCACGCCTGCTTCTTCCTCTGGTAGTTGCTTCTTCCCTCCAGACACCTTGGAAGTGCTGGCTCTCATTTCTATTTCCAGCTGAGTTACAGCTCTCACAAGTCTTCCCTGAAACTCATCATCAGTGCTTCTGGTGAGAAATAAGCCCCCATGCTTTCATTCAGGGGACCCTGGGCCTCGGACAGAGTGTGAATGGGGTAGGGAGGCCTCTGGCCTCTACGGAGCCACTCTTTTGCCCACACAACCTCAGTGCCCCTTAATCCTGCCACAACAGGGACATTGGGGGGATTTTAATATCAGTTGATCACAGTAGACCTGGTTTCCAATCTGGTCTCTGCTTCTCCTGGCTGTGTGACCTTGGCCCGGATATGCAACCTCTTTAAACCCAAATTTCCTTATACCTAAAATGGGGATAGCAACATCTTTTATCTGACAGAATTATTTTGAGAATGGAAAGAAAAAATGCATAAATGCATGTGCAGACCTGACTTGTAAATGCTCAGTAATTGTTAAGTTTTGTTTTTTTTTTTTGAGATGGAGTCTCACTTTGTTGCCCAGACTAGAGTGTAGTGGTACAATCTCAGCTCACTGCAACCTCCACATCCCGGAATCAAATGATTCTCCTGCCTCAGCCTCCTGAGTAGCTAGGACTGCAGACACATGCCACCTCACCTGGCTAAGTTTTGTGTTTTTAGTAGAGATGAGGTTTCACCATGTTGGCCAGGCTGGTCTCAAACTCCTGACCTCAAGTGATCCACCCATCTCGGCCTCCCAAAGTGCTGGGATTACAGGTATAAGTCACCTTGCCCAGTCATTTTTTGTTTTTGTTTTTGTTTGCTTGTTTGTTTGTTTTTGAGACAGGGTCTGTCTCCCAGGCTGGAGTGCAATGACAATCACAGCTCATTGCAGCTTTAACCTCCCAGACTCAGGCGATCCTCCCACCTCAGCCTCCCAAGTAGCAGGGACTATAGACTTGTACCACGACACCTAGCTAATTTTTGTGGGTTTTTTTGTTTTTTTTTTGTAGAGATGGGGTTTCACCATGTTGTCCAGGCTGGCTTAGAACTCCTAAGCTCAAGCAATCCACACACCTCAGCCTCGAAAAGTGCTAGGATTACAGGTGTGAGCCACTGCATCCTGCCAGTAATTGCTAACTCTTATCACCCACCACCAGCACCATCACCATCATTATCACCCCTGACAATCAAACTCTTGGAGTTGCCAGCCCCTCTCACCTTGGTTTCTACCTTGGGCTCAAATCACCTCTCCAGCAGACACAGAGATTTGATGTCTAATCCAGGGGTGGCTTCTGGGTCTGACTCCAACTGCCCTTCTGTTATAATTCTATCGTCCCATCATGGAATTAACTATTGTGTCATGGTCTTCCCTAAACAGGGTGCTATCCTAGTAGACATGACAAGGAAAGAGGGGCCAGATGATGGCATGATTGGAGGCAGGGAAGCACAGCTGGCTGGCTGAGCTGGTGCATCTTCAGGAGGTGAACAATGAACTCACATTTTGTTGGAAGGAGGTATCTAGCCGGGTGCAGAGATCTACCATTTATTTATTTATTTATTTTTGAGATGGAGTTTTGCTCTTGTTGCCCAGGCTGGAGTGCAATGGTGTGATCTCTGCTCACTGCAACCTCCGCCTCCCAAGTTCAAGCAATTCTCCTGCCTCAGCCTCCCTAGTAACTGGGATTACAGGCATGCACCACCATGCCCGGCTAATTTTGTGTTTTTAGTAGAGATGGGGTTTCTCCATGTCGGTCAGGCTGGTCTTGAACTCCCCACCTCAGGTGATCCACGCCCCTCAGCCTCCCAAAGTGCTGGGATTACAGGCGTGAGCCACTGCGCCCAGACTTATTTATTCGTTTTGATAATAGCTTTATTGAGCTATGTCATATATTATATAGCTCACCAACTTAAAGCATGCTATTCAATTCAATGGTTTTAAGTATATTCACATAGTTGTGCAACCATCACCACAGTTAATTTTAGAACATTTTTGTCATGCCCAAAAGAAACCTGTACCTTTAGCCATTGATATTGTTTGACTGTATCCCCACCCAAAATCTCATCTTGAATTGTAATCCCCATAATCCCTACATGTCAAGGGTGGGACCAGGTGTAGGTAATTGGAAGATGGGGTGGTTTCCACTATGCTGTTCTTATGATAATGAGTGAGTTTCATGAGATCTGATGGCTTTATAAGCATCTGGCATTTTCCCTGCTTACACTCATTCCATACTGCTGCCCTGTGAAAAAGGTGCCTGCTTCTCCTTTGCCTTCTGCCATGATTGTAAGTTTCCTGAGGCCACCCAAGCCATGCAGAACTGTGAGTCAGTTAAACCTCTTTCCTTTACAAATTACCCAGTCTTGGGTATTTCTTCATAGTAGTGTGAGAATGGACTAATATAGCCATCAACCCCCAACCACCAACACCCCTACCTCATCCCCAGACAACCACTAATCTGCTTTCTGTATCTATAGATTTGCCTATACTGGACACAACATAAATGGAATCATGCAATATGTGATTGTGTCCGACTTCTTAGCATCTCCGGTTTTTTGGCTGTTTTTCAGTGTGTGTTTTTGAGATGGAGTCTCACTCCGTCACCCAGGCTGGAGTGCAGTGGTGCAATCTCAGCTCACTGCAACCTCCACCTCCTGGGTTCAAGCGATTCTCCTCCCTCAGCCTCCTGAGTAGCTGGGATTACAGGTACGAGTCACCATGCCCAGCTAATTTTTTGCATTTTTAGTGGAGGCAGAGTTTCACAATGTTGGCCAGGCTCATCTCGAACTCCTGACCTCAGGTGATCCGCCCTTCTTGATCTCCCAAAGTGCTGGGATTACAGACCTGAGCCACTGCGCCCTGCCCTTAGCCTCATGTTTTACAGGTTTACCTATGTTGTAGCATGTATCGTACTTCATTTCTTTTTATCCTTTTTATTGCCAAAGACATTCCATTGTGTATAATATTCCATTGATATACCACTTTTATTGACCATTAATTAGTTAAGGACATTTGAGTTATTTCCACTTTTTGACTATTATAAATAATGCTGCAATGATCATTGATGCCCAAGTGTTTGTGTGGACATACATTTTCATTTCTTTTGGGTATGTACCTGGGAGAGGGGATGCTTGGTCCTGTGGTAACTCTAGATAAATGAACTTTTGAAAAACTGCCAGACTGCTTCCCAAGTGGTTGCACCATTTTGCTTTCCCACTTGTTATGTGTGAGGGTTCCAGTTTCTCTATATCCTAGTGAATATTTGCTATTCTCTGTCTTTTAAATTCTAGCTATCTAGTGTATATAAAGTGATATCTTATTTTTTTATTTAAAAAAATTTTGGGCCAGGCTCGGTGGTTCTCGCCTATAATCCCAGAACTTTGGGAGGCTGACGCAGGTGGATCACGAAGTCAGGAGATCGAGACCATCCTGGCCAACATGGTGAAACCCCGTCTCTACTAAAAATACAAAAATTAGCTGGGCATGGTGGTGGGTGCCTGTAATCCCAGCTACTTGAGAGACTGAGGCAGAAGAATCGCTTGAACCCAAGAGGCAGAGGTTGCAGTGAGCCGAGATGGTGCCACCGCACTCCAACCTGGTGACAGAGCAAGACTCTATTTCAGAAAAACAAACAAACAAACAAACAAACAAAAACAAACTGGGGGCTGGGTGCAGTGGTTCACGCCTGTAATCCCAGCACTTTCGGAGGCCAAGGTGGGCAGATCACCTGAGGTCAGGAGTTCAAGACCAGGCTGGCCAACATGGCGAAACCCTATCTCTACTAAAAATTAGCCAGGTGTGGTGATGCATGCCTGTAATCCCAACCACCCGGGAGGCTGAGGCAGGAGAATCGCTTGAACCTGGGAGGTGGAAGTTGCAGTGAGCCGAGGTCATGCCACTGCACTCCAGCCTGGGTAACAGAGTGAGACTCCATCTCAAAATAAATAAATACATACATACATACATGAATAAATAAATAAATAAATAAATAAAATTGCTGGGGGCCTATGGTACAGGGTGAGCAGGGCCTGAATCAGGACCCTAACCCGGACCTGACCTGAATTGCAACCCCAACCCAACTGCAACCCTGACCACGCCCCCAGTGCATTTTATAGAGAGGAAGTCAGACAGGGAAGGAGAAGAATAGGATTTGATGTCATCATGTTGTCCGGCATCCACGGGCCTTTATTCAGAGTTGGGTTAGAGCCTCCATCTGGAAAATGTGGATGCTAAGTTGAGCATTATGTGGTTAACCTGACTTATTTTGAGCAGTTGGCGCTCCCGTCTTGAGGAATGCAGATTCCAGCAGTGGCCCAGGGCAAAGAGTGTACGTCATTGATGAGAGCAGGAAAATGAAACTGTTTAGTCAGACTTTCATGGAAGCTGTTTGTGAGATGCTATCTACCCCAGAGACTATAATCGCTGGCACAATCCTAGTCCCTAAAGGAAAGCCACTGGCCCTTGCAGAAGAAATCAGAAACAGAAATGACGTGAAGGTGTTTAATGTCTCTAAGGAAGACAAAAACCACATTCTGCCAGATATTGTGATGTGTGTGCAGAGAAGCAGGAAGTGAAGACAGGAAGTGAAGAAAGACGCACATGTCTTCACTGCTTTTCTACCCGTGAAGGAGTGCCCAGTTCAAGAAGACCCCGATGGAGTCCTGCCTGTTGAGGCTGTATGCCTTTGGGGTTATGAAAGCTTGTGGGCTTTTCTAGTGAAAATGTCAAATGTTTTCCATAAAATGTTTAAAAGATCAAATTAGCCTTAATGCTGGATTGTCTGTACAGGATTAATAATACATTGTGGCTTATGTATGCTTAAAGATTTCTGTTTATTTCCTCTTGCAGTCGTGCACATGATTTGGGTAAATTATGAGATGAGAAATGGTTTTCAAAGTATTGGATGGAATTTGCCCCCCATTGAAGTGTATAAATGTGTTCACAGGGATGGGGGAAAAATAGCTCATTGCCTAATCAATTTTGCAGGTCATGAAAATGAAATTCCTCTCCAGGTGCAGCTTCAGTCTCATGCAACTTAAAATAATAACAGTTATTTGATTTTTTAAAAAATTATTCCTAAAGAAAACCATTTTAGGTTATCTCCCCCAACTCTTACTGTTTGTTTCCTTATTGCTTAATAAATATAAAAATGAATCTAATGGTTACAAACAAACAAAAAAAAATTTAGTCCGGGAGCAGTGGCTCATGCCTGTAATCCCAGCACTTTGGGAGGCCGAGGCCAGCAGATCACTTGAAGCCAGGAGTTCGAGACTAGACCGGCCAATGTGGCAAAACCCCATCCCTACTGAAAATACAAAAAATTGCTTTGGGCCCTAGGTTTGTGTGGTCTGTGTCTCAGACTACCCAAGGTCCCCTCGGATCATCCGGAGAGGCACCCGGACCTGGAGCAGTGAGCAGAATGAATACCTTCTAAGACCAGAGTGGCAGCTCCAGTAATCGAGAACCCGTTTTGAGGTGTAGTGATGCATGGAGGGACTTGGAGCTTGCTATTGGTGGAGTTCTCCAGGCTGAACAGCAAATTAAAGATAACTTGTGAGCGGTCAAAGCTCGGATTCACAGTTGCATAAGCTGTTGCCTGGAATGTCTTAGAAGTCGTGAGGTGTGGCTATATGAACAGGTGGACCTCATCTATCAGCTTAAAAAGGAGACACTTCAACAGCAGGCTCAGCAGCTCTACTGCTTATTGGGCCAGTTCAATTGTCTTACTCATCAACTGGAGTGTACCCAAAACAAAGACCCAGCCAATTCAGTCTCTGCATGACTGAAGAGACTGGGCAGTTTGACCCTTAAGCCTAAAGATTCAACTGTCCTGCTCTTTGAAGCTGACACAACTGCTCTGCGCCAGACCATCACCACATTTGGGTCTCTAAAAATCATTCAAACTCCTGAGCACCTGATGGCTCACGCTGGTTCCTCAAATATTGGGCCCTTCCTGGAGAAGGGAAGCTATATCCCAATGCCAGAGCAGAAGTCAGCCTCCAGTATTGTAGCTGTCCCTCTCGGCCGGGCGCGGTAGCTCAAGCCTGTAATCCCAGCACTTTGGGAGGCCCAGACGGGTGGATCACGAGGTCAGGAAATCGAGACCATCCTGGCTAACACGGTGAAACCCCGTCTCTACTAAAAAAAAATACAAAAAAATTAGCCGGGCGAGGTGGCGGGCGCCTGTAGTCCCAGCTACTCGGGAGGCTGAGGCAGGAGAATGGCGTGAACCCGGGAGGCGGAGCTTGCAGTGAGCCGAGATCGCGCCACTGCACTCCAGCCTGGGCGACAGAGCGAGACTCCGTCTCAAAAAAAAAGGAAAAAAAAAAAAAAAAGGAGTTTCTCTCTTGTTGCCCAGGCTGGAGTGCAATGGCATGATCTCGGCTCACCGCAAACTCCGCCTCCCGGGTATTCTCCTGGCTCAGCCTCCCGAGTAGCTGGGATTACAGGCATGTGCCACCATGCCTGGCTAATTTTGTATTTTTAGTAGAGACAGGGTTTCTCCATGTTAATCAGGCTGGTCTTGAACTCGCGACATCAGGTGATCCCCCTGCCTCTACCTCCCCAAATGCTGGGATTACAGGCATGAGCCACTGTGCCCGGCCTACCTTTTCTTTTGTTACTTTTCCTTTTGGTACCATAGCTAAGAAACTCTTGCCTAAGCAAGGTCACAAATATTTATGCCTATGTCTTTTTCTAAGAGTGTAAATAGTTCTAGCTCTTATATTTAGGTATTTGATCCATTTTGAGTTCTTTTTTATATGGTGTGAGATACTAATTCACATTTATTCTTTTCCATGTACATATTCAGTTGTCCCAGCACCATTTATTGGAAATACTATTCTTTTTCACCTTAAATTGTTTTGGCACCCTTGTTGAAAATAAAAATCAACTGACAGGGCTGGGCACATTGGCTTATGCCTGTAATCCCAGCACTTTGGGAGGCCGAGGCGGCGGATCACTTGAGGTCAGGAGTTCGAGACCAGCCTGACCAACATGGTGAAATCCCATCTGTACTAAAAATACAAAAATTAGCCTGACGTGGTGGCACATGTCTGTATTCCCAGCTACTCAGGAAACTGAGGCAGGAGAATCACTTGAACCTGGGAGGCAGAGGCTGCAGTGAGGCAAGATTGCATCACTGCACACCAGCCTGGGCAACAGAGCAAGACTCCAGCTCAAAAAAAAAAAAAAAAAAAAATCAACTCACTGTAAATGTGAGAGTTTATTCTGGATTCTCAATTCTTTTCCACTAATATAGATGTCTTTTTTTTTTTTTTGGACGGAATCTCTGTCACCCAGGCTGGAGTGCAGGGGCACTGTGTCAGCTCACTGCAACCTCTATCTCCTGGGTTCAAGCAATTATCCTGCCTCAGCCTCCCAAATAGCTGGGATTACAGATGGGCACCACCACTCCAGGCTAATTTTTGTGCTTTTGGTAGAGACGGGGTTTCACCATGCTGCTCAGGCTGGTCTCGAACTCCTGACCTCATGTGATCTGCCCACCTCTGCCTCCCAAAGTGCTGGGATTACAGAAATGGGCCACTAGGCCTGGCCTTTTTTTCTTTTTCTTTTTTTTTGAGACAGGCTCACTCTGTCACCTCGAATTCGAATTCCTGGGCACAGGTACTTCTTCTACCTCAGCATTCTAAGTAGCTGGGACCACAGACGTGAACCACTACACCCAGCTAAATTTTGTATCTTTTGTAGAGAAGGGGTTTTACCATGTTGCCCAGGCTGGTCTGGAACTGCTAGCCTCAAGTGATCTGCCCACCTCAGCCTCCCAAAGTACTGGAATTATAGGCATGAGCCACTGCGCCTGGCCAAGACTCGCTTTTTACTGCATATGCTTTTGCACTTTTGTACTTTTAAACTTTTAGTTTTAGTTTTATTTATTTATTTATTTTGAGACAGAGTCTGTCGCTCAGGCTGGAGTGCAGTGGCAGGGTCTCAGCTCACTGCAACCTCTGCCTCCCGGGTTCAAGCGATTATCCTGCCTCAGCCTCCTGAGTATCTAGGATTACAGGTGTGTCTAGGCCAGGCACGGTGGCTCACACCTATAATCCCAGCACTTTGGGAGGCTGAGGCGGCTGGATCACCTGAGGTCAGGAGTTCAAGACCAGCCTGACCAATACAGTGAAACCCCATAACTACTAAAAATACAAAATTACGGCTGGGCACGGTAGCTCACGCCTGTAATCCCAGTACTTTGGGAGGCAGAGGCAGGCAGATCACCTGAGGTCAGGAGTTTGAGACAAGCCTGGCCAACATGGAGAAACCCCATCTCTACTAAAAATACAAAAATTAGCCAGGGGTAGTGGCGTGTACCTGTAATCCCAGCTACTCTGGAGGCTGAGGCAGGAGAATTGCTTGAACCCGGGAGGCGGAGGTTGCAGTGCCATTGCACTCCAGCCTGGGCAACAAGAACAAAACTCCATCTCAAAAAAAAAAAAAAAAAAAAAAAATTACCCGGGCATGGTGGCAGGCACCTGTAGTCCCCCCAGCTACTCGGGAGGCTGAGACAGAAGAATCACTTGAACCTGGGAACATCCCACTGCACTCCAGCCTGCATAACAGAGCAAGACTCTGTCTGGAAAAAAAAAAAAAAAGATGTGTATAGGCCTGGTGAGGTGGCTCACCCCTGTAATGCCAGCACTTTGGAAAGCTGAGGCAGGATTATTTGAGCCCAGCAGTTCGAGACCAGCCTGGGCAACATGGTGAGATTTTTGTCTCTACAAAAAAAAGAAAAAAAAAAGTCCACAAGTTATCTGATACTTCTCCCTTCAAAAAGGGAAGCCTAATTTCACTCCCAAATATAGAACTAACTATGTCCTAAACAGCACTGTGGCTTCCTCTTCGATCTCTTTCTTGGATCACTTGCTCTGGTGAAAGTCGTCTGCCCCGCCATAAAGATACTCAAGCAGCCCCATGAAGAAGTCCAAGTGGTGGAGCTACAAGGCCTGCTATCAACAATAGGCAATATCTTGCCAGGTCTATGAACCGGCCACCTTGGCAGTGAACCCTTAGTCCTAGTCAAGCCTTCAGATGATTGCATCCCTGGCTGACATCCTGATTGCAATCTCATAAGAAACCCTGAGCCAGATTATCCAGGTAAGTCACTCCCAAATTCCTGAATCTCAGAAACTGTAAGATAATAAACATTATATTTTAAATTTTTAATTAAAATGGACGTGTATTGCTTGTATAATCAAAACAGAGAAAAAAGGAAATAAGAGAAAAATGGAAATAAAACTCGGTCTTAGGTTCATTAACACAGCTGTGTGATCCCCAGATGGGGGTATCTTGGTCTTTCAGCAGTTTGAGTGAAGACTCCTTGAGGGCTTTGAAGGGCCACAGGTATACTTCGAGTTATGATCAAAAAGTTGATGCTGGGCCAGGCGCAGTGGCTCATGCCTGTAATCCCAGCACTTTGGGAGGCTGAGGCAGGTGGATCACCTGAAGTTGGGACTTCAAGACCAGCCGCCTGACCAACATGGAGAAACCCCATCTCTACTAAAAACACAAAATTAGCTGGGCATGGTAATACATGCCTGTAGTCCCAGCTACTCGGGAGGCTGAGGCAGAAGAATCGCCTGAACCTGGGAGGCAGAGGTTGGGATGAGCCGAGATTGTGCCATTGCACTCTAGCCTTGGCAACAAGAGCAAAATTCCATCTGAAAAAAAAAAAAAAAAAAGGTTGATGCTGGCTGGATGTGGTGGCTCACATCTGTAATCTCAGCACTTTGGGAGGCCGAGGCGGGTGAGTCACTTGAGGTCAGGAGTTCAAGACCAGCCTGACCAACACGGTGAAACCCCATCTCTACGAAAAATACAAAAATTAGCCGGGCATGGTGGCACACGTCCATAATCCCAGCTACTTGGGAGGCTGAGACAGGAGAATCGCTTGAACCAGGGAGGCAGAGGTTTCAGTGAGCCAAAATTGTGCCACTGCACTCCAGCCTGGGCAATAGAGAGAGACTCTATCTCAAAAATTAGAAACCAATGGCAGATGTTTTCTTGGGCCATGTTAGTGGAAATGCAGTGCCTGCAAGAGAGGTAACCTACATCAGGCTAGATCTGGGCCTTGAACACTGTCATTGAGATGGCATTCAGGGGCCCAAAGGTGCTTCTTCCTTCATCTTGGGCCTGTTCCCTCATAGTTCCTTCCTCCTTCGTGTGCTCCCGAAAGACTGGGCTTATCTGCCTCCAGACACTCCGTACTCTCTCTCACTGCTTAGGTGGCTCTTCCCACCCCCTCTTCCATGAGGCTGCATTTTCCAGTGAGCAGAGTAAGCTCGGAGCATCAGCAAAACTCTCTGCTTTTCTTTGAAACTTTGAACTTCATGGATGTTGCTCACCTTCCGCCTAACCACAGGAGATGGCCCCAGAAAGTCTTCCCAGTCCCCATGTGGGTGAGGGCCTTGCCTCCTGTTCCAGGTCCACCCACATCTTTCCTATTTGGCCGTGACCGTGCCTTATTATTACTGTTGGTTTGGTTGTTGGCTTCTTACACAGACTATAAGCCACAGGAGGACAGGCCTCAACCTTATTTATTATCTGCTATGGCCCCAAGGCCTGGCACACAGCCAATGCTCTGTATAGAGTCATGAATGAGTGAACAAACAAATAAATGAACAAACTCAGGGCACCGGAACAATCTCTTAAAGTGCCTGAAGGGCCAGGTTTGGCAGAAGAGCCTTCCTCTTTACGAACACAGATGGCAGAAGTAGGACAAGTCAAAGTGAATGTCAAATTTTGGTTCTAAATCAGGAAGAACCTTCTAATAACATGGACTGCATTGCGAAGTAGTGAGCTGTGGTCACCAAAGGGATTTACAAGAAGGCTGGTGGACTCTCTATGAGGAACAGGCTGCAGAAAGAATTCCAGAGAGGACAGAGGTTGTGAATTCCCAAGGTCCCACGCCAGCTGGGCTGTTGAGGAAGCCATGAATGTATCTTTATGGCGAGGGAGGATTGAGGAGATAGATTTTTTTTCCACTTGAGGAACTTGCTTTTATTGTTTGTTTGTTTTTGCTTTTTTCACTTTTTTGAGACAGTCTCACTCTGTCGCCCAGGCTGGAGTGCAGTGGCCCGATCTCAGCTCACTGCAACCTCCACCTACCAGGTTCAAGTGATTATTATGCCTCAGCCTTCTGAGTAGCTGGGACTACATACAGGCACTACATGCCACCATGCCTGGCTAATTTTTTTTTTTTTTTAAACAGAGTCTCGCTCTGTTTCCCAGGCTGGAGTGCAGTGGCACGGTCTCCACTCACTGCAAGCTCTGCCTCCCAGGTCGACACGCCATTCTCCTTCCTCAGCCTCCGGAGTAGCTGGGACTACAGGCGCCTGCCACCATGCCCGGCTAATTTTTTTATATTTTCAGTAGAGATGGGATTTCACCATGTTAGCCAGGATGGTCTCGATCTCCTGACCTTGTGATCCGCCTGCCTC
>NW_012105742.1:735135-735911 GCF_000951045.1 Mandrillus leucophaeus | reverse complement strand
AAAAAAAAAAAAGAACCGGCCAGGTGCTGTGGCTCATGCCTTTAATCCCAGCACTTTAGGAGGCTGAGGCGGGCAGATCACCTGAGATTGGGAGTTCGAGACCACCCTGACCAACATGGAGAAACCCCGTCTCTACTAAAAATACAAAATTAGCCAGGCATGGCGGCGCATGCCTGTAATCCCAGCTACTTGGGAAGCTGAGGCAGGAGAATCACTTGAACCTGGGAAGTGGAGGTTGCAGTACGCTGAGATCACACCATTGTATTCCAGCCTAGGCAACAAGAGCGAAACTCTGTCTCAAAAAAAAATAAATAATAAAAAGAACCACAGCTGCGATGACCATGGTTCTTCTAATTAAGGCTCAATTTAAATCCTTCCCACAACTCCCAGCTAAATGGTGAGAAATGTACTTGAGGTCAGGGTCAGAGTTCCTTGACTCTGTATCCAGAGAAGGACCAGAACACAGGGTACAGGGTGGTCTATGTTGGCTCCAGGCAGCATTAGCTGGTTGGTTTCCCATGGGCTCGGCAGGGACTGGCCCTGCTGTCTGAACCCAGCTTTCTTGAGGCTGTAATGGCTTATTTATCTAGACTGGGCTTGGGATTTCTCTGATGGGTCAAAAATCAGAGAGACAAGGTACTGCTGGAGTACAAAGAGGCCATCTGAAGCTGGGTGCAATGGCTCATGCCTGTAATCCCAGCACTTTGGGAGGCTGAGGCAGGTGGATCACCTGAAGTCAGGAGTTCGAGACCAGCCTGGCCAACATGACGAAACCT
>NW_012105742.1:727701-729530 GCF_000951045.1 Mandrillus leucophaeus | reverse complement strand
CCTGACCTTGTGATCCGCCTGCCTCGGCCTCCCAAAGTGCTGGGATTATAGGCGTGAGCCACCACGCCCGGCCAATTTTTATATTTTTAATAGAGACAGGGTTTCACCATGTTGGCCAGGCTGGTCTCAAACTCCTGGCCTCAAGTGATCTGCCCACCTTGGCCTCCCAGAGTGCTGGGATTAAAGGCATGAGCCACCATGCCCAACTGGAACTTATCAAGCTGGCTGAGCAGAGCTGGCCAGGTTCACTCATCCATACTTTCCTATCCCAGCCCATATTTTCTCAGGCCTGCAAGAGGCCATGTGACTGGCACTGGTGACACCTGGTGGCCAGTTGGACGAGGACAGAGACAGCTGTCTATCTGGTTCATGGCTGTATCCCAGGGGCTAGAACAATGCCTGGCAAAGAGAAGGCTCTCCCCTTTCAGGGATGAATAAATGAATAGACTAGGAAGAGGAAAAGGAGGAATAGATACTGTCTCTTTAGCCTGGAGACCCACCAGGGCAACGAACCAAGACTGTAGGAGGAGGCCAGAAATTCATCTACTCAGGGATGTGCAGACAGAAGGGCCTCTGCTCTCTCTTACCTCCCTCGTCTGTGCCTGTCCTGTGTTCTAGGGCACCTGTGAGGCAGGGGAGGGGCTATTTTGGGAAAAGGCTGATGTTAATTAAAGCTGCTTCTGCATCTGAGCTTAATCGTGCTCTGAAGCTATGAATAGAGAGAGCCGTGGGCTGGGTTGGAAGTGCCTGAGCAACACTCCTTTCAGTGAGAGGACACTGAGGCCAAGAGAGGGCAGGAACCTGCCTAAGGTTCCAGAGCCAGGACTCCCAGCTCTAATTCATTAAGCCATAGCACTGGCCACCTAAGATAGAAACACAGAAGAAAACAGTTGGTGCGGAGCCTGGAGGAGCAAGCACCAGCACCCCAGCCTGGCAGGCAGGGAGCGTCAACATCACTGCTGACTGCCCAGCATGCACCTTTCCTTCCAGCCAAAGAGGCGAGCCTCTGTCGGCTGCACCAAGTGTGCATCCCTCCCAACTCACCCAGGCTCCCTCCTCTCAACTACTCTGCTTTACACCCATCCCTTCAAGTGTATGGGCTGGCTTAACCTCTCTGGGTCTCAGTTTCCTAATCTGCAGAGGGATTGTTTGAAGTGTGGAAGAGACTATGTGTCAGGTGCATAGAATAGTATTTGACACATGGTAAGCATCCAGTAAGAACTACAGCTGCAGCCAGGCACTGTGGTTCAAACCTATAATTCCAGCACTTTGGGAGGATGAGAGGGACAAATCAACTGAGGTCAGGAGTTCAAGACCAGCCTGGACAACGTGGTGAAACCCCATTTCTACTAAAATACAAAAAAAAATCAGCTGGGCATAATGGCACATGCCTGTAATCCCAGCTACTCAGGAGGCTGAGACAGGAGAATAGCTTGAACCCAGGAGGCAGAGGTTACAGTGAGCCAAGATCACGCCACTGTACTCCAGCCTGGGCAACAGAGTGAGAATCCATCTCAAAAAAAAAAAGAAAAAAAAAAAAATGCCAGGCGTGGTGGCTCCCACCTGTAATCCCAGCACTTTGGGAGGCCGAGGTGGGTGGATCACTTGAGGTCAGGAGTTCAAGACCAGCCTGGCTGATATGGTGAAACCCTGTCTCTACTGAAAATACAAAAAAATTGGTCTGGTGTGGTGGCACATGCTTGTAATCCCAGCTACTCGAAAGGCTGAGTCAGGAGAATTCCTTGAACCCAGGAGGCAGAGGTTGCAGTGAGCCAAGATCATGCCATTGTACTTCAGTCTGGGCAACAGAGCAAGACTGTCTCAAAAAA
>NW_012105742.1:722862-726811 GCF_000951045.1 Mandrillus leucophaeus | reverse complement strand
AAAAAAAAAAAAAAAAAGAAAGAAAAATAAAAGAGATGCCATCTGCCAGCTGCTCTGGATGGTACAGGTAGGACTTAACCCCCCAGTAGAGGGGTAGAGATGGGTCAAGATGTCCACAGAGACCACAGAGAAGAAAGCTGATATATGCACACAGGTTCTCCTTGGCATCCTTGGGAGGAGATACATCCTTAAACTAGACCCCTGTGGGTGACAGCTGGAGGGGGACTGGAAGGGCCTGATACTCCCCAATCACTTCCTCTCCTCCACCCCCAGGGCTGGCTTATTCTAGTTCCTCTTCTCTCTCACCAGATGCTAGGTCCTAGAATTGTCTCAAGCTTGGAATATGCCCAGATATTCATTAATTCAATACTTAACACATATTTATTGATCCCCTTCTCTACGCCAGGCACATTGCTCTGTGAACAAGACAGACACAACCCTTGCCATAAGGAGTTTACATTCTGATTGGGGGACAAAGAAGCAGACAGGCAAAACTCCACTTAAGCACTGTTTTAGGAGTAAGCCTGGGGCTTCAGGAGAGCGGGAGAGGGATGACCTATAACCTCAATGTGAAGGAAGCAGAGGAGGTGTAGTGTCTAAGTAAGGGGAAACTGCACCTCCTGTGCTGTGTACCGGCTAGGAGGGAAGAGAACCCTGTTTTTGGGTTTTGGGGATTTTTGGTTTTTTTGTTTTTGTTTTTGTCTGTTTGTTCTCTGTCGCCCAGGCTGCAGTGCAGTGGCGCAATCTCGGCTCACTGCAACCTCCAGCTCCTGGGTTCAAGTGATTCTCCTGCCTCAGCCTCCGAAGTAGCTGGGATTACAGGCGCCCGCCACCACGCCCAGCTAATTTTTTGTATTTTTAGTAGAGACAGGGTTTCACCACGTTGGCCAGGCTGGTCTCGAACTCCTAACCTCAAGTGATTCACCCGCCTCTGCCTCCCAAAGTGCTGGGATTACAGTAACCCTGTAATTTTTGAGGAGCTGCAAGAAGCGGGTCTCAACTAAGGAAACCTTGTGAAAATGCGTGCCACTCCCAGGGATTCTGATTTGATGGGTCTGGCACAGGGACCCAGAATATGTGTATTAAACAAGTTCGACCAGTGATGTTGATGCAGGTGACTGTGGATCCACCCTGAAGGAGGCTTTGTGAAAGATGGGCTGGAGGGTGCAGGGTCCAGGCCTCAAAGTCTGGTGGGTCAGACGGAGAAGTTTGATCTTTATACGAAAGGAAGGCTGCTGAAGATCATCAATCTTAGGAACGACATTATCTTTACAAATATCCTTCCTCAGAATCGCTTGAACCCAGGAGGCGGATGTTGCAGTGAGCCGAGATCGCGCCACTGCACCCCAGCCTGGGCGACAGAGCGAGACTCTGTCTCAAAACAAACAAACAAACAAAAAAATTTTTCGTCCTCCAGCTGCAGGGCAAAAAATGGGTTGAAGAGCCGGACTGGTGGTGGCTGGTGTGGCCTTCCAGCCTGGAGTAGATATTAGCATGAATGAAAAAACAGGCAGTTGGGACAGAGAGAAGCGAGTGGGATGTGGAGGGGACCCGATGAAATACTGGCCCGGAGATGTGAGGCATGAGGCGGGGAGCACGAGGGTGTCGAAGAGCCAAAACGTGGTAAGAGAAGTCGGAGGAGTGTGAGGACGGGAGGAAGGGATCCAATGTGGAATCTGAGGGGTCTGAGACCACCGTGGCCGCGGGAGGCAGAGGAAGGTACCGCAGAACTCTCGGTGAGAGGGCCTAGACTCGCGCGTGCACAGGCTCGCAGTTTGGACAGAGACCCGACAGACCAGGCCGCAGCTGCGCCCAGACCTCCCCCAGCGGGTGGAGACGGCCGCGGCTGCTCCCTTCCCGGCATGCCTTCGGCTGGTGACCTCATCCGGCCCGGGCCAAGGCCCGGTCTCCGCTAGAGGGCGCTGCTCTCAGCAGCGGCGCCACCCGGCTGGACTCGCGCCAGGGTACCACAGGGCAGGCAGGCGGGGGCTGCTCGGTGCTGCTCCCACGCTTCTCAGGTCCTGCCTAGGACCTGGGACCTGTGGTTCACATATCGGCGCCTTTGCCTGCTTCTCCAGGCGCCCGAGTCAGAAACCTGTGCTTCACCCTCGAGAGCGCTGCCATCCTCCCCCTCAGCCAGACGGGCATGGCGTCTGGTTGTCAGTCCTGTCTCCTCATCGTCTCAGAGCCCTTCCCTGACCCCTACCCTCTCTCAGACCAACAAGATGATGACAGGAAGAGGATCCAGGACCAATTCCTAGCGGTGACCTTGAGAAAACAATCTCATACCCCAGTTTCCTTTACAACGCAATGGAAATAATGCTAACAACCCTGAAAGAGTGTTGGAGGGACTAAACAAAATCATCATTTTCATTACGAAGCAGATGCTCAATGAGCATCAGCGTTTTTGTTTGTTTGTTTGATTGTTTTCTTGAAACAGGTTGGAGCCCAGGCTGGAGTGCAGTGGCATGATCGTGGCCCACTTGAGCCTCAACTACCTGAGCTCAAGCCATTCCCCCTCCTCAGCCTCTGGAGTAGCTGGAACCACAGTTGCATGCCACCATGACTGGCTAATTTTGTTCATTTTTTTGTAGAGTTGGGGTCTCTCTAAGTGGTCTTGAACTCCTGGACTCAAGCGATCCTCCCACCTTGGCCTCCCAAAGCACTGGGATTACAGCCGTGAGCCACTGTGCCTGGCCAACATCAGCTATTTTAACACTTATCTCTGTGTTGCTGGAAGGTACTTGCTGGCCCCAAATTCTTCAGTGGCTTCTGACTGCCCTCAGAATCAGTCCACACCTTTAGCTTGGCATGCACAGCCCTTTCAATCTCATTTCTTGTCATCTCCCATGTCGTTTGTGTGCTTTATCACAGGCTTTGGCCTGAACACTCCTTTGCCACATTTTCTACCTGCCTAAACACTCCTTACATTTTGAGACCCAACATAAAAGCATTCCTATCACACATACCACCTGCACCACCTCCCCCATAATGATCCCAAAATTTTAAGATGCCCAGAACATCTTTGCTGCTGCTGCTGCTTTTTTTTTTTTTTTTTTTTGAGATGGAGTCTCACTCTGTTGCCCAGGCTGGAGTGCAACGGCACGATCTCAGCTCACTGTAACCTCCGCCTCCCGGGTTCAAGCGATTCTCCTCCCTCAGCCTCCAAAGTAGCTGGGACTACAGGTGTGAGCCACCATGCCCAGCTAATTTTTGTATTTTTAGTAGAGACGGGGTTTCATCATGTTGGCCAGGGTGGTCTCAATCTCCTGACCTCATGATCTGCCCACCTTGGCCTCCCAAAGTGCTGGGATTACATGTGTGAGCCACCGCGCCTGGCTGCTGCTTTTACCAGTAACAAAATGGAAAGACTAAGGCACACTATGTCATTATTATAGATATTCTTGAGCACTCTATGCTTGCTTTTAAAGACAATAATAGTCCTACTTCTGGGTAGGGTGTGTTGGTGATAGATGGCTGAGGAGGTGAGTGAGCTGGGATATTGGATGGGAAGAGGATGAGGAAGGGGAAAAGGAAGGGAGCTCCCAGAAAGGTGTGGTGGCTCACACCTGTAATCCCAGCACTTTGAGCTGAGGTGGGAGGATCACTTGAGCCCAAGAATTTGAGGCCAGTCTGGGCAACATAGTGAGATGCTGTCTCTACAAAAATGGTAGTGGTATGCGCCTGTAGTTTCAGCTACTTGGGAGTCTGAGGCGGGAGAATCACTTGAGCCCAGGAGGTCGAGGCTGCAGTGAGATATGATCGCACCACTGCACTCCAGCCTGGGTGACAGAGTGAGACTCATTGTTTATTATTTTATTTTATTTTATTTTATTTTTTTGAGAGGGAGTCTCGCTCTGTCGCCCAGGCTGGGGTGCAGTGGCCGGATCTCGGCTCACTGCAAGCTCCGCCTCCCGGGTTTACGCCATTCTCCTGCCTCAGCCTCCCG
>NW_012105742.1:714268-722422 GCF_000951045.1 Mandrillus leucophaeus | reverse complement strand
AGGTCAGGAGATCTAGATCATCCTGGCTTACATGGTGAAACCCCGTCTCTACTAAAAATACAAAAAAATTAGCCGGGCGTGGTGGCAGGCGCCTGTAGTCCCAGCTACTTGGGAGGCTGAGGCAGGAGAATGGCGTGAACCCAGGAGGCAGAGCTTGCAGCGAGCTGAGATTGTGCCACCACACTCCAGCCTGGGTGACAGAGCGAGACTCCATCTCAAATAAATAAATAAATAAATAAATAAATAATAAAAATAAAAAAGAGAACTCCCCCCACCTCCCTAAGGTGTCCAAGCCCTGAGGAGACCACCTCCCCAGGAACCAGGTCAGGCATCCAGATAGAACTGATTTATAAGTTCTTGACCAGGTGTGGTGGCTCACACCTGTAATCCCAGCACTTTGGGAGGCCGAGATGGGCGGATCACTTGAGGTCGGGAGTTCAGGACCAACCTGGCCAACATGGCAAAACCCCACCTCTACTAAAAATACAAAAATTAGCCAAGCGTGGTGGTTCACACCTATAATCCCAGCTACTCAGGAGGATGAGGCACAATAATTGCTTGAACCCGGGAGGTAGAGGTTGTAGTGATCACCTGAGGTTGGGAGTTCGAGACCAGCCTGAACAACATGGAGAAACCCCATCTCTACTAAAAATACAAAATTAGTCGGGCAGGGGGGGCGCATTCCTGTAATCCTAGCCACCCGGGAGGCTGAGGTGGGAGGATCGCTTGAACCCGGGAGGCGGAGGTTGTAGTCAGCTGAGACAGCACTACTGCACTCCAGCGTGAGCAATAGAGCAAGACTCAGCTTCAAAAGAAAAAAATAAAAAGAATAAGAAATAATCCGTTTTGTGTATCAGAAAAAGAGAAAGGAACTCCCAGGCCCCTTGGCACTGTCAGAATCATGTCCCCAACTCTCCAGATCATCAAACACATAAATGAGGATGACAAAGAGTATCGAAAAAGGGACCACAGAAGTGCTCATGTCTCTTTCTTACTTTTATTTTGACTCTAACTTCTAGATGTGCTGGGGCTTCTTACTCTGGTGTTCACTGGGCTACCAAGAGACAAGAATCCATCCAGGGGCTAAATACAAAGCCAGTCAGGGCAGGCACAGTGGATCACACCTGTAATCCCTGCACTTTGGGAGGCCGAGGTAGGTGGATCATGAGGTCAGGAGTTTGAAACCAGCCTGGCCAATATAGTGAAACCTCGTCTCTACTAAAAATTAAAAAATTGGCTGGGCATGGTGGCACGTGCCTGTAGTCCCAGCTACTTGGGAGGCTGAGGCAGGAGAATTGCTTGAACCCAGGAGGTGGAGGTTGTGGTGAGACGAGATCGTGCCACTGCACTCCAGCCCAGACAACAGAGTGAGACTCTGTCTCAGAAGGAAAAATTAAAAAAAAAAAAAGCCAGTCAAAGGCCTTCAAGCCCGATCTGTACACAATACACAATATTGTACACAATATTTGCCAAATATGGGCTTTTCCTTCTTCATTACAGGATTAATACATGCTCATTTGTAAATAAATTAGAAAACATAGATAAACAACAAGAAGAAGTATATGGTAAGTTTGTATCATTTTCCTCAAAAATATGACAAGTTAAATAAAGTATGTTCTGAAGATTTGCTCCTATCATTAAAACCTTTTTCTGCTGCCCAATTTGTAATGGCTGTAGAATGCTGTATTGGAGACATATATCTCCAGTCTCCTATCATTACACATGGAGGTTGTTTCTGTTTATAAATAACATCAATAAGACCATTCTTATAACAAAATCCTTGCTAGGCGCTTTAGTTATTTCAGGATACATTTCTAGATGTGGACTTGCTGAGTCAAAGGGAACAGACTTTTGACTATATTGCCAAAATACAGATGGGCCTATTTAGAGTTAGATTTTAGGAGTCAAGTTAGGAGATAAAGTTGATGGGAGGTTGAGAGGGGTAGGCATGAGGAAAAGAAGTCAGCCTGGGTTTGCAGCTATTCCAAGGAGCTCTGGGAGATAAAACTAGAAAATAATCACGGGACCAGGTGCAGTGGCTCATGCCTGTAATCCCAGCACTTTGTGAGAGGCCGAGGCGGGCAGATCACCTGAGGCCAGGAATTCGAGACCAGCCTGGCCAACATAGCGAAACCCCATCTCTACTCAAAATACAAAAATTAGCCAGGTGGCCGGGAGCAGTGGCTCACACCTATAATCCCAGCACTTTGGGAGGCCGAGGCAGACGGATCACCTGAGGTCAGGAGTTCGAGACCAGCCTGGTCAACATAGTTCAGGAGTTCGAGACCAGCCTGGACAACATAATGAAACCCTGTCTCTACTAAAAATACAAAAATTAGCCGAGCGTGGTGGCACACACCTGTAATCCCAGCTACTCTGGAGGCTGAGGCAGGAGAATCGCTTGAACCTGGGAGGCAGAGGGTGCAGTGAGCCAAGATTGAGCCACTGCACTCCAGCCTGGGTGACACAGCAAGACTCCGTCTTGGGCGGGGCGGGGAAGAAAATAATAATGCAATCAGATAGCCACTCCACTCTAGTTTTCCTGCATGTGGTTCCAGTCCCCCACCACCCAGGGCCCCCCAAGGGATCATTTAGCAGGGAAGGGAAACTTTCATCCCTGGGGACTGGGGAGTAAAATTGTCTTTATTTGGGACCAATGGTGCTAAACTAATGACCTAAACCATTCCATTCTGCTCTTCCCCAACATTTAGTTTCAGGAATTGTGTTAATGATTGATGTGTATTATCTAATTTAATTCTCACTGTTGGAAGTAAATGCTCGGTGCTGCAAAGTGAAAACAGCACTCAGGAAAAGTTTTCTCAGCAACGTAATTTACTTCTATAGAAGGGCACGTCTCGCGGATGGAGCAAACGCGAGAGCGCACAGGTTAAGGGGTTCTTATTCCTGACGCAGCTAGTCCCTACAGCTGTGTCTTTCCCCTATTGGCTAGGGTTGGACCGCACAGTCTAAGATAATGCCGATTGGCTATTTTAAAGAGATCGGGGAGGCAGGGTGAGCAGTTTCGGCGGGAAGGATGGTTACAGAGCAGGTGACTAAGGATGGCTAAGGACAGAGCAGCAGATGACTAAGGACAGAGCAAGTGACTAAGGATGACTAAAGACAGAGCAGGTGATAGAGGCTAGGAGGGGGTCGTTTACTGAAAGTAGGGGCAAGGAGACTTAAAGAACCAAGAAGTTAAACTTTAAAATGGAGAACATCCGGGCGCAGTGGCTCACGCCTGTAATCCCAACACTTTGGAAGGCCAAGGCGGGTGGTTCATGAGGTCAGGAGTTCGAGACCAGCCTGACCAACATGGTGAAACTCCGTCTCTACTAAAATACAAAAATTAGCCAGGCGTAGTGGTGGGCGCTTGTAACCTCAGCTACTTGGGAGGCTGAGGCGGGAGAATCTCTTGAAACCAGAAGGCGGAGGTTGCAGTGAGCTGAGATCGTGCCACTGCTCTCCAGCCTGGGCAACAACAAGAGTGAGAGTCCGTCTCAAAAAAAAAAAAAGGGGGGGGAGAACAAAGAACAGGGAAGCTGAACACAAGGACATACTGATTCTTTCAAGAGGAACTCAGAATTCATTGTACTTAACAATTTTCCACCTCTTGAATTTTAAAGGAGGTTAACAGGCTAAAACCTTTGAAGAGGAATCTATTGTATCCTACATCACGAAAGCCTGAGGGAGAAGGTGTCATGTTTAGTCCTAATTTATGGATAAGGAAACTGAAGCACAAAATAGATAAGTGACTTGGCCAAGGCCATGCAGCTAGCAAGTGGCTGAGACAGAGCTTTTTGTTTCACCCTCAGCCCCGCTGGTTGGGTTGCCTGGGTCAACCAGACCTGGCCACCCTGGGGAGAAATTGACAAAAGGGGTTGAAGCTGCAGCCTAGGCCATTTCCCAACCTTCTCAAAGAGCCACATTCTGGCCAGGGCCAGCAGCTGACCCTGGCATGAGGAAGGTGTGGACAGAGCCCCTTCTCAGCACTGGTAACCTTTGATATCTAGGTGGGTTGTCTAGCATGTCACCTGAAAGGATGGCAGGGTGGCTGGACTGCGAGGGACTGGGGATCTAATCCCTTTGTGACCTCAGGGGTATCTTCAATAATTGGAGGGACAATGATTGATGGTGGGGGGTATTGAAAATCCCAGGTGTGTCGGGGGAGGGCGGAGATGAGGTGAGAGAGGAGCCTGAAGAAAACTCTTCAGATACAGAAGGACGGGGGGCCAAAGTGCCAACAGGAGGAAGAGATGGGGAGTACTGGTTTTGGAGCTCCAGCACGGGCATTTTGTTGCTTTATCATTTTGAGCAATTAAGGACCTTCCGCTTTCTTTTCCTTGTCTGTAACAGTATCTTCCTCCCAGAATAGTTGTGAGAAGTTTGGTACCTAATAAACACTCAGTAAATGCAAGCTATTATTATTACAAAGTACTTAAGATGTGGCCCTGAGTGTGGTGAGTGCTGAGTCCCAGGGGGCCATTGTTATGCATTGCTTGGCCGCCTGTGGAGGCCCAGCCTAGACCCCCAGCTCAGGATGGAGTGATCAAACGAGGCCAGAAGATCCTGAATGTGAAAGCCCCTTAGGAGGCTCCAGGGATCCTGGGAGCCTAGCCAGGAAGGCCTTTCTGATGATTATTAGGCCCTAGACAGGGGACCACTTCCAAGCTTGGCCAAATCATTCCTTCTCTAGAAAGGCTCAATGGTCCCCTGGGGCTTTGGCAGGAGACGTGTGAAAATCCCCAGTGGAATAGGGAAAGCCACACACCAAAGCCGGGCCAGGTGAGCCTTTCGTCCACCCCACCCCCAACCCCATCCCACGCCTGCCGCCTGTTGCCCCTGTCCCCAACCCCCACCATCGGCAGATAGTATCTGAGTCTCCAGCGATTGGTTCAGGGCAAAGAAAGAGTGGAAGGTGCCCCCAAGAGCACCCTCCTCGTGCTGCCCTCCCCTCCCCACGGAGTTTGACAGACCATTCCTGGAACCAGGGAGAAAAGAGAAAAAGCTACAGGAGGGCCTTAAAAATGACCTCCTCTCACTATGGAACTCAAGTAAATGACCTGAAATGGCAGTAGGAGGGATTGCGATTAGACTGCCAGAGGGAATTTACTGACTGACAGCAATGTTAAGTGAGCTACTTACAGAGAAGTTATAAAACCTTTTGTTAAAGAAGAATAATAGCTACCTAGTTAGGTGCCTAGTGCTCTTCATACATTTGCTTATCAGTGCCTACAACAATCCCACTGGGTAAGTGCCATTATTATTTCCATTTTACAGATAAAAACACTGGGATCAGAGATGGGGAAGCCATTTGCCCAATATTACTCAGCAAAATAAGTGGCAGTGCTGAGGCCTCCAGCCAGTAGGCAACCCTGCCTCTTAAACACACATATTCAGGGTCCAATTTAGAGCCTCCCACAATACCTCTCAATGATTCTTGTTTTTAATTTGCAGAATCTCTGGCCCCCCCTATAAAGCTGTGACCTAGGAGTACAGGCAAATGGGGATCCTGTTTGTCACTGCTACCATCGGCTGGGGGCTTCCAGTGAGTTACCAAAAGGACCCAAAGACCACTCAGAGCAGAAGCTCCTAGTGTCCCCCTTTCAGGGTCAGAAGCCCTCTTCAAAAGGGAAGCCAAAATGCATGAGACTATCACTCACAGGGGGTAGGAGAAAAGGAGGCAGGAACTGCACAAGCTTTGAAATTCATTTTGACCTTCTAACTCTCATGCTTAGGATTACCAGGAGTCTACATCCCCATTTTTACAAAGGAAGAAACCAAAGTTCAGAAAGATACAGGCATGCAAGTCTCTGAACAAGAAATACAAGTGGCCAATAAACTTATGAAAATTATGCCTGGGGCCAGGTGTGGTTGGCTTATGCCTGTAATCCCAGCAGTTTGGCAAGCCGAGGTGGGCAGATTGTCTGAGGTCAGGAGTTCAAGACTAGCCTGGTCAACATGATGAAACCCCATCTCTACTAAAAACACACAAAAAAATTATCCAGACGTGGTGGCATGCACCAGTAGTCCCAGCTCCTTGGGAGGCTGAGGCAGGAGAATTGCTTGAACCCAGAGGTGGAGGTTGCAGTGAGCTGAGATTGCATCACACACCACTGAACTCCAGCTTGGGTGACAGAGTGAGACTCCATCTCAAAAAAAAAAAAAAAGAAAAGAAAAAGGAAAAAAGAAAAGAAAAGAAAAGAAAAGAATGCCTAGCCGGGCACTGTGGCGCATCCCTGTAATCCCAGCACTTTGGGAGGCCGAAGAGGGAGGATCACTTGAGCTCAGGAGTTTTAGAACAGCCTGGGCAAGAGTGTGGGACCTTGTCTCTACAAAAAAGATACAAAAGCAAAAACTAGCTGGGTATAGTGGAATGCACCTGTAATCCCAGCTACTCGGGAGGTTTGCTTGAGCCCAGGAGGTCAAAGCTGCAATAAGCCATGATCATGCCACTGCACTCCAGCCTGGGCAACAGAGCAAGATCCGGGTTGTTGTTGTTTTTTTAATTATGCATGACCTCATTTATGATGAGGGATGTTTTGGGGGTGTGGGGAAACACTGTTGGTGGGGGATGTAAATCAGTACAACTTCCTTAGTAAACTATCTGTTAATATCTATAGAAAATTTAAGTTTGCATATCTTTTGACATGGCAATATTACATCTAGGAATTTATTCTACTTTTTTTTTTTTTTTTTTGAGATGGAGTCTCACTCAGTCGCCGAGGCTGGAGTGCAGTGGCGCGATCTCGGCTCACTGCAAGCTCCGCCTCCCAGGTTCACGCCATTCTCCTGCCTCAGCCTCCTGAGTAGCTGGGACTACAGGTGCCCGCTGCTACGCCCGGCTAATTTTTTGTATTTTTAGTAGAGATGGGATTTCACTGAGTTAGCCAGGATGCTCTCGATCTTCTGACCTCATGATCCACCCGCCTCGGCCTCCCAAAGTGCTGGGACAACAGGTGTGAGCCACCGTGCCCGGGGTTTTTTGCTTTTTGTTTTTTTTTTTTTTTTGAGATAGAGTCTTGCTCTGTTGCCCAGGCTGAAGTACAGTGGCACGATCTCGGCTCACTGCAACCTCCACCTTCCGGGTTCAAGCGATTCTCCTGCCTCAGCCTCCCAACTAGCTGAGATTACAGGTGCCCGCAACAACGCCCAGCTAGTTTTTGTATTTTTAGTGGAGGCAAGGTTTCACCATGTTGGGCACACTGGTCTCGAACTCCTGACCTCAAGGGATCAGCCTGCCTGGGCCTCCCAAAGTGCTGGGATTACAGGCGTGAACCACCACACCCCGCCCTGTTCTACTATTTTTAATGGGCTAAAAAATGAACCTCAGCCGGGGCCAGTGGCTCACGCTGGTAATCCTAGCACTTTGGAAGGCCCAGGTGGGTGGATCACCTGAGATCAGGAGTTTGAGACCAGCCTGGCCAACATGGCGAAACCCCGTCTCTACTAAAAATCACAAAAATTAGCTGGGCGTGGTGGCACATGCCTGTAATTCCAGCTACTTGGGAGGCTGAGGCTGGAGAATCACTTGAACCCAGGAGGTGGAGGTTGCAGTAAGCCGAGATTGTGCCACTGGATTTCAGCCTGGGTGACAGAGCAAGACTCCATCTCAAAAAGAAAAAAAAAAAAAAGAACCTCAACTCCTCAACTTAAGTATCCTTCAATAGGGGATATACACACACATACACACTTTTCTGTGTGTGTGTGAGATGGAGTCTCACTGTGTCCCCCAGATTGAGTGCGGTGGTGCAATTCCAGCTCACTGCAACCTCTGTGTACAAAAAAAAAGAAAAATCATTGAATTGTACACCTAAAATGAATGAAATTGATAGCATGTAAGTTATACCTCAAAAAAAAGGTTGAAAGGAAAAGAAAAGGGGCCGGGCGCGGTGTCTCACGCCTGTAATCCCCAGCACTTTGGGAGGCCGAGGCAGGTGGATCACCCGAGGTCAGGAGTTCAAGACTAGCCTGGCCAACATGGCGAGACCCTGTCTACTAAAAATACAAAAATTAGCTGGGCCTGGTGGCAGGCGCCTGTAATCCCAGCTACTTAGGAGGCTGAGGCAGGAGAATTGCTTGAACCAGGGAGGCGGAGGTTGCAGTGAGCTGAGATTGCGCCATTGCACTCCAGCCTGGGCAACAAGAGCGAAACTC
>NW_012105742.1:711696-713598 GCF_000951045.1 Mandrillus leucophaeus | reverse complement strand
TTTTTTGTATTTTTAGTAGAGACGGGGTTTCACCGTGGTCTCGATCTCCTGACCTTGTGATCCGCCCGCCTCGGCCTCCCAAAGTGCTGGCATTACAGGCGTGAGCCACCGTGCCCGGCGTTTTTTGTATTTTTTAGTAGAGACGGGGTTTCACTGTGTTAGCCAGGATGGTCTCGATCTCCTGACCTCGTGATCCGCCCGTCTTGGCCTCCCAAAGTGCTGGGATTACAGGCTTGAGCCACCGCGCCGGGCTCGAAAAACGTTTTTTTTTAAACCTGCACATTCTTTGACCTGGCATCTTCACTTCTGGAAATTTATTCCAGGTCAGGCACAGTGTCTCATGCCTGTAATCCCAGCATTTTGGGAGGCCGAGGTGGGCAGATCACCTGAGGTCAGGAGTTCGAGACTGGCCTGACCAACATGGAGAAAATCCGTCTCTACTAAAAATACAAAATTAGCCAGGGATAGTGGCTCACGCCTATAATCCTAGCACTTTGGGAGGCCAAGGCAGGCGGATCACAAGGCCAGGAATTCAAGACCAGCCTGGCCAATGAGGTGAAACCCCATCTCTACAGAAAATATACAACATAAATTAGCTGGGTGGTGTGCGCCTGTAGTCCTGGCTACTTGGGAGGCTGAGGCAGAATAATCGCTAGAATCCAGGAGGCAGAGGTTGCAGTGAACTGAGATCGCACCACTGCATTCTAGCCTGGGCGAAAGAGTGAAACTCTGTCTCAAATAAATAAATAAATAAATAAAAAGTACAAAATTAGCCAGGCATGGTGGCACATGTCTATAATCCCAGCTACTTGGGAGGCTGAGGCAGGAGAATCCCTTGAACCCGGGAGGCTGAGGTTGTGGTAAGCAGATATCATGTCATTGTACTCCAGCCCGGGCAACAAGAGTGAAACTCTGTCTCAAAAAAAAAAAAAAAAGCATAAGAAAAAAAAAAACTGTGTTCTAAGGAAACAGTTAATTGGGCACAGACATTTGTACAAGAATATTTCCTATAGTATTGTTTAGAATATTGAATATTTGAAAATAATTCAAGGTTGGGTGTGGTGGCTCACACCTGTAATCCCAGCACTTTGTGAGGCCAAGGCTAGAGGATTGCTTGAGCTCAGGAGTTCGAGACCAGCCTGGGCAACATGGGAAAACTGTGTCTCTACTAAAAATAGAAAAATTAGCCAGGTTTGGTGGTACATGCCTGTAGTCCCAGTTACTCAGGAGGCTGAGGTGAGGAGAATCACTTGAACCTGGGAGGCAGGGGTTACAGTGAGCCAAGATCTAATGCCACTGCACTCCAGCCTGAGTGACAAAGTGAGACTTTATCTTGAAAAAAAAAAATGAAGACAGGGCGTGGTGGCTAACGCCTGTAATTCCAACACTTTGGGAGGCTGAGGCAGGTGGGTCTCGAGGTCAGGAGTTCAAGACCAGGCTGGCCAAGATGGTGAAACCCCATCTCTACTAAAAATACAAAAATTGGCCGGATGCAGTGGCCTGCGCCTGTAATCCCAGCTACTTTGGAGGCTGAGGCAGGAGAATCGCTTGAACCCAGGAGGCAGAGGTTGCAGTGAGCCGAGATCACACCACTGCACTCCAGCCTGGGCGACAGACACTATCCCTCCCAAAAAAAAAAAAAGGTCTCTAATAGAGAATTAGTTAAATAAATATGGAAGGCTATGCCCCTATTAAAGAGCATAAGGCAGGTTTCCATGTATTTACATAAAGGATATTTATGATATGGATTTTTATTATTATGGAACATCTGCAATATATACAAAGGTAGAGGAAATGTATTACAGTGAGCTCTCATGCATTCCTACTCCAGCTTCAACAATTACTAACAGTGGGAAGTCTTGTTTCAGTTATACTTTCACTTGCTTACTTTTTTTTCTTTTG
>NW_012105742.1:708466-711646 GCF_000951045.1 Mandrillus leucophaeus | reverse complement strand
TTATACTTTCACTTGCTTACTTTTTTTTCTTTTGAGGTGGGGGCATGCTCTGTCCCCAGGCTGGAGTGCAGTGGCATGATCTTAGCTCACTGCAACCTCCGCCTCCCAGGTTCAAGCAATTCTCCTGCCTCAGCCTCCTGAGTAGCTGGGAATACAGGCACACGCCGCCACAGCTGGCTAATTTTTTATATTTCAGTAGAGACGGGGTTTCACCCTGTTGTCCAGGGTGGTCTGGAACTCCTGAGCTCAGGCAATTCACCCCCCTCAGCTTCCCAAAGTGCTAGGATTACGGGTGTGAGCCACCTTGCCTGGGAATTTTAGTATTTTTAGTAGAGACTGGCTAATTTTTGTATGCTTAGTAGAGACAAGGTTTCACCATGTTGGCCAGGCTGGTCTCCAGCTCCTGAGCTCATGTGATCCACCCACCTTAGCTTCCCAAAGTGCTGGGATTACAGGCGTGAGCCACCGCATCCAGCCTACTTGCTTACCTTTTATACTATTTTGAAGTAAATCCCAGATATCATATCATTTCATCTGTAAACATAACCATACACAGTATCATTATCAGGCTTTAAAAAGTAATAAACCTAGGCTGGGCGCGGTGGCTCAAGCCTGTAATCCCAGCACTTTGGGAGGCCGAGACGGGCGGATCACGAGGTCAGGAGATCAAGACCATCCTGGCTAACCCAGTGAAACCCCGTCTCTACTAAAAAATACAAAAAACTAGCCAGGTGAGGTAGCAGGCACCTGTAGTCCCAGCTACTCGGGAGGCTGAGGCAGGAGAATGGCGTAAACCCAGGAGGCGGAGCTTGCAGTGAGCTGAGATCCGGCCACTGCACTCCAGGCTGGGTGACAGAGCGAGACTCTGTCTCAGAAAAAAAAAAAAAAAAAAAGTAATAAACCTGGGCCAGGCGCGGTGGCTCACGCCTGTAATTCCAGCACTTTGGGAGGCCTAGGCGGGCAGAACACGAGGTCAGGAGTTCGAGACCAGCCTGGCCAACATGGCGAAATCTCGTCTCTACTAAGAATACAAAAATTAGCCAGGTGTGGTGGTGGGCACCTGTAATCCCAGCTACTCGGGAGGCTGAGGCAGGAGAATTGCTTGAATCCGAGAGGCAGCAGTTGCAGTGAGCCAAGATTGGGCCACTGAATTCCAGCCTGGGTGACAGAGCTAGACTCCATTTCAAAAAAAAAAAAAGGGTGCACACAGGGCTCAATGCTGGCACCTGTAGTCTGAGCTACTCAGTAGTTGAGGCGGGAGGATCATTTGACTCCAGGAGTTGGAGTTCAGCCTGAGCAACATACCTAGACCCATCCCTACTGAAAAAAAAGAAAACGAAAAAGTCGCTGGGCTCAGTGGCTCACACCTGTAGTCCCAGCATTTTGGGAGGTCAAGGCCGGTGGATCACTGAAGTTCAGGAGTTGGAGACCAGCCTGGCCAACATGGTGAAACCCTGTCTCTACTAAAAATACAAAAATTAGCCGGGTATGGTGACACACGCCTGTAATCCCAGTACTCTGGGAGGCTGAGGTGGGCAGATCGCCTGAGGTCAGGAATTCGAGACCAGCCTGGGCAATATGGCAAAAACCCATCTCTACTAAATGTACAAAAAGTAGCCAGGCATGGTGGCGTGTGCCTGTAATCCCAGCTACTCAGGAGGCTGAGGCAGGAGAATTGCTTAAACCTGGGAGGCGGAGGTTGCAGTGAGCTGAGATCGTGCCACTGCACTCCACCCTGGGCGACAGAGCAAGACTCCGTCTCAACAACAACAACAACAAAAAGTATGAACTGATAAGTACCATTTGTTAACGGTAGTTATTCCTGGGAAAGTACAGTAGTAGAGAAATGGGCTTATAGGCATGAGCCACCACGCTCGGCCTGGAAGAATTCTATTAAGAGAAACTTTCCCTAACCTACTATTTTGTTAACCCATGGCATGATATAGTTGTTTTTGTTTGTTTGTGTGTGTGTGCGTGTTTTTTGAGACAGAGTCTCACTCTTTCACCTGGGCTGGAGTGCAGTGGCACAACCTTGGCCCACTGCAACCCTGCCTCCTGGGTTCAAGCAAGCACATCCAACTAATTTTTGAATTTTTGGTGGAGATGGGGTTTTGCCATGCTGGCTAGGCTGGTCTCAAACTCCTGACCTCAAATGATCAGCCTGCCTTGGCCTCCCAAAGTGCTGGGATTACAGGGGTGAGCCACCATACCTGGCATGGCATGATATAGTTTTGACAAATAAAATTTCGTTATAGAACACCCAAGTTCATAGCAGCATTACTCACAATAGCCAAAAGGTAGAAGTAACCTAAGTGTCCATCAGCAGATGAATGGATAAACACAATAAATATCCATATAATTCAGACTTAAAAAGGAAAGCAATTCCACACATGCTACAACATAGATGAACCTAGAAGACATCATGCTAAGTAAAATAAGCCAGCTCTACAGGTTTGTTTCTGTATTGTTTTAATAGTTTACACAAACATATGTAACTTTTTGTTTGTTTGTTTTTTGAGACGGAGTCTGGCTCTGTCACCCAAGATGGAGTGCTGTGGTACAATCTCAGCTCACTGCAACCTCTGCCTCTCGGGTTCAAGCGATTCTCCTGCCTCAGCCTGCTGAGAAGCCGGGACTACAGGCGCGCACCACCATGCCTGGCTAATTTTTGTATTTTTAGTAGAGACGGGGGTTTCACCGTGTTGGTCAGGCTGGTCTCGAACTCCTGACCTCGTGATCCGTCTGCCTCAGCCTCCCAAAGTGCTGGGATTATAGGTGTGAGCCAACGCGCCCGGCATATGTTACTTTTTAAATTAAACAAAAATATTAAATAAATTTTCATGGCGGGGGGAAAAAGGAGGTTAATTTTGTGTGACACTCCTCCTTTATGAACTAATGGAGAACATATACCCTACATTAGTTACATTATTCTGGAAGATGAACGCTTGGCACAGTGCGCTGCCAAACTGTGAGGGTGTCCTCCTTTCCCCGCTCCACTTTATGTCCATCTCTTTGGCCATTCTGCCTTCCGTGGGCCTAGCTTCCCTCTATGTCCGCATAGATTGCACGTCAGTGGGCGGGCTGCAGAGGAAGGGCGCTGTTCCGGTTGGTCCCGGCCCTACCCCGCCGGAGGGCGCCAGCTGCCCCGGCGACGACACCGGGAAGGGACAGAGCCGCGGG
>NW_012105742.1:700974-708294 GCF_000951045.1 Mandrillus leucophaeus | reverse complement strand
CTCAAAAAAAAAAAAAAAAAAAAAAAAAACCAGCATCCGCCTCTCAGGTCCCCGGCGCCTGCTTCCCATTGGCTTTTACTGGCAAAGGAGCTTTTCCAAAGGAATGCTTCTAGGGCACGGTAAAAATAGGCATTTAAAAAGTGATACGGGGGCCAGGCGCGGTGGCTGACGCCTGTAATCCCAGCCCTTTGGGAGGCCTAGGCGGGCAGATCACCTGAGGTCAGGAGTTCGAGACCAGCCTGGCCAATCTCTACTAAAAATACGAAAATTAGCCAGGCGTGGTGGTTCATGCCTGTAATTCCAGCTACTCGGGAGGCTGAGACAGGAGAGTCGCTTGAACCTGGGAGGCGGAGGTTGCAGTGAGCCGAGATCGCGCCACTGCACTCCAGCCTGGGTGACAGAGCCAGACCCTGTCTCAAAAAAAAAAAAAAAGTGATACGGTTCATGCCTAGCTTCGCCACCAGATCCCAATTCTTTCCTGACAGCAGTGCTGAAGTGACAATAGGCCCATAGCATTAAAGGTCGTCTGCTTTCTTCTTCAAAAAAGACCGACCTCAACCAAAAGTTCAATTTCCTCAGTGTAAATTAGAGGGAAATCAGCAATCACATTATCTGGAGTAGGCACAATTTGCACGAAGCCTTTGGTAGGCGTTCACCTCATTTTCTTTTCCCACAGAGAGCCATTGAAGGCAACAGGAATGCCCTTGAAATCAATGGAGTGATTTAGGGAACCCCACAGAAGACAAAGGATTTTTTTTCTATTTCTTTTTCTTTCTTTCTTTCTTTTTTTGTTTGAAACAGGGTTTTGCTCTTGTCACACAGGTTGGAGTGCAATGGCGTGATCTCAGATCACTGCAACTTCTGCCTCCCGGGTTCAAGTGATTCTTCTGCCTCAGCCTCCCAAAGTAGCTAGGATTACAGGCATCCGCCACAATGCCCAGCTAATTTTTTAGTATTTTTAGTTGAGACGGGGTTTTACCATGTTGGCCAGGCTGGCCTTGAACTCCTGACCTCAGGTGGTCTACCCGCCTCAGCCTCCCAAGTGCTGGGATTACAGGCGTGAGCCACTGCGCCTGGCCGAGCTACTGCATTCTAACACATACACACACACACACACACACACAAAAAAAAAACACCAAAATTTTATGAAGATTAAAAAAACCTTTTATTGAGGTATAACTTATAATAAATAGTGCACATGTTAAGTGTGCAACTCCATTAATTTTTTACATATGAATATATCATTGAGACTTTCTTAAACCTACATAAGGAAGGGTATAATTCTATCAGATACATTTTACTGCAGTTTGCTTTTTTTTTTTTTTTTTTTTAGATGTAGTCTCGCTCTGTTGCCAGGCTGTAGTGCAGTGTTACGATCTCGGCTCGCAGCAACCTCCGCCTCCCAGGTTCAAGCGCTGTCTCTTATACACATCTAGATGTGTATTCTCGCTCTGTTGCCAGGCTGTAGTGCAGTGTTACGATCTCGGCTCGCAGCAACCTCCGCCTCCCAGGTTCAAGCGATTCTCCTGCCTCAGCCTCCTGAGTAGCTGGGACTACAGGTGTGCACCACCACGCCCAGCTAATTTTTTTTGTATTTTTAGTAGAGATGAGGTTTCACCATGTTGGCCAGGATGGTCTCGATCTCTTGACCTCGTGATCCACCCACCTCAGCCTCCCAAAGTGCTGGGATTTCAGGCGTGAGCCACCGCACCTGGCCTGCTTTCTTAACTCAACAATTGCTGTGGTAGTTCTTCCATAGGGATATATAGATCTAACTCACACTTTTTATGCTGGCATAGTATTCCATAGTATTAATTACGGTAATCTAATTAACCTTTTCCAACTGATGGACAGATTGTCTTCAATTTTATTTTTTTATTTTTAGATATGATAGGGTTCTCTATGTTGCACAGACCGGACTTGAATTCCTGGACTCAAGGTATCCTTCTGCCTCAGCCTCTAGAGTAGCTGAGACTATAAGCATATGCCACTGCTCTCAGCTTTGTCTTCTAGTCTTCTATTTTTTTAATGTTGCGTGTTAACAGACTTTAAATTTTCTTTTCTTTTCTTTTCTTTTTTTTTTTTGGTGACGGAGTCTCGCTCTGTCACCCAGGCTGGAGTGCAATGGCGTGATCTAGGCTCACTACAACCTCCGCCTCCCAGGTTCAAGCAGTTCTCTGCCTCAGCCTCCCAAGTAGCTGGGATTACAGGCACCCACCACCACGCCCAGCTAATTTTTGTATTTTTAGTAAAGACAGGGTTTCACCATGTTGGCCAGGCTGGTCTTGAACTCCTGACCTCGTGATCCACTTACCTCGGCCTCCCAAAAGTCTGGGATTACTGGCATGAGCCACCGAGTCCAGCCTAAATTTTTCTTTGGAAACAGAGTCTTGCTCTGTCACCCAGGCTGGAGTACAGTGGTGCGATCTTGGCTCACTGTAACCTCCATCTCCCAGATTCAAGCGACTATTCTGCCTCAGCCCCCTGTGTAGCTGGGATTACAGGCATGTACCACCATGCCCAGCTAATTTTTGTATTTTTCTAAGTAGAGATGGGGTTTCACCATGTTGTCCAGGCTGGTCTGGAACTCCTGACCTCAAGTGATCCACCCGCCTCAGCCTCCCAAAGTGCTGAGATTACAGGCATGAGCCACAGTGCCTGGACTTAAATTCTCTTTTTTTTTTTTTCTTTTGAGACAGTTTTGCTCTTGTCACCCAGGGCAGAGTGCCATGGCGCAATCTTGGCTCACTGCAACCTCCTTCAATCGCTTGAAGATGGCTTCAAGCAATTCTCCTGCCTCAACCTCCCGAGTAGCTGGGATTACAGCTGCCCGCCACCACGGCCGTCTAACCATCTAATTTTTGTATTTTATTTTTATTTTATTTATTTATTTATTTTGAGACAGAGTCTCGCTCTATCACCCAGGCTGGAGTGCAGTGGCGGGATCTCGGCTCACTGCAAGCTCTGCCTCCCGGGTTCATGCCATTCTCCTGCCTCAGCCTCCTGAGTAGCTGGGATTACAGGTGCCCGCCACCACGCTTCGCTAATTTTTTTTGTATTTTTAGTAGAGACAGGGTTTCACCATGTTAGCCTGGATGGTCTTGATCTCCTGACCTCGTGATCCGCCCTCCTCGGCCCATCAAAGTGCTGGGATTACAGGCATGAGCCACTGAGTCCGGCCTAAATTTTCTTTTTTTTGTTTTTTAAACAGAGTCTTCCTCTGTCGTCCAGGCTGGAGTACAGTGGTGCGATCTCGGCTCACTGTAACCTCCACCTACCAGGTTGAAGTGATTCCTTTGCCTCAGCCTCCGTGTAGCTGGGATTACAGGCACGTGCCACCACGCCCAACTAATTTTTGTATTTTTAGTAGAGATGGCATTTCACCATCTTGGCCAGGCTGGTCTTGAATTCCTAACCTTGTGATCACCTGCCTTGGCCTCCCAAATGCTGGGATTACAGGCATGAGCCACTGTGCCTGGCTGCCTGGCTAATTTTTGCATTTTTAGTAGAGACAGGGTTTCACCATATTGGCCAGGCTGGTCTCCAACTCCTGACCTCATGAACCACCCACCTTGGCCTCCCAAAGTGGTGGGATTACTGGTGTGAGCTACCGAGCCTGGCCCAAATTTTCTTTTGTTTGAAATACAGTCTTGCTCTGTCACCCAGGCTGGAGTACAGTGGTGAGATCTCAGCTCACTGTAACCTCCACCTCCCAGGTTCACGTGATTATTCTCCCTCAGCCCCCTGTGTAGCTGAGATTACAGGCATGCACCTCCACTCCCAGCTAACTTTTGTATTTTTTAAAGTAGAGATGGGGTTTCACAGTCTGTCAGACTGGTCTGGAACTCCTGACCTCAAGTGATCCACCTGCTTTAGCCTCCCAAAGTGCTGGGATTACAGGCGTGAGCCACCGTGCCCGGCCTTAAATCAATCCCTCCCTCCCTCCCTCCCTCCCTTCCTTCCTTCCTTCCTTCCTTCCTCTCTGTCTCTCTCTCTCTGTCTTTCTCTCTTTCTTGGCTTGATCTTGGCTCACTGACGTGAACCACTGTGCCCCACTAAATTTTATTTTTTTCTTCATATAGGAGTAACATATGTTCACTGTAAAACATTTGACATTTCAGAAATGTATGGCTTAGAAAGCAAAAGTCCTTCATAATCTCCCCTCAGATTACCACTAAATACAGATGTTATTCTATGCATATGCCACATAGATCATCTATATTATATAGTCTCTACACACTATTGGAAACACTACATATCAGGTTATACTATACGTCTTATTCGCTGCTGAAGCCATTAGATTTTGAATTCGGTGTCCTTGTCTCCCTAGTGTGAAAAAGCTGGTCCCTTTTAGGTTACAGGCTGTGAGAACTGCCAGGTCCTCAAAAATAGGGAGGTTATTCAGCTGTCTACACTACCCTGCCACCCATTCTGCCTCACTGTCCTTAAACTCTCCTTCTATTTCTCCAGGACAACCCTCCTGGCCTTGTAATCTCTAAGAGTCCCACACTCCTCTGAAACTCCAAGTACTTTTCTTTCTTTGTTTTCTGTTTTTTCCCTCCCCTCCCCTCCCCCTTCAAATAATGTCCCCCAAAAATGACAGATTTTGTAGATAACTCATATATGCACGGCCTCTCATTCAAGTGTTCCTCGTTTTCCCACCTCCTCTCCAAGATATAGAGGAAGGTTGGGGGACTGTCTGTGGATTGAACCGCCAGACTGTTTGTTTTTCAGACAGAAAGCCCCCAAGATTGCCACATGGAGTGTGGGCTGAGCCTGCAGGAAACGATCCATCCTCTGCTGATGTACTGTCATCCCAGCCACAAGATCACAGGAAAAGGAGTGATTGAAGCCTCTGGGAACCCGAAACCCCAGCTTCACAAGGACTGAGCTTGTAGGTTTCCCTCATGGGCAAAAGGTTGGCTAGGACCAGTCTTTTATAATCCCTCTTTTCTCAGAAAAATCATCATCATCATCATCATGGCCATAATCAATATTTATTGAGCATTTCCTTCACACCCCGAACTTTATACACACCACTTGTTATTTAACCTCACAATCTATGAACATACTAACATTATCTCCATTTTACTAATGAGAAAAATCAGGTTTCAAGAAGTCAAGTAACTTGTCCAAACTTCACAGTATGGCCTAATAAATAGCAGAGTAGAGCTTGACCCACTGACTTCAAAGTCCTGGTTCTTTTTTTTTTTAGATGGCGTCTCGCTCTGTTACTCAGGCTGGAGTGCAGTGGTGCGATTTGGCTCACTGCAACCTCCGTCTCCCGGGTTCAAGTGATTCTTCTGCCTCAGCCTCCCGAGTAGCTGGGATTACAGGCGCGCACCACCATGCCTGGCTAATTTTTTGTATTTTTAGTAGAGGCGGGGTTTTGCCCTGTTGGTCAGGCTGGTCTCGAACTCCCAACATCATGATCCGCCCACCTCTGCCTCCGAAAGTGCCGGGTTACAGGCATCAGCCACCATGCCCGACTTTAAAAGCCCTGGTTCTAAACCACTATATCATTGTACTACACTGGTCTCAGCACCACTGAAGTCAGTATGGGAAAAAGCACAAGTGTGCACACCATCTCCTTCTCCTTTTAGAATATTTCACCGGGTGGGGGGCGGGGGCAGCGGGCGTAGTGGCTCACACCTGTAATCCCAGCACTTTGGGAGGCCGAGGCTGGTGGATTGCCTGAGGTCAGGAGTTTGAGACCAGCCTGGCTAACACAGTGAAATACAAAAAATTAGCTGGGTGTGGTGGTGGGTGCCTGTAATCCCAGCTACTCGGGAGACTAAGGCAGGAGAATTGCTTGAACCCGGGAAGCAGAGGTTGCAGTGAGCCAAGATCGTGCCATTGCACTCCAGCCTGGGCAACAAGAGCGAAACTCCATCTCAAAAAAAAGAAAAAGAAAAAGAAAAAAAAGAATATTTCGCCAGGGGAACTCCACACTTGCACAATATCTTATCCAAGGACAGAAGAGGGACAATATTTCTCCTTCCTACTGAATTTTGAACCCCTTTGCACTGAGTGTAGACTGTAGTCCTGTGGCATACCATAGAGTGTGTGTGTGTGTGTGTGTGTGTTTTAAGGGAGCTACTGTCTTACCCAAAACCTGTGACTATAAAGTGTTTTTTCCTGAATTGCTTATTATTCAGCCAGTCATTCATGAATTCATTCAACAAGTGTCTCTGAGATGCCAGGCACTGGGGATTAAAAGAGGAACAATAGAGACAAGATCTCTGCCCTCCAGAAACTGACAGTCTATTGAATGAGATAGTTGTCCAACAATTACAATCGAGTGTGACCAATCTCTGGTGACAGGACTCTAAGCTAGAGGCATCTGCCTAATCTGGGGTGACTGGTTAGGGAAAACTTCCAAAAAGAGGTGACTTTTAGGCTATAAAACCAGACTGCTAACAAACATAAGAAAGTGTTACAGGAAGTAAGTGGCAAAGCTAGTGTCATTTTTTTACTTAGCAGCTTCAGTGAAGTGGGGCATGGATATGGCGCCAAATCCCAACAATAGAATAAATGCTGGTAAGCAGAACACATCCCAAATCTAATTACATTAATGAGAGAGAACAACAGTACAAAAGGAATGTAAAGTCAAGTATAATTCCTTGGACAAACCACTGTTCCCACTTTTGGCCATGAAAAAATGAGTTACTACAAACTCACAAAGCTTACCTTTCCAAATAAATAGATTAGCCTCTAATAGATAACCTCTAATAGCTAACTTCTTCTTTTTTTTTTTTTTTTTTTAAGACGGAGTCTCACTCTGTTGCCCAGGCTGGAGTGCAGTGGCATGATCTCGGCTCACTGCAGCCTCCCCCTCCTGGGTTCAAGCAATTCTCCTGCCTCAGCCTCCTGCGCAGCTGGGATTACAGGCATTCGCCACCACACCTGGCTAATTTGTTTTGTTTTTTTTTTTTTTTGTATTTTTAGTAGAGATGGAGTTTTGCCATGTTGGCCAGGCTGGTCTCGAACTCCTCAGGTGATCCGCCTGCCTCAGCCTCCCAAAGTGCTGGGATTACAGGCATGAACCACTGCGCCCAGCCTCTAATAGCTAACTTCTTTTTTTGTATTTCTTTTTTTTTGAGATGGAGTTTTGCTCTTGTTGCCCAGGCTAGAGTGCAATGGTGAGATATTGGCACACCGCAAACCTCTGCCTCCCGGGTTCAAGCGATTCTCCTGCCTCAGCCTCCCAAGTAGCTGTGATTACAGGCATATGCCAACACACCCGGCTAATTTTTTTTTTTTTTTTTTTTTGAGACGGAGTTTCGCTCTTGTTGCCCAGGCTGAAGTGCAAGGCACTAT
>NW_012105742.1:694584-700434 GCF_000951045.1 Mandrillus leucophaeus | reverse complement strand
CCAGGATGGTCTCGATCTCCTGACCTCGTGATCCGCCCGCCTCGGCCTCCCAAAGTGCTGGGATTACAGGCGTGAGCCACCGCGCCCGGCCTAATAGCTAACTTCTAATAGTGGTATCATCTTACAGAGTCTAGAATGTTTTGGGACAATCTTACATTTTAAAACTATACCTTAGGAAATATCAGAAAAAGGGATCATACTGATGCAGCTAGGAAATCAATAACAGGTTATTCAATACTCCTTCATCAGCCATTCTCATAAAACACAATGAGCTCTCCTATAGGGTTGCTGAGATCCAGAAATAGGGAGTTCCCAAACTGCTTGGGCTGTACTCTCTATTCAGTAGTACTTTTCACCACAGCAGGCATCTGCCTATTTATATTAATGAGACTGTCTTCCTTATCATTTAATCTCCAGCTGTATGACAGCTGTCAGCTGTGGGAACACCTTTGCCAAGGGAAAGCCTCTAAATACTAAAATGTTTGCAGCACTAGGTTAACAACCAAGAGGGGAGATCAAACTCCAGGAACATAGTGTGTTTGCAATTTCAGTAAGATAACAGAAGGTAAACCAGGGCCTATATGATCCACGTGGGGTGAGTGGGAAGATAAAGGACCCCAAGGCGAAATCAATTATGTAAGATCTGAAAATTCTTCACACTCTTTAAAAATTTATAATATTGTTTCTATACATATATCCAATTTACATATAATAAATCTTTAATGTTTGGTTCCATGAGTTTTTTACTTATTTAAATTTTTTGATATGGAGTCTTCCTCTGTCATCCAGGCTGGGGTGCAGTGGTGTGATCTCGGCTCACTGCAACCTCTGCCTCCTGGGTTCAAGCGATTCTCGTGCCTCAGCCTCCTGAGTAGCTGGGATTACAGGCGTCCGCCACCACACCTGGCTAATTTTTGTATTTTCAGTAGAGACGGGGTTTCACCATGTTGGCCAGGCTCGTCTTGAACTTCTGACCTCAGGTGATCTGCCCACCTCAGCCTCTCAGAGTGCTAGGATTATAGGCATGAGTCACCGCGCCCCGCCAAGGTTCCGTGAATTTTGACAATTGTATAAACTTGTGTAACTTCCAACCAAAACAATAGACAGAACATTTCCATTACCCTAAAAAATTTCCTTGATTGCCTTTTTTTTTTTTTTTTTAAAGGCTCATGCAGGCTGAGTAATACTGAGAATGGGGTCTCATTATGTTGCTTAGGCTGGCTTCAAACTCCTGGGCTCAGGTGATCCTCCCACCTCAGCCTCCTGAGTGGCTGGGACTACAGGCGCCCGCCACCACACCCGGCTAATTTTTTGTATTTTTAGTAGAGACGGAGTTTCACCGTGTTAGCCAGGATGGTCTCGATCTCCCGACCTCGTGGTCAGCCCGCCTCGGCCTCCTAAAGTGTTGGGATTACAGGCATGAGCCACCGCGCCCGGCCAAAAATTAGTTTTGTGTTTTTGAACTTCATATAAATGGAATCATACAGCCCATATTGTGTTTTTCTTTTCCTTATCATTTTGAGATTCACCCACGTTGTTGAGTGCATCAATAGTTTGACCTGTTGTTGTTGGTGTTGAGCAGTGTTCCATTGTTTGAATGTGTCATAATGTGTTACTCCATCCTCCTGTGGATGGATATTTGGGCTGTCTCCAGTTTTGTACTATATTCAAAAAAGGCTGCTATAAATATTTGTGTACAAGTCTTTTTGGGGACATATATTTTCATTTTTCTTGCTTACCAAAGAGTAGAACTGCTGCGTCATATGGTAGATGCATGTTTAATTTAATAAGAAATCACCAGTTTTCCTAACTGATTATACCATTTTACACCCCCACTTGCAATGTATGAGTTCCAATTGCTGTACATCCTTGTCACCACTTACTTCCATCAATGTTTTTAATTTTAACCATTCTAGTGGGTATGAAATGGTATCTCATCGTGATTTTTTTTTTTTTTTTAAGGCTAGTCAGGTGAATCAGTGGGAATGGAGAAGGGACAAAGAAATCTGTAACTGGTTGTGATCAATTAGTTGTAAACACCACGTCATTCATACTAGCCTGTCATTGTGACTTTAACTTGCATTTTCTTTTCTTTTTTTTTTTTTTGAGACAGGGTCTCACTCTGTCACCCAGGCTGGAGTGCAGTGGCACAATCTCGGCCAACTGCAACTTCTGCCTCCCGGGTTCAAGCGATTCTCCTGCCTCAGCCCCTGAAGCAGCTGGGACTACAGGCACATGCTACCACACCTGGCTAATTTTGTATTTTTTGTAGAGGCTGTGTTTCACTGCCCAGGCTGGTCTTGAACTCCTGAGGTCAAGTGATCCACCCACCTCGGCCTCCCAAAGTGCTGGATTACAGGTGTGAGCCACTGTGCCCACCCAACTTTTATTTCTGTTTTGAGACTGAGTTTCGCTCTTGTTGGCCAGGCTGGAGTGCCGTGGTGCAATCTCGGCTCACTGCAACCTCTGTCTCCCAGGTTCAAGTGATTTTCCTGCCTCAGCCTCCCAAGTAGCTGGAATTAAAGGCATGCACCACCACGCCTGGCTAATTTTGTATTTTTTTTTAGTAGACACAGGTTTCACCATGTTGGCCAGGCTGGTCTTGGACTCCTAACCTCAGGTGATTCACCAGCTTCAGCTTCCCAAAGTGTTGAACCTTGATATGAAAATTTGGTGAAGATATTACAAAAAAAGAAAATTATAAATCAATATCCCAGCTGGGTGCAGTGGCTCACACCTGCAATCCCAGCAATTTGGGAGGCTGAGGTGGGCAGATCACCTGCGGTCTGGAGTTCGAGACCAGCCTGGCCTACATGGTGAAACCCTGTCTCTACTAAAAAATACAAAAATTAGCCAAGCGTTGTGGTGCACACCTGTATCCCAGCTACTTGGGAGGCTGAGGCAGGAGAATCGCTTGAACCCGGAGGTGGACATTGCAGTGAGGTGGAGATTGCACCACTGTACTCCAGGCTGGGCAACAGAGTGAAAGTCTGTCTTAATAAATAAACAAACAAATAAATAAATAAACCAATATCCCTCATGAACACAGATGCAAAAATGTGCATATCTGTTGATGCTGCAGTTTCATTTCTAGGAGTTTATCCTAAAGCACTGTTAGAGGTGTTTAAAGATGAAGAGTTTGTTTATCAAGAAGAGTCATATGGATTTTTAAAGAAAAGGATCCTGTTTCTACAAAAAAATACATAAAAATTAGCCAGGCATGGTGGCTCCAGCTTATAGTTCCAGCTACTCAGCAGGCTGAGGTGGGAAGATCACTTGAGCCAGGAGGTGGAGGCTGATGTGTACCACTGCACTCCAGCCTGAGGGAGAGACAGGGACCCCATCTTAAGAAAAGAAAAAAGAAAAAAGACGAACTATAGGATATCTAGGATATTTACCACAGCATTATTTTAATAGTAAAAATGGGAAACAAATGTTCCCCAAAATGTGACCAGTTAAATAAATATAGTACATTTATATGCTAGAATATGCAGCTATTAAAATAAGGTAGAAATATTTGAAACAGGAAAATTAACAATATATTGTTTATTTTCAAGGTAGATTACCAAACAGTATTATGCAATGATCCCACATTTTTCAAAGAAAAATATGTATTGATAATTATATGTAAGGGAAAAAAAGACTAGAAGGACATTAACCAAATGTCAAAAGTGGTAAATTATTGGATGACGAGAGCGTGGGTGACTTTTATTTCCGTCCTTTACTTATAGGTATGTCTAGGTATGTCTTGCAACAAATGTATATTGCTTTTTTTTTTTTTAAAGAGAGGATCTTGCTCTGTCACCACAGCTGAGGCGCAGTGGTGCCATTACAGCTCACTGCAGTTTTGACCACCCAGGCTCAAGCTATCCTCCCCACCTCAGCCTCCCAAGTAGCTGGGACCACAGGTGCATGCTGCCATGCCTGGCTAATTTTTACAATCTTCTGTAGAGATGAGGTCCCACTAGGTTGCCCAGGCTGGTCTGGAACTCCTGAGTTCAAGTGATCTTCCCACCTCAGCCTCCCAAAGTGCTGAGATTACAGGTGTGTCCAGCAGCTTTTCTAATATAAAAGTTATTACTGAGAATAAAAAAAAAAAAATCTGTCCAGTGGAGATGTCTGTACCCCTCCCATCACATTTCTTAGGAAGAAAATATCTGGAGCTGTGAGATGTTCCACTTTACCCTCAACCTCAACCATACCCACCCTGAACCACTGGATACAATTTTCTCTCACTGGGTGCACAGTGGTTCTGTCCTAATGGTCCAACCTTCTCAGTAGGTGAGGCAGTCTGAGCTTTGCCACTCACCTGCTGTGTGGCTTTTGGCAAGATCCTTCCCTTAGTTGGGCTCCAGTTTTTTCTTCTCTATAAATTCAGGAGTTAGAATCAATGATCTGCAAGGTCCTTTCTGGACGTAGCGGAAAGGAGACATTTAGAATCAAAAAACGCCAGGGGTAGATTTCAGAATGTGCGCATTACCTCCCAGCAAAATATTCCTTACTATTTCCTGTGTAAGGCCTCCAGCAAGATAATAAGCACCCTCCAGCCCTGGCTTGCTCCGTATCTTACACTAGTCATGGTGTAGGACTGGGCACAGGGTAGGTGCTCACTGATTTAGCTTTTTGTCTCCATCTCCTAAAAAACAATTCCACATATTCTAGGTTTGATTATCAGTGGACCCTCCTGATGGGTATCTGGAGCAGGAGGTTGGTTTTTTTTTTGGAGATGGAGTTTTGCTCTTGTCACCCAGGCTGGAGTGCAATAGCACGCTCTCGGCTCACTGTAACCTCTGCCTCCTGGGTTCAACCGATTCTCCTGCCTCAGCCTCCCTAGTAGCTGGGTTTACAGGCACCCACCACCACGCTCAGCTAATTTTTTTTTGAGACGGATTCTTGCTGTTGCCTAAGCTGGAGTGAACTGGCGTGAACTCGGCTCACCGCAACCTCCGCCTCCCGGGTTCAAGCAATTCTCCTGCCTCAGCCTCCCCAGTAGCTGGGACTACAGGAACCTCTCACCATGCCCCGCTAATTTTTGTATTTTTAGTAAATAAGGGGTTTCACTATGTTGGCCAGGTTGGTCTCGAATTCCTGACCTCGTGATCCGCCTGCCTTGGCCTCCCAAAGTGCTGGGATTACAGGCGTGAGCCACTATGCCCGGCTTAATTTTTGTATTTTTAGTAGAGATGGGGTTTCACCATGTTGGCCAGGCTGGTCTCGAACTCCTGACCTTAAATGATGAGCCAGCTTTAGCCTCCTAGCATGCTGAGATTACAAGCGTGAGCCACCACGCCCAGCCGGTTGGTTTTAACTATTTGGGGCACACACTGTGATTTTTTTTCTGACGCAGCTGGTACAGCGCTTGCCTGTAACAATTTGCAATTCACTAAGCTGAGCAAGGTCTGGGCACCTCCAAGGCAGACATGCCAGTGGCTGAAGAGAACACAACATTCAAATCCTCTCCATCCGGGGCCTTGGTCCGGAAGGCCAATCTCATGGCAAGTCGAACGGCTTTGAGACATCTCCCTCGTGGCGGGTGCCCGAGCTGCAGCCGCGCGGCCTCTGGAAAGAGATCTGCTAAGTACCAGGACTTCAGAAGAGCTGTGTGACTTTGGTCAAGTCCCTTCCTCCTTCAGGAACGTTGCAGTGGGCCTAAGTGCCTCCTCCCGGAACTGGTACGGGGACGGTCGTGCGATTTTGACAACATTCGCCTTTTAATGTTTATTGATCTTTTATGACACGCGCGTCGGTTCCCATCCGCAAGGAAGTCAACGGTAGCGGCGCGGGAGCCTGCAGAACTCGCGCTCTGGCTCTCGCGGGATCTCCGCCCAGGACCTCGCAGCATCACCCCCT
>NW_012105742.1:672992-693869 GCF_000951045.1 Mandrillus leucophaeus | reverse complement strand
CGCTGGGCGGCCTCCATACCCCACTCCCAGTGATGGCGCCCGCGGAGGCCCCGGCGCGCAGCCCGCGCTTAGGCCGGAGGTGCTCTGGCGGTCTTAGCGTTCCTCCCTGTCTGCCCTTTCAGGCCCGCATGGTGTGGGCTCTTAGGGCTTCTCTCCAGTCTGGAACTGCCGCTGCACTTGAGGGCCATTGTCCGGCCAGGATGGCGGGGTTGGGGCCGTGGGGGGCGCTGGGGCGTTGGGCGGCCCCTTCGACAGAGGTCGAAAGGGCTGCTCGCCCCATTTCTGTTCCCTCCTCCCACACCTGCCCTAGCTCCCTCCACAAAACCGCCTGAGCTCGGGCTGACGGAGGAAGTCGTTTTGCCCGATCCACAAGTATCTCTTGAGTTCACTTACCTCTTGGGTGGCAGCACACATCGGTCCACCCTGCTTGTCCAGAAACTGTTAAGAGTTGGAAGTTCAGAAGAAAAAAAAAAGGTGACTTATGAGGGAGGAGGGAAGTAGAGGGAGAATCATTTTATTCTTTGAGGTTGCTATATGTAGTTAGAAACTAACACTTCCGTTTTGCAGGATTGGATTTAATAGAAAAGCTGTACATTGGCAAAGGTAGAGGTAGAAACCTGAACATTGAAAAAACCACCAGAGAAATTACACAAAAGTTCCTTTCACAGTCTCTTCGCAAAATGGGCTTGACGCTATTAAGTGATACGTTTACGGAGACTGTTAACTGGGAAGGGATTTTACTAGATTTTGTATTAAAAAGGATTTCTTTGCTCTTTAAAGTGAAGGATTATTTAGTTATCGATAAGGAGGTTTTCCTAATAATACATCTAGAGTATAAGATTGGCTTAAAATTTAGTTTTTTTCCCTTTCTGACGTTGTAACCTGTTAGTGCCACTTTCATGTTTTTTTCCTTAGAAGTAGGGAGGCACCACTATTAATTTCTGTTCGGTGTTTCACCTGGCTACTCAGATTGGCTACATTAAACCGGTAGCTACTTTTTTCTTCAGTACATCTTTTTCCTTTTTGTGGAGAATGGGATCTTGCCATGTTGTCCAGGCTGGTGTCGAACTCCTGGGCTCAAGCTAGCCTTCCACCTCTGCCTCCTTTAAGTGTTGGGATTACAGGCATCAATCAGCCACTGCACACGGCCTATACCTGTAGCTACTTAGTGAGAAGTAGGTACTGGGGTTATCCATTCTGGATGATGGGATGGGTGTGCAAGAGGAAGAGAACCAGTTTTCACCTTGTCTTAAACTAAGAATACAGATTGATGATTTAAATACCTCAGCTCAGCGGTTGGTCATAATTTCATTTTTGCTCAGACTTAGCGTGGAATCAGTCCCATTGGTTACTATAATTAGGTTAGCTCCTTAACTTCTTTTGACTTCGATTTCTAACAAATGAAGAAGGGCAGATTTTAGACAATAAATCTTGTACTAAAATGAAATGGTATTTGTTAAATACCATAAAGAAGCTTGAACCTTAAGCAAAGATGTCTTAACCATTTAAGGGTCAGGAGCACACAGGAATAGTCATCCAAATAAAATGTATACATACGTATTTTTAAGGCATTTAGGAATTGCTAGGTCCTTATAGAATCTAATTGGGAAGTTATCAAATACTTGTAGAAGATTGTGCTCTTATTTTAAAACCTGAGGAAGAGCAAGTGGGTATAATGTGTGATAATTTACAGATAAAGAAATGTAGACTTTAATCTCTACATTGATTTATGTGTGTAATGGACTTATTCAGAGAGGGAAATATCTCTTCGACATAAAACATACATTTTAATTAATAATACTTGCCCTGGTAATATGGTTTCTTATGAGTTGCTACATATTTTCTAGAATAGATTTTCCCTAAAATATGCCTTTGTAAGATTTTTTAATAACATCAAGTTTAGAAATAATTTGAACTTTTTTTGGGGACAGAGTTTCACTCTTGTTGCCCAGGCTGGAATGCAATGGCACGATCTTGGCTCACCGCAACCTCCACCTCCTGGGTTCAAGTGATACTTCTGCCTCAGCCTCCTAAGTAGCTGGGATTACAGGCACGCACCACCATACCCATCTAATTTTTGTATTTTTAGTAGAAACGGGGTTTCACCGTGTTGGCCAGGCTGGTCTCCAGCTCCTGACCTGCGGTGATCCACCTGCCTCAGCCTCCCAAAGTGTTGGGATTACAGGCGTGAGCTGTCTTGCCTGGCCTAAACCTTTTTTTTTTTTGAAACAGAGTCTCCCTCTGTTGCCCAGGCTGGAGTACAGTGGTGCTATCCTGACTCACTGCAACTTCTGCTTCCCGGGTTCAAGAGATTCTCCTGCCTCAGCCTCCGGAGTAGCTGGGATTACAGGCACCCTGCCGCCATGCCCAGCTAATTTTTGTATTTTTAGTAGAGACGGGATTTCACCATGTTGGCCAGACTGGTCTTGAACTCCTGACCTCAAGTGATTACTCCTGACCTCAAGTGATCTGCCCACTTTGGCCTCTCAAAGTGCGGGGATTACAGGTGTGAGTCACCTCATCTGGCCCGGCCTGAACTTTTAAAATTCAATATTAGCCATTTTCCCCTGGTTTATACCCCTAGAGCTCTTCACAAAGTATGGCTTGACTTCTCTGAGACTGCTGATGATAAGAAAAATGAAATTTATTTTGATATACCAGTCAAAAAGATTGTGAAAACAAAATGGAGATGAATTTTTTTTTCCAAACTCTTTGTACCACAATGTTAAGTTGAATAGCAAACTTACTAGGCATGGACAAGGTCAGTTCTATCTTATCTTCAGTCCTAGTAATGTGTCTGCAGTGGAATCCCCATTGCTTGGCTTCAATAATTGATCTTGATCTTGAACCTTCCCAATTATTCCCTGAAAAAAAATAATTCTACTTAAATACCTTCTTGACTTATATGTCATGAGTTGCTGCATCTGGGTTCTAATGAAATTTTTCTAAGAAAAACTACATTTGACATGTGACATCTTCAGGAATTCAATATCTTGTTTCTTCGACAGAGGGACACTATTCATGTCTGTGAATTTGGCAGTCTTTGAAATGCCATGTCTTTTTTGGAAAAAGCTTCTGATGGACTTTATTTTGATATACATCTTAAGGTCCCCTGACCTATGCTATAAAAGAGCATAGCAAAGAGGGTCATTATGAACATTGTGTGTAGTTCTGGGCAGGGATTGGGATCCTTTGGGATTGTTGGTATCTACACCACATGGCCCCACCCTGCTATGTTTTGAGGTTTTCTGCTGACTTTTTAGGTCTTCAGCTTTGATTTTGATGCTTTGAGTGCCTGCCTCTAGCAGCACCACCCCCAGCCCTTTTCCAGTTGGCTGCATCTCATCTGTTGTGGGCTAAGAAACCAGATCACAGAGCTTATTAAAATTGTGTCTAAATTAAGATCCAGTAGGCTCTTGACTGAAGAGGGCTTCATGTGCTCCGTGAACTGTGTGGTTTCCTTGGCTGATCAGAGACCTTTTTGACTTGCTTCCTGTTTTTCTTCTTTACTTTTGCTATACAGATGTAGGAGGCTTTTTGGTGCTCTTAGAGTGCTGTAATGTTGAAGTATTTGGTTAGTTTCTCTATTCTTGGGAAGAGTAAAAGGCTAAATATCTTGATTCTTTGAGGAGTTGGAAGACTGACCAGAGTTGGATACTAAAAGCTTTTCTTAACAGTAATAGTGCGTTGTACATTTTAATGGTGTCCTACTAGTAGCAGGTAACGTTTAGTATACATAGCTTTCAAACAAAGTAATGCCAGGATTGTCACTTGATCTATTTCTGTGATAGAGATTTTTTTTTTCTTTTTTTTTTGAGACAGAGTCTCACTCAGGCTGGAGTGCAGTGGCATGATCTCGGCTCACTATGAACTCTGGCTCCCAGGGTCAAGCAATTCTCTTGCCTCAGCCTCCCAAGTAGCTGGGATTACAGGCAGCCGCCACCATGCTCAGTTAATTTTGTATTTTTGGTAGAGACAGGGTTTCACCATGTTGGCCAGGCTGGTCGAACTCCTGACCTCAGGAGATCCGCCCATCTCGGCCTCCCAAAGTGTTGGGATTACAGGTGTAAGCCGCTGCACCCAGCCTATGGCTAGCTTCTTTTAAGGCATCTCAAGACAAGGTTCTCAATGAAATAAAGATATCAGGTCAGGCACGGCGGGCCATGCCTGTAATCCCAGCACTTTGGGAGGCCCAAGTGGGCAGATTGCTTGAGCTCAGGAGTTCGAGACCAGTCTGAGCAACATGACAAAACGTGATCTTTACAAAAAATACAAAAAATTAGCTGAATATGGTAGTGGGTGACTGTAGTCCCAGCTAGGTGGGAGGCTGAGGTGGGAGGATCTCTGGAACCTGGGAGGTAGAGGCTGCAGTGAACCGTGATCAAGCCGCTACGCTGCAGCCTATGCAACAGAGTGAGACCCTGTGTCCAAAAAAAAAAAAAAAGATTTCAAACGCTGATGTCTATAAAAGCCAGGCAGGTACCAAAGTGAGCAGAGATAATTTGAGGGAGCTAGAAAATGCATGTGCTATCAGATGAGGGCAACTGCTAACCAGCTCCCTGCAAATGTTGCCATTGCCAAAATCTTTGGGCCCAGTGTTGCCATATCGTTCACTAAAAAACAAAAACAAACAAACAAAAAAAACAGAGAGAGAAGCCACAAATCCAGATTTTTTTGCCAACCAATTCAAATTAAAAAAAAAAAATACACGTTTTGGTCGACATCAGTTTAGTATGTGGATTAAAGTAACAAGGGATTGGGGTTCATTAAGTAATCAGGAGTGTAAAAAGATTAAGTCATTTAAACAATACTTCCTGTATTTTTAAAAGTTTGAAAGTATTACTTTATGTAAGATTAAGTTTGTTTTTTAGACAGTCTTTGCTTTGTCACCCAGGCTGGAGTGCAGTGGTATGATCTCGGCCCACTGCAACCTCTGCCTCCCAGGTTCAAGCAATTCTGCCTCAGCCTCCTGAGCAGCTGGGACTACAGGCTTGCGCCACCATACCCAACTAATTTTTGTATTTTTAGTGGAGATGGGGTTTCCCCATATTGGCCAGGCTGGTCGCGAACTCTTGACCTCGTGATCCACCCACCTCGGCCTCCCAAAGTGCTGGGAATACAAGCATGAGACACTGCGCCCGGCCTTACGTAGTTTTTAAATACAATTCTAATTAACTTGCCTTTTTTTTTTTTTAAAATGAGAGGGAGTCTGGCTCTGTCGCCCAGGCTGGAGTGCAGTGGCGCGATCTTGGCTCACTGCAAGCTCCGCCTCCTGGGTTCTCACAGTTCTCCTGACTCAGCCTCCAGAGTAGCTGGGACTACAGGCGCCTGCCCTCACGCCCGGCTAATTCTTCTATTTTTAGTAGAGACGGGGTTTCACCGTGTTAGCCAGGATAATCTCCATCTCCTGACCTTGTGATCCGCCCGCTTCGGCCTCACAGAGTGCTGGGATTACAGGGGTGAGCCACTGCGCCCAGCCAATTTGCTAATTTTTGTATAGTTTTGTGTGAGGTCTTGGGAAAACCAGTTTTGTAAATACATTGATCCCGTAGAAGTTTATGTATTAATCTTCCATTATGATCTGTTTCATGTTTTGAGTTTTTCTGTAGACTGACAATACACTTTAAAAATGTCTGAGATTGGGAAGTTACCAAAGCATGATTTTTTTTTTTTTTTTGAGACAGAGTCTGGCTCTGTCGCCCAGGCTGGAGTGCAGTGGCGCGATCTCTATTCACTGCAAGCTTGGCTTCCCGGATTCACGCCATTCTCCTTCCTCAGCCTCCGGAGTAGCTGGGACTACAGGCACCCGCCACCACGCCTGGCTAATTTCTTTTTGTATTTTTAGTAGAGACGTGGTTTCACAATGTTAGCCAGGATGGTCTCCATCTCCTGACCTCGTGATCCACCCACCTCGGCCTCCCAAAGTGCTGGGATTACAGGCTTGAGCCACCTCGCCTGGCCACCAAAGCATGATCTTAAAGAAAGTAGTTGTAACGCTGAACAGTGCTGTATTTTAAAAAATTGCTTAGGCTGGGTGGGGTGGCTCACGCCTGTAATCCCAGTACTTTGGGAGGCCAAGGAGGGCTGACCATCTGAGGTCAGGAATTCGAGACCAGCCTGCCCAACATGGCGAAACCCCGTCTCTGCTAAAAATACAAAAGTTAGTCAGGTGTGGTGGCACTCACCTGTAATCCCAGCTACTCAGGAGACTGAGGCAGGAGAATCACTTGAACCTGGGAGGCAGAGGTTGCAGTGAGCCAAGATCTTGCCACTGCACTGCAGCCTGGGCAACAGAGCGAGACTCCATCTCGAAAAAAATAAGAAAGAAAATTGCTTAAAAATACCATAGGCCGGGCGCGGTGGCTCATGCATGTAATCCCAGCACTTTGGGAGGCTGAGGCGGGTGGATCACACGGTTAGGAGTTCAAGACTAGCCTGGTCAAGATAGTGAAACCCCGTCTCTACCAAAAATATAAAAATTAGCTGGGCATGGTGGTGAATGCCTGCGATCCCAGTTACTGGAAAGGCTGAGGCAGACAATTGCTTGAACCCAGGAGGTGGAGGTTGTGGTGAGCCGAGATAGCGCCGCTGCACTCCAGCCTGGGCAACAGAGCAAGACTTCGTCTCAAAAAAAAAGAGGAAAAAGGCCGGGCACGGTGGCTTATGCCTCTAATCCCAGCACTTTGGGAGGCGGAGGCAGGCAGATCACCTGAGGTCAGGAGTTCAAGACCAGCCTCAACGTGGAGAAACCCCATCTCTGCTAAAACTACAAAATTAGCTGGGCGTGGGGGTGCATGCCTGTAATCCCAGCTACTCGGGAGGCTGAGGCAGGAGAATTGCTTGAACGTGGGAGGCGGAGGTTGCCGTGAACCGAGATCACGCCATTGCACTCCAGACTGGGCAACAAGAGCGAAACTCTGTTTCAAAAAAAAGAAAAAATACTGTACTAGAGGTGTGGTACCATATATTAGATGAATATTAGAGGTAAGGACTGATGGAATTCCCATCAAAATGAAGAAATGAATTAACAGGTAGTAGTATTGGGAACTTTAATAAATAAATGTCTGAATATGGCTATTTAAATTAGTTTTATCTTGGATAGCAGACATACCTTCTTAATCCAAAAGGTGAGCTTCTTCACATAATTTCTAGGTAGTTTTTTTTTTCCCCCACTAAAAAAGTATTATTTCCTTTACAAAAGATCATTGAATTGAAGCACTTTCTTTGGCTCTACTAGGTTGTTATTTAAATATAATTCGAACAGCCGTCATTGAGGATAACTGTTAAATAAATCTAGGTTTTCTCTGAAGTCTCCCAGTGTATATTACTGTACTGATGACTGACAAGGAAGAGGTTTTGACAAGGTCCAATTCTGTATATTTCTGCTAAAATATCCTAGGCAGTTCCCAGGATAGGAATATCTGACTCATTCCTCATGCTAGCAAAAACTTTTGCAGCCTTATCCCGGAAATGCAGGAACACACTTGTTTTGTCTGTAGAAATAAAGTTTTGATGGTTAGATCTCCAGACAAACCTTCAAAATCATGTTAAACTATAACATAGGGAAATAAAGTAGTATTTCTATCTGCAGAGTCAAGTGAGATTTTGGGTAATAGAATCATAAAATGTTAGCACTGTAGCACATCTCAAGGCTGCTGTCTGGAAAGGCTGTGTGACCTACCAGATAAGACTAGGTCTGAATTGAGAACCTGGATTTCTTGACTGTGTCCAGTGTATTTTCTGGCAAGCCATGTGTTATCGTTACATAGCTATTAGGTATATAAATCCAGAGGATGCAGCCTTTTTTTCTTTTGTTCAAACAATTGGATATTTAAACTATGTCTTGGAACCTGAAGATCTTCCTCAACTTCCCTTTTTATGGTTGGCGAGGTTGCTCATAAGACCTCTTAAAACTGCAAATTTATTTAGGCTTAACACAGTGGCTCGTGCCTGTAATCCCGTCACTTTGGGAGGCCAGCGTGGGAGGATTGCTTGAACCCGGGAGTTCAAGGCCAGATTGGTTCATAATGGGAGACCCTGTCTCTACAAAAACAAAACAAAGCGAAACAAAATTAGCTGGGCATGGTGATGTGTGCCTGTAGTCCTGGCTACTCAAGAAGCTGAGACGGGAGGATCACTTGAGCCTGGGTGGAAGATCAAGGCTACAGTGAGCTGTGATCACACCCCTGCACTCCCGCCTGGGCAGCAGAGCCAGATTCTGTGTCAAAACAACAACAACAACAACAACAAAAACAAGTATTGCAAATTTGGTATTCTATTCTCGCCACCACCACCCCCGCCTTTTTTTTTTTTTTTTTCTCTGAAACGGAGTCTTTACCTCTGTTGCCCAGGTTGGAGTGCAGTTGTGCAATCTCGGCTCACTGCTACCTCCACTTCCCGGGTTCAAGAGATTCTCCTGCCTCAGCCTCCCAAGTAGCTGGGACCACAGGTGCATGCCACCACGCCTGACTAATTTTTGTTTTTTGTTTTTTTTGAGATGGAGTCTCCCTCTGTCGCCCAGGCTGGAATGCATTTGTGTGATCTCGGCTCACTGCAACCTCCACCTCCTGGGTTCAAGTGATTCTCCAACTTCAGCCTCCCGAGTAGCTGGGACTACAGGCGCATGCCACGATGCCTGGCTGAGGTTTTTTGTGTTTTTAGTAGAGACAGGGTGTCACCATGTTAGCCAGGATGGTCTCCATCTCCTGACCTCGTGATCTGCCCGCCTCGGCTGGTTTCGAACTCCTGACCTCAAGTGATCCACCTGCCTCAGCCTCCCATAGTGTTGGGATTACAGGCATGAGCCACTGCCCCCGGCTTTCTGCATATATCTTTCATCAAAGTCAAATGGATTTTTTTTTTAAGTGAAAGCGAGTTTATTAGGAAAGTAAAGGAATAAAGAATGTCTACTCCCTAGGCAGAGCAGCCTTAATATCTAAAAAGATTGAAAACCACTGTCTTTCTACCGTAAACATTATTTTAATCTCAGCAGATGAACAGAGTACCTGTTCTGCAGAGGAAAAAGAAATCTTGTGTGTGAGTTCAACAGATTGGCCGGGTGCCGTAGCTCATGCCTGTAATCCCAGCACTTTGGGAGACCGAGGGGTGGGTGGATTGTGTGGTCAGCAGTTCGAGACCAGCCTGGCCAACATGGTGAAGCCCCGTCTCTACTAAAAATATAAAAATTAGCCAGGCGCGGTGGCTGAGGCCGGAGAATTGCTTGAACCTGAGAGGTGGGGGGTTGCAGTGAGCGGAGGTCGCTCCACTGTACTCTAGCCTGGGCGACAGAGCAAGACTTCATCTCAAAAAAAAAAAAAAACATTTCAGCTATCCTCTTTAGAGTACTCACTGTGCATCAGGAATTACTTGATCTTTTCAACAATCTTTTAATAATTCTGTTCTCCCCAGGATAGATAAGGAAACTGTGGGAGAAATAAATTTGCCTAAGACTATATGGTTATAGTAGGAAGAACTAGGATTCAGATACAGGTGATCTTGACTGTAGAGTTATTGTCTCACTAGGTTTACTTGTTTTAGTCATTGCCCTTCTCCCCTCTAATCTCTAGAGAAGCGTTACTTTTCCCTTTGCCAAAGTTAACTTTTGCTTTCCATCCTTTTCTTTCTCTCTTTCCCTCTTTCCTTCCTTCCCTCCCTCCCTCCCTCCTTCCTACCTTTTTCCTTTTCTTGTTTTTGCTCTCCAGTAATTGTCCTTGTTTTCTTTTTTCTTTTTTTTTTTTGAGACGGAGTCTCGCTCTGTCGCCCAGGCTGGAGTGCAGTGGCCAGATCTCAGCTCACTGCAAGCTCCGCCTCCCGGGTTCCCGCCATTCTCCTGCCTCAGCCTCCCGAGTAGCTGGGAATACAGGCGCCGCCACCTCACCCGGCTAATTTTTTGTGTTTTTAGTAGAGACGGGGTTTCGCCGTGTTAGCCAGGATGGTCTCGATCTCCTGACCTTGTGATCCGCCCGTCTCGGCCTCCCAAAGTGCTGGGATTACAGGCTTGAGCCACCGCGCCCGGCCTGTCCTTGTTTTCATACTTCCAATCTCTCCTCCACTAATTCCTCTTAGCATCCAAACTTATTGAAGATTTTCCCCCATTTAAAAAAAAAAAAAAGCAGTAAAATAACTTTTTAAACTTCCTCTCCCCAAGAAGAGCTACTTCCTTCCTCATCTTTATCCTTCCCATCTCTGACATTTCAGTCCCAAAATTATTGAAAGAGTAGTCTTTTTACTGTTCTGGGACTATTTAGTAAGTTCACTAATGATTACTTAATTGCCACATTCAGTGGATACCTCAGTTTTTGTTTAACTTTTGTAATAGTTGACATCGTTTTTATTCAGTTCTTTTGGCTTCTGATAAACTGCTTTCTTCTTCCTCATATCTGGTGTTTCCCAGCTTTATTAGAATGCTTATCAAAGTAATATTATTGATGAAATACAAGCCAAAATGTATGAAATCATGCATACTTGTATTAAAATTGAGAGCACTGGCCAGATATGGTGACTCATGCCTGCAATCCCAGGACTTTGGGAAGCCAAGGCAGGAGGATCACTTGAGCTCAGGAGTTCAAGACCAGCCTGTGCAATATAGCAAGACCCTGTGTCTACAAAAAATTAAATTAGCCAGGTACAGTGGCATGTGCCTGTAATCCCTGCTAGTCAAAAGGCCAAGGTGGGAGGATTGCTTGAGCCCAGGAGTTTAAGGCTGCAGTGAGCTGTGATCATGCCACTGCATTCCATGCATTCCAGCCTGGACCACAGAGCGAGATCTGTCTCTTTAAAAAAAAAAAAAAAAAAAAAAATTGAGAGCACAAAGTATCTCAGATATATTAATTATTCTTTTTTTTTTTTTTTTTTGAGACAGAGTCTTGCTCTGTGGGGCCCAGGCTGGAGTGCAGTGGCGTGATCTCAGCTCACTGCAACCTCTGCCTCTCGGGTCCAAGCAATTCTCCTGCCTCAGCCTCCCAAGAAAAGAAGCTGGGATTACAGGCATACACCACCATGCCTGGCTGATTTGTGTATTTTTAGCAGGTTTCACCATGTTAGCCAGGCTGGTCTTGAACTCCTGGCCTCAAGTGATCCACCCACCTAAGCCTCTCAAAGCGTTGGGATTACAGGTGTGAGCCATCATGCCCCACCCAATCTCAGATAAATTAATTAGAATATATAATCAAACTATGTCACAAACAAAATTATTAAGAACTATCAAGATGAGGCTGGGCGAGGTGGCTCACGCCTGTAATCCCAGCTCTTTGGGAGGCCGAGATGGGCGGATCACAAGGTCAGGAGATCGAGACCATCCTGGCTAACATGATAAAACCCTGTCTCTACTAAAAATACAAAAAAATTAGCCGGACATGGTGGTGGGCGCCTGTAGTCCCAGCTACTTGGGAGTCTGAGGCAGGAGAATGGCGTGAACCTGGGAGGCGGAACTTGCAGTGAGCCGAGATCACGCCACTGCACTCCAGCCTGGACGACAGAGAGGAACTCCATCCCAAAAAAAAAAAGAACTATCAAGATGAAACATCTGTCATTCTTATTTTGCTATCAGTTTTAAGAATAGTATTTTTCTTACATAATAAAAGTCATCCTCATCAGGTACCACTTTAAATGTCTTACTGTATGTTGTTTTTATTACAGTATATGAAAATTTGTTTCAAACAGATACATGGTAGCAAAAGAAAGAATACAGACTGCATATTTTGCAGTTAGACTGCTGCTGACATTAATTATCCCATCATGGATAGGTCACCCTAATTTTTCTGAAAAATAAATGCCTGTTCTTTACTCGTGTTTATTTTAACATAATATGACTCCTTGAGTTTAAGAATCAAAGGACTCTGATTTCAGTTTAAAATGTCTTTCTCAGCCAGGCGTGGTGGCTCAGGCCTGTAATCCCAGCACTTGGGGAGGCTTAGGCGGGTAGATCACGAGGTCAGGAGATTGAGACCATCCTGGCTAACATGGTGAAACCCCTTTTCTACTAAAAATACAAAAAAATTAGTTGGGCATGGTGGCAGGTGCCTGTAGTTCCAGCTACTTGGGAGGCTGAGGCAGGAGAATGGCATGAACTCGGGATGTGGAGCTTGCAGTGAGCCGAGATCTTGCCACTGTACTCCAGCCTGGGTGTCAGAGCGAGACTCCATCTCAAAAAACAAATAATAATAAATAATAAAAAATGTCTTTCTCCTAGATATAAGTCAATTGAGGATGGGTTAGTACACTTGAAATATTTAATACATAATAAGCTTCAGTTAAATAACTTTTTTTTTTTTTTTTTTTTTGAGACAAAGTTCATTCTTGTTGCCCAGGCTGAAGTGCCACTGCGTGGTCTCATCTCACTGCAATCTGCGCCTCCCAGGTTCAAGCAATTCTCCTGCCTCAGCCTCCCAAGTATCTGGAATTACAGGTGACCGCCACCACGCCCAGCTAATTTTTGTATATTCAGTAGAGATGGGGTTTCACCATGTTGACCAGGCTGGTCTTGAACTTCTGACCTCAGGTGATCCACCTGCCTCGGCCTCCCAAAGTGCTGGGATTACAGGCGTGAGCCACGGTGCCTGGCAGTAACTTCTCAAATATATATTGAATTATGATAAGAAACATAGGATAGATCTGTGATGGTCAAATAGACAATGCTGGAGATGAAATGATGTTTATACCTCAGAACACAGATGGAAAATCAAATGTAGACATCATTTGCTTTCTTGTGTGCAAGTTTCTTGAGGCAAATTACTGCTTTAAAACTACAAAAATATGTAGTATTTCCTAAAAACGTGTTAAAAGTGATAAAATTGACCAGGCGCCGTGGCTCTTGCCTGTTAATCCTAGCACTTTGGGAGGCCAAGGCGGGTGGATCACGTGAGGTCAGGAGTTAAAGACCAGCTTGGTCAACATGGTGAAACCCCAACTCTACTAAAAATTCAAAAATTAGCCGAGCGTAGTGGTGGGTGCCTGTAAACCCAGCTACTTAGGAGGCTGAGACAGGAGAGTCGCTTGAACGTGGGAGCCAGAGGTTTCAGTGAGCCCAGATTGAGCCACTGCACTCCAGCCTGGGCAACAGAGTGAGACCCTGTCTCAAAAAAGAAAAAAAAAAAACATGCCAGGCACAGTGGCTCAAGCCTGTAATCCTAGCACTTTGGGAGGCCGAGGCAGGTGGATCACCTGAGGTCAGGAGTTCGAGACCAGCCTGGCTAACATGGTGAAACCTCGTCTCTACTAAAAATACAAGGAAAAAAAAAAAATTAGCCGGGTGTGGTGGCGGGTGCCTGTAATCCCAGCCACTCAGGAGGCTGAGGGAGGAGAATTGCTTGAACCTGGGAGGCGGAGGTTGCAGTGAGCTGAGATTGCGCACTGCACTCCAGCCTGGGCAACAAGAGTGAAACTCCATCTCAAAAAAAAAAGTAAAATTTAGAACAAAAATGTCACTGTCTTTATTACTATAATATATATTAGTAATTAGTATCTCCCGGGGAATGCTGCTGTAGTTGTAACACCTCTAGTTGGTCCTTCCCAGAATCATGTTCTCTTTGATCTTTGTTCAGCACCTTTGCTTATACAGAGAATCTCTTCTCACCCCTCTCCCACCTCCTAAACTCTTTATTCATACTTGGTGACCCAGCAAAAATGGCTTCTCTAGGAAGCATGCATGAGGCATACAGGCAGTCAGAGTTCAACTGTAGAATTGTTTCTTAGTGTGTAGACATGATTGATTATTCCCTCATTTAGACTGAACTCCCCTGGGCAAAGTTCTTGTCTTATTCTTCGTATTCCTAGTAGCTAAAGCATGGTATTCCATGTTTGCCAACAATATTCAGTGAATGCCAATATCAGGTGGTATAGCAAAAAAAAAAAGAAGAAGAAAGAAAAAGTGGAATTTTGGAGCATTTGTGGCATTCGGCAAGTGACTTCATGAATTTTCTTGAGGCTCAGCTTCCCTGGGAATTATACCCTGCAAGCCTGTGGGGAAGATTAGACAGAAGAGGGTTTAGCACTTATGGACTACATAAAAGGTAGTTTTGTTGTTATTTTTTTACAAATGTGCTTGGCATTTTTATTCACAGTACCCAATATTTAGAAATAACTCAAATATCCATCATTAGCTGAATATATAAACAAAATGTAGAAAATCCATATACTGGAGCATTACTCAGCAATAAAAAGGAACAAATAGTGAAACAGCCCTGCCACTTAGCAGTTTATTAGTCAGCTCCAAGTTCACCCTCCAGTACTTGCTCTGCTTTGACTAAATAACTTCTGAAGTATGTATTTGAGCTGGTGAAGGGCTGGACTCTTTCACCTTTGCAGTGAACAAAATGTTGGACTTTGTCAATAGAGGGCACTAGAGGGACATTACAGAGGGAATGGGCTTCTTGGATTTGGTGGACTTTTTTTTTAAGGTTTTTAAATATTATCATGGTGTCTTAACTTGCCAATAATGTTGACCTACGGAATTGGTATAATCTCGAAATCTTAGGTGTCAGTGTTAGATATGTGTTTCACATTTTACTTCATTGTCACCCCAAGCAAAAAAAGAAAAAAAAAAAACCTGAATGTGAAAAGAATGAAGTCTTATATTATCTCTAAATTAAAAAAGGGACTGAATCCCAGTATTCTTCAGCAAACTTCAAAATACTGTCACCTTAAATACATTTTTAATACATGTGATATTTTTGTAGGTCTAGATTTGTGAGATCAATTCTGTTAAACATTATCTTACTGTAGAAGTGTCTGCTGTTATCTTTGAGCACTAACCCCACCACCTGTAATGCATCGTGCCAATGTAAGTGATAGAATTGCTTTGCCAAATTCTTAAGGGCTTATGTCAGGGAAAAACTTTGAAATTAGCTGGGTACAGTGGCTCATGCCTATAATCCCAGTGCTTTGGGAGGCCAAGGTGGGAGAATCACTTGGCTGGAGACCAGCCTGAGCAATTCAGCTTAAACTGCAAAAGTTAGCCAGGTTTGGTGGCACACGCCTGTAGTCATAGCTACTGGGAAGACTGAGGTGGAAGAGGAGGATCTCTTGAGGCCCAGAGTTCAAGGTGGCAGTGAGCTATAATCTGCACTGCACTCCAGCCTAGGTGACAGAGCGAGATCCTGACTCAAAACAAGCCTTGAAATCAAAGTTGATTTTTACAAAAGCCTCAGTGGTAGGAGTGTTAGATTTCTTAAAATAATAGCACACTAATGGAGCGAGTGATTTTCTTTAGATTAAATGTTTACATATTTATACCATCTGTATTAGTTTCTTAGGGTTGCCATAATAAATTACCACAAACTGGGTGGCTTAAAGTAACAGCTATATTCTCTCACAGTTCTGGAGGCCAGCAGTCTAAAGTCAGTGTGTCTTCAGGTCTATACTCCCCCTGGATGTTCTTGGGGAGAATCCTTCCTTGCCTCTTCCAACTTTGGTGGCTGTCAGCATTCCTTGGCTCCTTTGTTTTGTGGCTACATCACTCCAGCATCTGCCTCCATCTTTGTATTACCTTCTCTGTGTGTGTCTTCTCTTTTGTGTCTTATATGGCCACTTGTCGTTAAACTTACCCATCCACAGAACCCAAAGATGATTTTTTTTTTTGAGACGGACTACAGACACCTGCCACCATGCCCAGTTAATTTTTTGTATCTTTAGTAGAGTTGGGGTTTCACCGTGTTAGCCAGGATGGTCTCAATCTCCTGACCTCATGATCTGCCTGCCTCAGCCTTCCAAAGTGCTGGGATTACAGGTGTGAGCCACTGCGCCCGGCCAGTAAATTCTTTTTATTACTGTAGTAGATGATACTTGATTAGATGCCATGTTGGGTGCTTTCATTGTGGACAAAGGAGCTCCCATCTCTAAGCTTACATAAAATATAATTTTAAAAAGACATTTCTTTAGATGTACCTGTTGACATTTTTGTTAATAGTATCTCATGTCTAGTTTTGGAGGCTGGAATGTTCCAGGGAGCCACAAAAATCTCTGTCAGTTGGTGTTTTGAATAATTATTCTGAAATATACTCCTAGGCTTGAAACTTGGATCTGGCTTTTTTTTTTAACTTGAATTTTTTTTTCTCTTAAGTTATTCTTATGAATTTTGCAGATAGAGCCAGTTTTGTAGCATGGTAAAATTTAACAGTTTATGTGACTATTGATCTACCCATCTTATAGAGATTGGCTGTCTGTAGGAAGACTGTGGTAACTGTGGTCAGACTCATCATTTTGAACACTCTAGGTTAGTGTTGGAGAGTTTGTAAAACAGAAACTTAACCAACTGTGCTTTGAAAGAGTAAAGTCCGTGAAAAGTATTACTTTTAAGTTTCCAGGATTTACAGTTTTAGGTAAACAGTTTTTACATACTGTATTTCAAAACATCAGAGTACTGAAACTTACCTATATGCTCCTTACTAAAAATAGTTCATGCAGGTTCTTTTCTTTTTTTTTTTTTTTTTTTTGAGACGGAGTCTCGCTCTGTGGCCCAGGCTGGAGTGCAGTGGCTAGATCTCAGTTCACTGCAGGCTCCACCTCCCGGATTGACACTATTCTCCTGCCTCAGCCTCCCAAGTAGCTGGGACTACAGACGCCCACCACCTCGCCTGGCTAGTTGTTTTTTGTTTTTTGTTTTTTGTTTTGTATTTTTTAGTAGAGACGGGGTTTCACCATGTTAGCCAGCATGGTCTCGATCTCCTGACCTCGTGATCTGCCCGTCTTGGCTTCCCAAAGTGCTGGGATTACACGCCCGGCCCATGCAGGTTCTTTTGGGTGATCATAGTTTTACAGAGTATAGTAGAAAACAGGATGCCAGTTAGCATCTCTTTTTTTTTTTTTTTGAGATGGAGTTTCACTCTTGTTGTCCAGGCTGGAGTGCAATGGCGTGATCTTGGCTCTTTGCAACCCCCGCCTCCCGAGTTCAAGTGATTCTCCTGTCACATCCTCCCGAGTAGCTGGGATTACAGGTGCATGCCACCACGTCTGGCTAATTACTGTACTTTTAGTAGAGACGGGGTTTCATTATATTGGTCAGACTGGTCTCGAACTCCTGACGTCAGGTGATCTACCCGCCTTGACCTCCCAAAGTGCTCGGATTGCAGGCATGAGCCACCACACGTGTGCCTGGCCAGCCAGTTGGCATCCCTTTAAGGTCTCCACTATCCTGCCATATTAAGTAGCACAGAAACACACCAAGTTAATTATATTAGCATTCATCTCCCCCGCTACCACATTTTCTCAAGCTTCGTACTATGGTACATGCGTGATTTAGTGTTACAGAAGAGGGTGTCAGTAACCCAACAAATAAGTTCTTCGGGTTTCTGGTTTGCTGTGTAGTTACTAAGGAGGGATTCAGCTGGTGGAGGAGAGCCTGGCACAAATGCCAGGAAAGAAGCCCTTTTCCTAGCATTTCAGTGTTTCCATTGAAGCTTAGTGAGTAGTGAAGTCTTTTGGCATAGGTGCTCCACCATCTGTCTATTCACATAGACTCTTTCCGTCTACCTGGCTATGTGCCACCCTTGTTTTGGACATAGAGGGGTAGAGAGCAGAGACCACTGCTTCAGTAACTAAAAATAGATGGAATTTCAGATCCTGACAGAGATTCTCTGTGGAGTCGCCACCCCTGCTCCTCATCTCCTGGAGTTGGTAGCAAGGAACAGCTGATCTGCTTTTGGTACTATGTATACTTCCTAATGCTTTTGTTCCCCTACTTGCTATAGAAGTAGAAGTAGTTTTACTGGCATCCCTACGATTTTCCTGTCCTGTCTCTCTCATTTACTTAGTTATCTTCTACCTTGGCTCTGGTTGCCAAAATTCTAAACTTACATTTTGTGTGTGTGTGTGTGTGTGTGTGTGTGTGTGTGTGTGTGTGTGTGTGTGTTTGTTTGTTTTTTGGAGACAGGGTCTTGCTCTGTTGCCCAGGCTAGACTGCAGTGGCACAATCACGGCTTACTGCAGCCTTGACCCTCTGGGCTTAAGTGATTGATCCTCCCACCTCAGCCTTCCCAGTAGCTGGGACAGCAGGTGTGTGCCACCATACCTGGCTATGTTTTTTATTTTTTGTAGACACAGAGTCTTGTTATGTGGCCCAGGCTGCTCTCAAACTCCTGTATTCAAGTGATCCTCCTGTCCCAGCTTCCTAAAGTGCTGGAATTACAGACAAGAGCCACCGCACTCTGCTAAACTTCTGTATTGTTAGGTATATGATCCCATGGCTGCAGTATCAGAGAATGAGGTTATTGCCTTCCCATGTACCTTATTTCATTGACTCTAAAATGCCGTCAATTGAAAGATGTACCATTATTCTACTAAAAAGGAAAGTATACTTAGTGCCAGTTAAGCTGACATGCCATTGATTATGGTATGCAGCCTGATTTCAGCTATGTTTTATTTTTAGTTATTTATTTATTTTTGAGACAAAGTCTCACTCTGTTGCCCAGGCTGGAGTGTAGTGGCACAATCTCAGCTCACTGCAACCTCTGCCTCCCAGGTTCAAGTGATTCTCCTGCCTTAGCCTCCTGAGTAGCTTGGGTTACAGGTGTGTGCCATCACGCCCAGCTAATTTTTGTATTTTAATTTTTAAAATTTTTTTGAGATGGAGTTAAGCTTTTGTTGCCTAGGCTGGAGTGCAATGGTGTGATCTTGGCTCACTGCAACCTCTGCCTCGCGGGTTCAAGTGATTCTCCTGCCTCAGCATCTCAAGTAGCTGGGATTACAGGCAAGCACCACCACGCCTGGCTAATTTTGTATTTTTAGTAGAGATGGGGTTTCTCCATGTTGGTCAGGCTGGTCTCAAACTCCTGACCTCAGGTGATCCACCTGTCTTGGCCTCCCAAAGTGCTGGGATTGCAGGGGTGAGCCACCGTGCCTGGCCTAATTTTTGTATTTTTAGTAGAGATGGGGTTTTGCCTTGTTAGCAAGGCTAGGCTGGTCTGGAACTCCTGACCTCAAGATGATCCGCCCACCTTGGCCTCCCAAAGTGCCGGGATTACAGGCATGAACCACCGTGCCCAGCCTCTGCTATGTTTTTTTTATTTTAAAGTCTTACAATCAGTGACAGTCACTGTAATTGTAACTATCTGGTTCTTCAACAGATATTTACTGGACAGTTTTGATGGACCAGGCTCTGTGCAAAAAGCTGGAAGTCAGGTCCCTATTTGTTACTGGGTCAAGAGACATTAAATAATCACATAGATGCCAGGCGCGGTGGCTCACATCTGTAATCCCAGCACTTTGGAAGTCCGCGGTGGGCAGATCACAAGGTGAGGAGTTCGAGAACAGCCTGGCCAACATGGTGAAACCCTGTCTCTACTAAAGATAGAAAAAATTAGCCAGGTGTGGTGGCGTGTGCCTGTAATCCCAGCTGCTCAGGAGGCTGAGGCAGGAGAATCACTTGAACCCAGGAGGTGGAGTTGCAGTGAGCTGAGATCATGCCATTGAGATCACGCCATGCCTTTGCACTCCTGCCTGGGCGACAGGGCAAGACTCTGTCTCAAAAAAAAAAAAAATTGTTCACATAGATAAGGCTCATGCCTAATGCTTTTCTTTGAGACAGAGTCTCACTCTTGTCACCCAGCATTGAGTGCAGTGGCGCAATCATGGCTTACTACAGCCTCAACTTCCTGGGCTCAGGTGATTCTCCAGGCATGTACCATCATGCCCAGCTAATTTTTTGTATTTTTAGTAAAGGTGGGGTTACACCATGTTGCCCAGGCTGGTCTTGAACTCCTGGGCTCAAGTGATAACGCCCACCTCAGCCTTCCAAAGGGCTGATGTTACAGTCGTGAGTCACCTTGCCTGGCCAGTCCTATCATTTAGAATGGCTGAAGAGAGAGGATGGCTTGAGTCCAGGAGCACAAGACCAGCTGGGACAGTGTAACAGAGTGAGACCCTGTTTCTACAGATTTTTTTCTTTTTTGAAATAGAGTCTCACTGCATGACCCAGGCTGGAGTGTAGTGGCACGATCTCGGCTTACTGCAACCTCCGCCTCCCGGGTTCAAGCGATTCTTCTGCTTCAGCCTCCCGAGTAGCTGGGACCACAGGCGTGTGCCACCACACCTAGCTCATTTCTTGTATTTTTAGTAGAGACAGGATTTCGCCATGTTAGCCAGATGGTCTCCATCTCCTGACCTCATGATCCACCTGCCTCAGCCTCCCAAAGTGCTGGGATTACAGGTGTGAGCCACTGCACCCAACCTCTACAAAAAATTTTTAAAAATAAACAACAGCCAGGCGTGGTGGCATGTGCCAGTAGTCCCAGCTCACTTGGGATGCTAAGGCAGGAGTATTCCATGAGCCTAGTTCAAGGTTATAGTGAGCTATGATTCACACCGCTGTACTCCAGCCTGAGCGACAAGAGTGAGACTCTGTCTCAAATAATAATAACCACACAGATAAATATGAACTGTATAAAGTTGTTAAAGCAACCTGGGCTTTACCGTAATACTTAATAAGAAATAAATGGAAGTGGCGGAAAGAGGCTTCTGGGAAGGTCTCTAAGGGCAACATTTAAGTGAAGCCTGAAGGTGGATGTGGGGGAGGAGAGGATGGGAAGAATATTCTAGGCAGAGTGTTCCTATAGTCCCGGAGTGGTTGAAATTTAAAAGTTAATTAAGAAAAAGTAGGCCAGGCGTGGTCGCTCACGCCTATAATCCCAGCACTTTGGGAGGCTGAGGCGGGTGGATCATGAGGTCAGGAGTTTGAAACCAGCCTGGCCAAGATGGTGAAACCCCATCTCTACTAAAAATACAAAAAAAATTAGCTGGGTGTGGTGGTGAGCACCTGTAATCCCAGCTACTCAGGAGGTGGAGGCAGGAGAATTGCTTGAACCCAAGAGATGGAGGTTGCAGTGAGCTGAGATCACGCCACTGCACTCTAGCCTGGGTGACAGAGCAAGACTTCGTCTCAAAAAA